>NC_135332.1:134699520-135013449 GCF_023851605.1 Tamandua tetradactyla
AGCAAAATTCTATGGAAAATGAAAATTTTAAACCGATCAGTCAAAAAAAAGAAAATGTCTTTTTTCCCCACCAATTTTAATAAAACCAAAGCTATGTACCCCTAAGGAGGAGAATTTTTTAGTAGTCCGGTGTGAAACTTTTGGGGGAGGAAAGCTGGATGTGCTTGTTTGTTTATTGCTTAATGTGTTTATCACACTAAGCGTGTACTGATGTGCACACACAGCATGATGTTTCCCATGAGCTGGAGCCCCTGGGTACTTCATCTAGCCTGTGGACCATGTTCTAGATCAGGGGTTAGCAAACTTTATCTGTGAAGGGTACGATAATAAGTATTTTAGGTTCATAGATATGATCTCTGTTGCAACCTTTTGACTCTTTTTGTGTGTGAAAGCAGCCCTAGATGATGCATAAATGAATGAGCATGGCTTTATTTATGGACACTCAAATTTGAATTTCATTTAATGTTCATGTGTCCTATAATATTTTAATTTGTTTTCCCCAATCATCTGAAAATGTGAGAACCATATTTAGCTCCAGGTCATAAGAAAACAGGTGACTGAACAGATTTGGCCTGGGGAGCTATAGCTCACCTACTTGTTCTAGACCATCAAACATTTACTCCTGACACCAGAATTTCCTTTCTGCTCTTGTTGAGCTTGACCTTCTTTGGATCAGAAGTGTCTGGTCCACACCTGAGAAACTCTTTGAAGCCATACGTGCTGCACACAGATCTCTTGCTTCCATGTCTCAGGATAAAAATGGCTTTTAGTCAATATGTGATGGACCATTTTTGAAAAATTTAAAGTAAAAGAGTGACATACTCTGATGTACATTATAAGAATGGTAAGTTGTGAGTGGATACTGTGAGTAGGACAAGGAAGTGAGGTAGGAGGCTATTGTACTAGACTAGATGAGAGATGATAGTAGCAATGGCAATGGAGAGCAATGAGTGGATTTGAGATATATTTTGGAGGAAGAACTCATAAGCCTTTGATTCCCAGTTTTCTGGTCTAAAGAACTGCATGGATGAGGCACTTTTTATGGAGGTAGGGAAGACTTAAGGAGAGAAGTTTTGTTAGGGGAGATAATAGCTCTGTTTTCGATAAGAATAAGTGTGAGATGCCTGCAATCAGGTAGCTCGAGCCACAGGAACCATAGGCTCCTGTCCAATCTGATAGACATGCTGGTGGTCTAGGATTTAATGTCGATTGTGGATGTGTGTGTGATTGTATGTGAGTGTGAAGTGTGTGGGAAGTTTTGATATGGAGCTGAATATTTGGCCTCCAAAATCATTTCCATCTCCAAAGATTCTCTGAATCTAACTCCTCTAGTTAGAGTGATTTAGTGTTGTTAGCCCAGAGCAATCCTCGTGTCATTGACACTGAGTTGAGTGTCAGGTACCCCTATCCAGGCAGATCTTAACCCTGACCACTCACCAAATTTACTTATAAAACTTAAAAAAAAAAAAAACTACGGATATCTCACCCCTGACTTGCTAATTCAGAATCTGTTGGAGTAGTTCCCTGGGCATGTAAACTTTTGTAAAGCTTCCCAGTTGATTTTCATAAGCAGTCAGAGCTGGGAATCTCTGTCCTACCTTGTTTAAGGCTGTCCCAGCAGCCCAGGACAATGGCTTTCTTATTTACCTTTGGAAGTAAGACCTCGCTTGGTGTCTCACACATAGCCAAAAATTAAAATGAAGTGACTTGAGAAATTAAGACTCAATAAATGAATTAATAAATAATAAATTAATAAATATAAATTAATAAATTATCTTTAGTGACAAGGATGAATTCTTTTAATGATGGGATAGGATGATAGTAAAAATGCAGTGGAGGAGGGGATAAATTCATTGTGGAATAATATTACTGGCAAATATTTGAGTATGGCTTCCACCCTGGAACCTGAGTGGATGCTTGAGATGGCTCCTTCAGGGCACATTGAAGAGTTTGCTTTTAGTCATTCTGCTTCTTGGAATGTATTTGCTGAAAGGCTTTTGATTTATCTTGCTGGAAACCAAGCGAAGGCTTTGGAACACAGATATGCTGTGTTCCTCATTATCTGTGGAGCTGTGATGACACTTCTCACAGTCTTTGTTCCCCATCCCCAAGGATAGTTGATGAGTGTATATGATTGCTGATAATATATTTTCACAGCATTATTATTTGTTGTTTCATAGGTTTGCATTTCATAAATTTCTTCAACAGCTGGATGGGATCATCACTGCTTGTAATTCAAAGCAACATTGTCTTTCTCAAAATTGTAATTGTGGGAATTTATTACATGGAATTTTCTCTATATGGATTTTATGATCAAGCCCAGTAAGGACAACTTTTCCCACTAACTTCAAAATTTTTTTATTGAATAATCTTCACACACATTACAGTCCATCCAAAGTATACAATCAGTTGCTCACAAATCACATGGTTGTGTATTCATTTTTAGAACATTTGCATCACTCCAACAAAAGAAATACAAATAGGAAAAGAAAAAAACTCGTATATCCTATACCCCTTACCCCTCCCTCTCACTGACCACCAGTATTTCAATCTACCACATTTTTTAACCCCTTATCCCTGCTATTATTTATCCATTTTTTATCCTTATTTTATTTTATTTTTTTTTGCTCATCTGTCCATACCCTGGATAAAAGGAGCATTAAACACAGTTTTCATAATCACATGGTCACACTGTAAAAGCTTTATAGTTATACAATCGTCTCCAAGAGTCAAGGCCATTGGAACACAGTTCAGCAGTTTTAAATACTTCCCTCTAGCCTCTCCAATGTACCATAAACTAAAAAGAGATATCTATATAATGTAAGATAACCTCTTGATTCTCAGCCACTGAAACTTTATTTTGTCTCATTTATCTCTTCCCCCTTTTGGTCAAGAATGCATTCTCAATCCCATAATTCCAGGTACTGGCTCATCTAGGAGTTCTGTCCCTCTTGCCAGGGAGATTTACCTCCCTGAGAGTCATGTCCCACATAGTGGGGAGAACAGTGAGTTCACCTGCTGAGTTGGCTTAGAGAGAGAGAGGCCACATCTGAGCAACAAAAGAGGTTCTCTGGATGTGACTCTTAGGCATAATTATCAGTAGGCTTATCATCTCCTTTGCAGTAACAACCCCAAGATCGAGGGCTCAGCCTATTGAATTAGTCATCCCCACTGTTTGTGAGAAAATCAGGAATTACCCAAGTGGGAAAGTTTAATATTTCTTCCTTTCTCCCCAGTCCCCAAGGGGACTTTGGAAATACTTTTTTATTCTCTGCCTAAATTACTCTGAGATGTATCAGGGCATCACACTAACTTGTACAAACCAACAAGATCTAACACCCTATTCAAGATTCCATATAATTATGGTGTTCAAGTAAATCCACCATACAAGTTAAATTAGATAGTGTGCTACCCCCAAAATATAAATTTTGCACCAAATAAATATCTCTCCTTTTGGCCTCACATAGAAGTTGAAGTTTTAAAATATGGACTATATCACCTTTACCCTCTATTCTGATTTACCTTAGTCCTATCCAGATCAGCTTCATTCATATCTCTAGTCAAAGTCTGATCACCTTTTCACCTTTTTAATAGTTGCTGAATGGGGTAATTCTGACTTTCATAGCTTCAATGTTTAACTCTGAGTCTCAGGTGTTACATAAATACCCAAAATTTCAGAGAATGACCAGGTTATACACAAATAGCTCAATATCTCAGAATTTAGAAATAAGAGCTACAATTCCTGAATATATGTGACTGCTGTAAGAGCTTACAATCTAGGACCTTTACAATAGGTCCCAGCCTGATAATTCATGCTCTTGACTTCAATTCTCTGAGTTTATATATTAAAGTTAGTTCATATAAGTGTGGCATAATATATTTGTATTTTTGTTTCTGACATTTCATTCAACATACTATCCTCAAGTTTCATTCACCTAGTTGCATGCCTCACAATCCACCAAACTTTTATTTTGAAAAATTTGAAAGCAACAAAAGCTTGAAAGAATAGTTCAATGAACATATATACAGACATATATGTATATACACACACATATATATATACACACATACATACCCCTTATCTAGAGTCACAACTTTTTAATGTTGTGCTCCATTAGCCTTATGACTTGTTATTTTTTACTTTTAAGTCTATGTCTTATTTAACACATTATCTATATCAACATGAATCAAGAAAATGGCCTAACTAGAGAGATTGTATAAATTTCTGAGGCAAAAATTAAAAAGTAGTTCCTAAATACAAAAATGTAAATAAAGTAAAAATCTATCTTAAATACCAAGCAGAACGCTTTTGTTAAGAGTATCAGCAAATGACACAATATTTATGGACCAGAAAATATGTAGGCTATATTAGATATGCTGCCTAACTTGGCCTGTGGCGGGTACAGTCAGGGGGTATTGCTCTATTATTTCTAAGAAGCAAAGCACAGATTTTACAAAATCTTATATAATTACCACTTAAAGTAGGTCACTTATAATCCTGCAGAATGAAATCCGGGAACTATCACTGGGGTTCACATCATCTGGTGTCAGGTAATTATATAAGAGTACTGGCCAGACACTAACAAGATTCCCAGAGCAAGTAATGGGTAAAAAGTGTAAGTTAGTTGTAGTTTTGGTACAGAGCTACTAAATACTTTCTCAGAATGTCTTTGACCAGAGTTTTTGAGACACCAATCACTGAAAAGTGTTATACCCTAAAACCTCACTGATGCCTAGTCTTCCTGTTTGAGCTTTCACTCATAACAAAGGAATGATTAAAATAATTTAAGAAAAGATAAGGCTCTTACCGTCCCCCCTGCCCCAAATGAATAATTTCTGAGAAATTCTACTGTCAATGCAATCCAGCTCTAGAATGTTGGCACCAGATTTGCAAAATATTTCCTGGGGAATAGGGAGCCTCAAGGAAAGCTAGATTTTTTTTTTTTATCTTGAAGCAGTCATGTACGAAATCTATCTGTACTAGACATTTTCCATGTATGCTTAAGAAAAACACATTTAGAAAAAAGCATCTAATCAGGGAAAGCATCCTCAAACTGGTTACATATATATGGCAGGCTCTATTATAAGAGCTGCCTATAATAATTCTCTATGAACAAGAAATGGTCATTTCTATTGTTCATTCAGTCATAAGGTCATTTCAGTCCTTTGCACCTTGCTATGGAAATGGATTTGTAAAGATTGAATCAGTGTTTACACTGGAGATATTTAGAGTCTTCATGGCATTTAGAACAATTTGAAATTATTTATTTATTTAGTGTTGCATTTGTTTGATGTCAGTCTCTACCAATGAGCCCTAACCTGGAGGAATTCAAGGGTGTTTTTGCTTTTATTCACCACTGTATATATAGAGCTTAACTAAATGCCTGGTCCGTGTTTTATTTCTACTTGAATGATTAACCAGAATATCTGGATCTAAATACCAGCTTCTCTGTTATACTACATTACTAATGTTACATCAAATGTATCATAGAGGAAAATCTAGTTGAGCAGCTGCCAGTGATGGCTCGTTGTAAAAGCTAAAAAAATTCTAGAATTGGAACTTCCCATGTACCCAAAGAGAGCATTCAAATAACAGTTAAGGAGCAATGTAAACATGGACAAAACCAGACAGACATTACGTACCAAAGAGAAGAGAGAGCAGATGTAGGAAAATGAGTCCCAAGGTTAGAAGTCAGGATAGAAACGTATGTTTGATCCTTAAGATGGAGGTAAATATGTAATCTTCACATAACGTATCTGTGAATTGTTCTCATCACCTGCAATAGATTTTTGACATTTAGTGATTATTACACATGACAAGTTATGTGTCAAAACTTGCCAAAATATCCTGTTTTCCACTGAGCATGATCTTAATACCTTGGACAAGTTGCCATTTTCATGGTGTCCCTTTGGTCTGCTAGTCTCCTTGCTGCCACTTCTACGTCATTTTCTGGGGCATGAAAAAGTTTGGCTGCTTTCTCTCTCCAGTATGTATTCAAGAACAAACTGATTAAGAGTACCAAATTTAGGGATATTTAAAATTAAATTTGGATAAAGAAAATTTAAATATATATTACCAGAAGCACTTGAAACATGCTATTTTAATGGGGTTGTTTAGATCCGTGTTTCCAGAATGAAGAGAGAATTACATGCATAAAATTTATAGATACGATAATTAGATTAATCACATTGGTAAACATTTGCTTTTATATTTATTTAAGATTTTACGCTACTTTTTTCAGTTATTGTAGAGAAAAGACTATACAAACAAGTACTAGCTTGCCTAGAACCCTCTCTTCTATATCATAAAATACTTCCTGTCTTAAATATCTCTTTAAGAATTAAGCTTAGAGAATGCTGATAGTTAATAGTACATAGTTTATCATAGAGAATCTGTTTGATAATGCCAATATTTGGTTGCCCTTGTTTCTGTTTACAGAGCATTCTGTTTCTAATGTGATTTGCCATCTGAAGGGACTCTTGTGACTATAAATGCATCTTTAGAAACATCCAAATATGAAATTGCATTTGCTTTTGTTTAGGTTAATATCATGCTTACTAATAAAATAGTGAGAAAAGAAATGGGAACTGGCAGATGAAAACTTTTACTCGTATCTCTTACTAACTTTTACGATGATTTATCCAAATGCTTTTGTCTTTTGTCCAAATGCTACAGATCTTGCCATCTAAGTTCAGTTAGTCTTTTGCAGCTACAAAATTATCAATAATTTCAATGCAATTTTTAAGTATTAAACTACTAATGATAAAAATCCTTGCAACAACAACAAAAATTAATCCCTTTTAGTCATTACCAATGTGAGCTGTTTGAACCTAGAGACTTAGAAGCAGGTTAAATAGTTTCATAAAACCCTTTCCAAACACTTGAATGTGCCCAAGATATGCATTTGATAGTTTTCATTTCTTAGAGTCACTTTAGGTGAATATAATATTTCCCCAGACTCCTTTAATGTTGAGGAGTTTAGAGAGGGAATGGTTTGGAACATGAACTCTCAACCCTGTATTGAATGATGTAATGCAATTAAAACTACCCTCAAAAGAGATTAGACTGAGTAGGTTTCACTACAAATAAGTGAAAATGCTGATCTACTTTATGGAAATAAATGAAAATTTGTAACCTTAATTCCTTTTTATGACAAGCTGCCAGTAATGAAACATAATGCAAGATTTCATTTTAATAACTTTATTCATTACTTATAGAACAAAATCTTACTTTGCAGTAAGAAGTTATTACTGTTTAGATAGCACTGACATTCCTTTATGAAACTGATCATTTCAACCAGTCAACTGTGGAAATGAATGTAGATTTTAAAATATTTATGCAAGTGGTTAGTCAATTTAATGTACATTAGGCACAAAGAGGATAAGAAGGCTTTGTATTTCTAATGCTAAACAGTCATGAAAGTAGTATGTATGTATTGCTCAGAAAAATTGATGTGATATTTAGTGCTCATTATTTTATTCAGAAAATAGCAAAAACAATTACAGTATAATTGAGCACACACAGTGTGTCTTAATTACTTCTATTCTTATGAGAAATTACTGAATTCTCTTTTCCCTTCAGAAAACTCTACCATTAGTTCTTAAACTGCTAGATAGAGTCACAGTTGTATTCAACATCTATTATTATTATTTTTTTCTTTTAACGAATCTTGAATTGTATTCAGTTTTAATTCGTGTATCTGAATCTGTGCATCACCAAAGTATTCAGAACTCCCACATGGAATTCAAAGCCATTGACCATGCAGGGGTGGTTCTGGGCAACGGATTACTCTGTCCCTTGTAGAGCAGAGGAGGCCGCTTCCCTGGATGGCTGCCTGGAACACAAGCAGGATTTTCGTTCTGGTTTCGGCCCTGGCCACAGACCAAAATGTCCGAAGGGTAGAATGACCGTATAATGTATCATCTAAGCCAAGATGCTTTGAGAGTGACAGGCGGACTTTATTAATACCTGGGAAAACAGCAGGAAACCAATACTGTCCTGGGCAAATCTGAGTGTATGGTTATCCTTCCCAAATGGAGCAGTTAACTTCAGACTTGTGCTCACTGCGGGCACTGCTGGCTGCTGGCGTGGAGGAGTTATCGTTCTGAATGCTCAGTCTGGATTTTTAAAAACTACTTTTTGTCTCTCCATAAATGTTTGGGACCTGCTTTAAGTATGAAACCCTGGATGCTAAGCACAATTCAAATAAGTACGGAACCTAGTTTATCCCAACTTGGTTGAAATCTAAAGCTGTAAAAGACATTTTTTACACTAAAGATACCAGGGGTAAAAGCTAAACGTTAAATGAGTGGCAGAGTCAATTATTGCTTTAGGGTTCCAAAGTGGAAAGTGAAGCCCCTGCAGGCTGTCTAGTCAGGGAAGCCCCAGAAAGGGGCTTGGAATAGGTGAAATTCATATAAATGAAGAGGGGAGCAAAGAGGACATTTAAGAATAAGATATTGGTGTGAAGGGGAATGAATCATGCTCATAGGGCAGTAAATCAACTAAAGTTGGCTTGTGGAAGAAATGATGAATAAATTGGATTCAAACCCTATTAACATCAAAGAATAGATTAGTGAGTTCCACCTTGAGTTTGTTTGGAGATAGATTCCTACTGAATGTGTGGTGCAAGTCAATGACATAAAGCAAGCTATATTTTAGAAAGAGTCTTTTGATAGTAGTGTGCTGGATTCATTGATAAGTAAGGAGAAAAGAATCTGAAGAAAAGAGATCAATGAGAGATAGCTGCCTAGTGTGACTATAAAATAAAGCAGTGGAAATACAAAGAAGGAAAGCAACAGAACTTGCTGACAGTTGGAATATGGGAAACCTCTGAGGGGTGTGAGGGAAAAAACAAAGTTCAGAGTTGAGCTGATTTTGGAGGTGAGACCTCAAAATGCATCTTAGACGTGTTGCATTTCAAATAATGCATGGATAATCCAAGTATTATGTTTAGCTATCAATTGGACTGAGACCAGAACAGCTAATTAATGAACTTCTTCAAACATTATTTAAAAACATACGCACTTTCCAACTTTTGTTCATTCTCTCAAATAGTTCTTCAGTGATTATTAAAGTATAATCTAAATTCCATGTTAGTGAAAGAGGTTGGGGGATATACCGTGACTAACACTGATCTAGAATTTAGTGAACTTGAGTTTGAGTTCTGCCTTTGTCTTGAACCATCACTATATGAAGACTAAGTCTTCTCATCTGGAAAATGAAGGGATTAGACCAAAGTGCTTCTAGCTCAAAGTGCTTCAATTCCATAGTGGGAAGAAGACTGCCACAGTCAAGCTTTTTTATGGTCCTGCTAATTTGAAACATGATACCTGTGTTCATTTCTTATTGCTGCTGTAACAAATTGCCACCAACATGTTGGCTCAAATGATGCAAATTTATTATCTGACAGTTCTGTAGGGCAGGAGTCCTATGCAGGTCTCCTTGTGCAAAAATCAAGGTATTTAGCAAGGCTGCTTTCCTTTCTGGAGGCCCTAGGGGTGAATCTGTTTTGTTTCCTTTTCCAGCTTTCAGATGTCCTTTGATTCATGGCCATCTTCCTCCATCTTCAAAGCCAGAAATAGTGGCTCTACTCCTTTTATCTATCACCCTCAGTTTCTCCTCTGCCTTCTTCTTCTACTTTTAATGACCCCAGTGTTTTTCATTGGGCCCACATAGATAATGCAGGATAATTTCCCCCATTTTAAGGTCCATAGTTTACTCACATCTACAAGATCCCTTTGCCATGTTGGCCTAACATATTCACAAATTCGTAGAGGGCCATTATCCTGCCTACCACAATAGCTTTTCCTGAGAAAACAGGAAAACAGCTTACTTTTTTTCTATTCAGGTGCTTCACGTATTATTGAAACCTTACCCAAAATTTTTGATGATATTTGATTTCTCAAATTTAAAATATGGCAGTGATTTTTACTGAGGCATATGTTGAATGATTTAAAAAAATTTCTCTTTAATTTTACTGTTCAACAGATATAAATGTTAGTAAACATGAATATTAAAGTGGAAAACACTTTCTCCCTATAATAAGGAGAGGCTATAATTGCATGCTTGTTTGCTTTAGAAAATGATGTATTTCACTCTAAGTAGTAAAAAGAAAAACTTAAACTATTGCATGGCATTTCAGTTTTTAGAGCTTTATGCTAAATGATATACCTAAAGAATAAAAGCAAGTCTAATTATAGACTGACTCCTTTTCTTCTTTTCTGACTCTGACTTGCAAACAAAGAGGCCATTTCTTTTCAGTGTTTCAATTTGTATCTGTAAGTAAGGACCAAAGTAGTAATTACCTTGGAGAGTCATGAGGTTTTGTTGACTGAGATCTGTGAAATGAGGTCCTCTCTGAGAGGCAGTATCACTGTTCCTTTGTAGTTGGCTCATCATTTCAAATGGACTTGAATACCATATCAGTAGAAAAAATTGTGATAATACTACAAATGGTTAGAGAAATTTAAATGGGCGTTGAGAGGTAAGGTATTGGGGAATTTCTTTTTTCTTGTAAGTATTATTGAATTCAATGACTCCAGATGGAAAAGGCATTAACAAGGAATTCTGTGTGGTCTATTTTTTTCAATAAAATTTCTAGGAAACAAATCATAGTACCGAGAAATGTTATAGCAGAAATGGAAACTAAGAAGTTAGAGAATAATCCCTGGCAATGCTTCATATTCCATACAAAAACTGATAATGGCCTGTGGTAATATAATATCCTCAAGAACTAAACAAAGCATTTATTCCATTCTAACTAACTAAACAATTATAACCCCAAGAAGGGGAAAGAGGGACACAGATATTTTGCATTCCTACTTGGAACAATATCCAGTCCAAACTCTGTCCATGCAATTCCTTAATGACACAGGGGAAATGGCTAAAACCACAGTAGAAATAGAAAATGCCTTTAATAGTTTCTATTATGAACATTTTCCCTTATGGAATAGCTGGACAGAGCAAATCATTTAACTGTGTGTCTCCAGCTACTTCCTTGGTTTATGTTTTGTCTTTTCAACTTTGACCTCCTCTTTTCAGTTCCTGGCTCTACTGATTCTAGAGTGAAGTGTGTGCAGCATGGTTTGTTTTCGAAAGCGTTTAAGGTACAGCTGAGATACATTACAGAAGCAGGCAGGTAGAGTTGGTTAAATGAGAGGGTAGTCTAGTATATGGAAAACGAAAAGGCTATATTCAGATTTTGACTTTTGTCATTATTACTCTAAGCACAATTTAAATATTTAGGCACTATAATCTAGTTAGATAGTTGATATAATCTCATTAGAGATTTAAAATGTTATGCATCTGTCTATCTTTAGAGAAGTACTAATGAATTCTTTTAACTTTTGAACCTCTGTACTTATTGTCAGTATCCCATGACTTAACATTTTATGGTCTATTTACTGTTTATACTGTATTGTTTCCCCAATATAAAAATGCATATTCTGGAATTTCTGCCCCTATAAAGTTCACCTTTCCTGAAATGTCCTTTCATCTCCTCTCCAGGCAGCCACATTCTAGTCAAACTTCAAAATCCAGCATAACTTTTTCTTGTAATATGAAATCTTGCTTAATATGCAGCCTTTGGTGATATTTCCTTCTCTGCATTCATAGAGAAACTATCACTGACTTAAGCCTTATGTTTCTAGTTATTTTTGTGTTTATTTCTAGGCACTGAAAATATTCTTAAAGTCAGAGATTGTTGCGTATCTTTGTATCCGTGACACTTAGCTTAACGTAGGTTAGAATATAGGTGCTTGTAATTTGTTATAATTTTTTTATTGCAAGTTAAAGAAATTCAATTCATACACTAACTCAAGCAATGAAGAATTTTTTTAGCTTATATACCAAAAAGGCCCAAGGATGGGTCTGACTGAATATTTAGTCAGGTCTGGATCCTGGTGCCTGAATTTCTCTTTAAGAATCTGTTTATTGGCTCTGCTTATCTTTGTCTTGGCTTCATTTTCAAGCAGGAGGATCCTAAGTTGTATCCTCTGCGGATTGAAGCAGAGTTTCCCCTCTCAAAAGATATGGAAAAATCCTTGGTTACCCATTGGCTCTATTGGACTATCTTGGGTCATGTAGTTACCCCCTGGATTAATTAAAGTGGTCAGAAGGAAGCGGTTGGGTCATTGGCTGGGCGAATGTCTTGACCAGGGGGTGATATCATTTACCCTACCCTCAACCTATGTGCTCAGATTGGAAGAGGGCTGGACACCCAAAGGTAAAGGTGGGCTTTTGTACCAGCAGAATGGGAAAGGAATTCTGGATGGGCAATACCCAAGATGTCCATAGAGGACAACATTAAATAAATGTTGGCCGACTGATCAGCTAAATATCCATCTAGGATAGAGTTCAGGTTTATAAAGATTCTGTACCTTTTCTAACCTTCATCCCAAATACTTTATGGTTACGGTAGTCCCATGTTCCTTTTGAGCACTCAATACTTACTGTTGGAAGTAGATGTGAAGCTGATATATATGACTTTGGCCTTCAAAGTCATAAGTTGAAAGGCCTTTATTCTCAAAGATGGATTCATAACTCTGCTTACGTGTTCTAACCTCTAAACAGGCTCTCAAAGTTATTTTGTAGAAAAACAAACAGAACAGTAATCAAATCTCTCATTGTGGGTTGCAATGATGAGAACCAAATGTGTTTTTTACTTTAAAAAATATATTTTTATGGAGAAATCTTCATTCACATACAGTCCATACATGGTGTACAATCAGTGGCTCACAATATCATCACATAGTTGTATATTCTTCACTATGACTATTTTTAGAACATTTGCATCACTCTAGAAGAAGAAATAAAAAAGAAAATACTCCTACATTCCATGCCCCTTATACCTCCCTCTCACTGACCACTAGTATTTCAACCTACCTATTTTTTTACCCTTTATTCCCCCCCCCCATTATTTATTTATTTTTTATCCTTATTTTTTTGCTTATCTGTTCATACCCTGGATAAAAGGAGTATCAGACACAAAGTTTTCACAATCACATGTTAACACTGTAAAAGTTGTATAGTTATAGAGTCGTCTTCAAGAATCAAGGCTACAGGAACACAGCTCAACACTTTCAGGTGTTTCCTTCCAGCCCCTCCAATATACCATTAACTAAAAAGGGTTATCTATATAATGCATAAGAATAGCCTCCAGAGTAACCTCTCAACTCTATTTGAAATCTCTCAGCCACTGTAACTTCATTTTGTCTCATTTCTCTCTTCCTCCTTTTGATCAAGAAAGCTTTCTCAAGCCCATGATGCTGGGTTCCAGCTTATCCCAGGATATCTGTCACATGTTACCAGGGAGATTCACACCCAGGTTACCAGGGAGAGTCATGTCCCAGGTAGGGCAGAGAGCAGTGAGTTCACCTGCTGAGTTGATTTAGAGTGAGAGGCCACATCTGAGCAACAAATGGGGTTTTCAGGAGGTGATTCTTAGGTATAATTATAAGTAGGCCTAGCTTCTCCTTTGCAGGAATAAGTTTTGTAGGGGCAAAATCCAAGATTGAGAGCTCAGCCTATTGATTTGATTGTCACCCAAATGGTTTCTTGGAACAAAAATAATTTACTTGTAAAAATCCCAATATAAGCACTATGATCGTCCTTTAGATTTTTTGGACTCTATACTTTTTTTTCCCTTTGGCTTAAAAATAAAAAAAGATGAATAAAGAAGTATGCATGCCAAGTGAGGAGTATTATGTATTTTTTTCATTTAAGTAGCATTATCAGCCACTTAAGCTATCTGTTAACATATTTTGAATTCTCTCACTGGGAGCTGTGTTGATTTCAGAAATTGATTAGAAAGCATACACCTGTTAGACTTTTGAAGTTACCATTATTTCAAACATCACCAGTCAGGACACATATACCAAGTTGGCAAACAGCACTTTTAACTGCCTATTTTGTGCATTGGCATGTAGGATCAGAGATATTTGAAGTGCAGAAACTTAAATCACGTATTGAGCAAGTTGCCTAAGACCTGGCGAGGGAAGTTCTTAATGATGCAGAGAGTGACTGAAGAATATTAGGAAGACTAATTTCCATAGGGAATGGGTGCTGGACAGGCAAAAACATGTATCTATTAAGGGGTAAATGTTTGCTGAAAGACTGTTTTAACATCCCTTGAAGACAGATGTGAGGTTTGTGTAGCTTCTGTACCATTTTTTTTACCTTCCTCTGAAATACTTTGTGGTTAGACTATGTAACAATATATTTGGATAAAAGCATAGATGATCCTTCACCATTGAAGTTGGTGTGACATATGCCTTTCTAAGTTAACTTTATTTACAGTGTAGAAAAATGAGCAAATCAAGCATGAATAGTACTGTGTGTCCTTTAGAAATCAATATTCTGAAGCCTCTGAGTAAGCTAATATTTATTTCTTTCAAAAACACTTACTGAGCCCTGATTTGTTAATTTAATTTTTAATCTTTACTTTTTAGAAGTGGAAGATAAGCAGAAATCTACAACTGATACCTCTTCGAAAGTTAGTTTGTTCTTACAAATGTTTTAATCAACATGACTCTAACCTCTTTGGAATTGCTCAAGTGTAGAGCAGGTAAGAAGCTCATTCACAGCCTCACTCAACTTGCCCTTCAGCTCGGCATGCCCTGTCAGATTATTTCTTGCTGTGATACTGTGCTGTATCTGATCTCTTTGTAAATAGAGAGCAATGCAAGGAAGGAACAAAGGAACAAAAATAATTTACTTGTAAAGATCCCAATATAAGCACTATGATCTTCCTTTAGATTTTTTGGACTCTATACTTTTTTTTCCCTTTGGCTTAAAAATGAAAAAAAGATGAATAAAGAAGTATGCATGCCAAGTGAGTATTATTATATATTTTTGTCATTTAAAGACTACCACCTTCCTTTTGTAGATAAGTATTAAGAGACTTTTATGGGGAAAAGTACATATTTTATGATTATTTTATAATTGAAAGAGAATCACTTTTTAGTGCTAGACAGCTGAATTGCATTTGTACGATTCCAGTTGAGCTCTTACTTTTAAGAGGCACTAACATCTAAGTGACAAAGATAAAACCCTCATTCCACTTTAAAATGAGTAAAAGGCTGGAAACCCACGTTTTGTTACCATTTTAAAGTTAATTTTTTATTCACAAGAGAAACTGACAGAAGTCAGGGAAGTAGTGCCAAAATGAGAATTTGGCCCACTTTATCTGAATGACAACAGAAAACCAGGGAATGAAGTTATGACAATTTATGATGTGCTTTGCATAGACCACTGTTTTTTTGGAAGCGTGGTTCTGTCCAGTAACATCAACATCACTTGAAAACTTGTTAGACATGCAAATTATCCTGCCCGAATCCAGACCTACCAAATCAGAAATCTGGGAATGGGCCCAGCGATCTGTGTTTTAATAAAACCATCCACAGAACTACAATACATGCTTCAGTTTGAGAACCACAGGGATAGACTAAGATAAATAAAGTTTCTGTAGGTTCAGAAAGCCCCACTAGAAATACATGTCTTCACTTGCCTATTTAGTGGTCCTTCTGGTGGAAATCAGAGGGGGTTCTCATCTTCCATTTCCTTTATTACCATGCTGCTTTCCTAACAAGACCTTTTTTTGAGTTCACTTCAGGACACATTCTTTTATGTACCAGAGTTGTCTCTGGCACATCTGAGAAGCAAAATCAGTGGAGCACAGCTGAGAGGCCCTCAACTTCAAAGAATCCAAGTGTTCAGGCGCCGCTGAGAAAGAGCTGGAGCCTCCAGGTAACTTTCTAAAGGCACCGCTAATCAAGAATGCATTTTAAACAAAAATGAAAACAATGTACAAATGAAAGGTGCAGGAGTGCAACTTCAAATGAGTTAAACTCTGTCATTTATTAAGGGGCAACAGCTCAGTAAATTGATTTTGATTAGCAAAATAATTTTATACAACCAATGCTATGGAAGAAAGCATTTGGTTTACCATTTTCACCCCATAGCTTTGGTGACAATTTATGTGCCATCTTTTTTTTCTGCGGAAAAACTTTATCCATTCATCCATCTAGCCACTCATTTGTTCAACAAATATTTTAGGTGCCCCTTGAAGCTCAGGTGACATGCAAGAGAGTTTTGGCTCTCCTCTTCCACTTTTTCACCCCGCCCTCTTCACGTCTCATGGTTCTGAGAGCTGGTTCTGCCCTGTCATTCCAACACAACTGCTCTTCCAAGTCTGCTGATTTCCCCCGTAATTTTGGACACTATTGACCATCTTCTGCCTCTCGAAACTATATGCCTAAAATTCATTTCTTACTTCTCTGATGGCCTCGTCCCCATTTCTTTACTTCTCTTCTATACTTTTCTTTCTAAAACAGATATTCAATGGGAAATTCTGTTCATTCCCATTTCTTTCCCTCTTAGCACATTTTTTTAAACCTGAATGAACTCCTCTCACGGTTTCATTTATCACACCTGTGGGTAATCCCGAACTCTCTTTCTCCATTTTTACCTATTTTTCCAAGCTTCAACAAACAGTATTGATTCTCTTCTTCACAAATTGTTCTTTTTCCATTTATTCGTTTGTTAAATAAATATATTTTGAGGGTCTGTTATCTGCTATGCACTAGTCTCTGTTCCAGAGACATAGCAATGAACAAGATTGACAGGGCCCCTCCCCTCATAGAGCTTATATTTTAATGGAGGGAGACAAACAATAAAAAACAGAAAAATAATATGATAATAAGTACTTTAAAGAGAAGTTAAATGGGATTTGGGAAATAGAGAATGATGGGGGGACTTTTTATATAAGTGGTCTGAGTCTGGTGAGTACTATTTGATAAGAGACTAAAAAACAAGTGAGGGAGTGAATGCCATGGATATTTGGGGAGGAGACCTATGCAAAGGTCCTGACGCAAGGGATTGGTTCGCTTGTTTGCAGAAAGCAAGAAGTCTAGTGTAGCTGGCACAGAATAAACAAAGGACAGGACAGTAGGAAGAGAGGTTAGAGAAAGGGACTCAGATCTGGTAGGGCTATTAAGACCATCCTAAAGACTTAGATTCTTACTCTGAGTGGACTGGTATTGATTTGATCCAACTTACATTTAGAAGGATCACACTGGGAAAGTTCGATATAAACAGAGAGAAACAAGGTTTAAAATAAGGATGAAGCAAAAGCTTTTGTAATAACCCTGGTAAGAGATGACACTGGCTTCGACAAGTATGGTAGGAGTGAAGGTGTAAGGAGTGATCAGGTTTTGGGCAGATTTTGAAGATAGAGCTGATGGGATTGGATGTGGATGTGGAGAAAGAGGAAGAGTTAAGAATGACTTGAAGGAATCACTTAGCAGGAATAATGGAGTTTCAATTTACTGTAATGTGGATGCAGGTCAGCCATGGTGAGTGGGTGGAGAATAAAATGTTTTGTTTTATCATCTAAAATAGATGCCCACTAGACATTCTACTGGAGCTATATAACAAGCACAAGTTGTTAGATAGCTGACCCAACAAATCTGATAATGAGTGATACGTCAGAGGGGAGATAATACATTTTCTTGTCTTCCACATATAGATGGCATTTATAGGCATGAGTGTAGATGAGGTTTACCTAGGGGCAACTGTATATAAATAAAGTTGGCTCAAGGGTTGAATCCTGGTGTGTTTCAATATTTACGGATCAGGACATTGAAAAGGAACCCACAAAGATGGATATGGAGATTCTCTTTTGATTGCTTCTATTTGTTCAGTGAAACAAGATGATCAGTTGTGAACTAGGATGTGTGTAAATGAGGCAGAGATTGGAGCAATGGCAGGAAGAGAAACGGCATCAAGGGGGAGGGTCTTTGTAGATAAGAGATAGTACAGCACATTTCTACGCTTACAGTAGAGAGGAAAAATTTATGAAAAAGAAGAGGGAAACATTGCAGGAGTGATTTTCTGCAGTCAGTAAAAGACAAAGGATTAAGAATACAAGTGGAAGAATTGGGCTCAGATTGGATTCCAGACAGTTCATCCATAGAAACAGGTGGGAAATTAGTGTGTATGAATACAGATACGTATACATTAATAGACTTGGTAGTAGACGCATGTGTTTTTCTAATTTCTCATTGAAATAGGAAGCAAAGTCATCAACTGAGAATAAGGAGTCGGGAGAGTTTTGGGGTTTGAGGAGAGAGGAGAAGGTAGGAAGAAATCGAGTAGATTGTCTGACAACACTAATGGCTGACTAGAGGTTAGAAGTTTTGAACTGAAAGTGAGGTCAGTTAGCATGGTTGTATATTTTGCCAACCACACTTAGCTGTTCAGATGCACTTACAGAGTAGACAGAAAATTGGATTTAACTGGAGTTGGGGTTTTGACAGGGAGGAAGGTTGGAGGGAGAGATGGGCAAGGCCAGTACTTGCAAGGGTGTGATCATGATGGACCATGAAAAGTAGGCTGGGGAAAAATGAAAGTGAGAAAGGAAGTAAAAATGTGGAATGTCCATGGGTTCGAGGTTCTGGCAAGGAGGAAAATTATTGGAACTTGGGATAGTAGATGAAGTGAATGGAGTAGATTAGATGTGTTAGAAAGAGAGTGAATGTTTGAATTTGAGATGATGGATAGTGTGACCATATGATGGAACACTGTTGAAATGAGCAGGAACAACCTAGGATTATCCTGGGAAAACCAGGATATATGAGCTCTATATGGGGGAAAGCTCAGCTCCTTGTAATGATATAGCCATATGGCTATAACTCAATGGGAGCTGGGAGCTCAGGTGGAGTGGACAGGGTACAAGACTGTCAGAAATGAAGAAGTAAAAGATTTGATAGTCTCCTTTTAGCATTCCCTGTCTGAATGGGAACATAGCCTCCTAGCCTCCTAGTCTTTGGGTCATCTTTGACTCATCCTTTACATAAAGATAATTATCAAAATAATGTGTTGGTAGCTAATGTTTATTGAGCACTTGTACGTAAGGCAGTGTAGTAAGCATTTTGCATATTTATATCCTTTAATCTTCAGGACACCCCTATGTGGTAAGTATTATTATGCCCCTCATACAATGAGGAAACTGAGGATGAGAGACCCTTAAATGGGAAGGGATCAGCAGTTAATTTGTACATCTCACCAAATGTCTAATCCTGTTCAAGTCCAGTCTATGTACTGCCTACTCTGTGTTGCCTTTCCTAATCCTTCAAGTTAGAAATAATTGATTCCTCTTCTGTGGAGGATATAGTTTTAAAAACAACTTTTTTATTTGGAAAAAAGAAGTGATTTATAAGTGAAAACAATGAATTTGAAAAGACTCAGATTAATTCAAATAAAGCGTTAAATCTTTTATGATTAGATTTTATTTAGAGAGAAGATGATCTTGCTGGACTCAGGCAAACTGGGTTAAAAGAGAAAAAAATGACAACATCCTTTGTAAATTTATTACTAAAAAACTCTTCTCCGAGTTAAAATCTTGGGGGCAATTGTATTGGATTATTTTAGTTTTCCTTGAAGCTACAGTAACCTGACCCAAAACGTTCAGGTTCCTCCCCTAAAACATAGAGAAATACTGTGACAAAAATATAGTAGAATGGGAGGTGATGTTAAATGGAAGGTGTTGCAGAGACAGGAAATGTATTGTGCTGGAGGAGAGAGAGGTATATGAAATGGACAGCAAAATATAAGCAAAGGGGCTTGAGTGTTCAACCTGTGCACTGCTCAGGCCTGACAAAGCCAAAGGTCTATCAGAGAGATGAAGTCAGACCTACCAGAGGAGATCTACATTTCCCAGTTCTCAGGCAGGAATGCTCTACCATGAAGTGGGAAGAGAATAAGCTCCAAGCAGGTAAGGTTCTGGGGATTGCATAGCATTGCCACTCAGGACCCCCGTGGGAAAAGAACATTTTGTTAAGGTTTAAAAGTCTCTAATCGTTCATTATATATATTTGATTATTTTTTCTGACGCATTTAATTGAATTGGAATTTTGGTACCTGTGGTAGTTAGATTCGATTGTCAACTTGGCCAGGTGAAGTCACCTAGTTCTGTTGCTATGGACATGAACCAATGGTACGTGAACCTCATCTGTTGCTGATTTACATCTGCAGTCGGCTAGGGGGCGTGCCTGCTGCAATGAATGATGTTTGATTTAACTGGCTGGTGCTTAAATGAGAGAATGCAACATTGCACAGCCCAAGCAGCTCAGCCTTTGGAGGTGCAGAAAGAAATCACACGGGAGAAAGTTGTTGGAACCTAGAGGCCTGGAGAGAAGGCCAGCAGAGACCACCCTGTGCCTTCCCACATAAGAAAGAACCTCAGTTGAAAGTTAGCTGCCTTTCCTCTGAAGAACTAATGAAATAAATCCCCTTTTATTAAAAGCCAATCCATCTCTGGTATGTTGCATTCCGGCAGCTAGCAAACTAGAACAATACCCTCCTGAGGAAAAGAAGGCCGTTAAAAAACTGAAGCTCAATTATAGTTGTCTGTATAAAAGAGAAATAATTATATTAGCATCCACGGAAGTGATTAACCATGGGGAGAAATGGGTTTGTTTGTTTTTTTTCCATTCCCCTAACTTCATATTATGGTTTGGTGTTACTTAAATTAGTGGATCAAGGGAAAGCTAGTATCTCAAAAAAAGAGGGGGAAATTGAGTAAGTTTTGATTAATAAGTTCTTATTTTAGAGAAAGTCAAAAGGATATAGTGAAGATGGATGGCAAGCCATCATCCCATGCTCTTTTGATAAACATATGCTCTTCATCCATCATTAAGTCACTGGCAGCCTCTGTGTCACACTGTCGTGCCCAGTGTTTTCATGCAAAACGGGAGAATGTTTAACTGGGGCACTGCAATGCTGATCCCTTCCACCATTTTCCATGAAGATCTGGGGCTCCTTGGTGAGTAGCTAATTCCACATTTGGGACAGGAGGACTCAATATGGGTCTGAGTAGGGTTGCCAAATTTAGCAAATAAAAATAATGTCTGCCCAGTTAAAACTGAATTTCAGATAAGCCATGTTTTGGGTATAAGTATGTACCATGTAATATTTAGAACACACTTATATTAAAAAATTTGTTGTTTTTCTGAAATTCAGATTTATCTTGGCCTCCTGTACCTCATCTGGCAAACTGAGGTCTGGAAAGCAGAAATATATTCAGGTGTGTAGGGAGAGAGTGACGAAAGAGTCAACCTGAAGCACTTGCTGGCCGACTGTGTCAATCTGAGTGTTGTAAAAAAATAAGGCGATAATGAATAGCGTAGCGTTTGAAAGGCTCAAAGTCCAGGGTGGATGCTAGAAACACCAAATAACTTCAAGTGTGCGAAAGGAGAATCATGACCCTGACGTCAGGAAGTTTAGTGCTACTGGATGCATCGTCATGCATCACAAAGGGACACGGAGGCTGGGAAGGATGCACGTGCTCCTGCACTGTCGTGCCACCCCATGTCCTAAAGCCCGGGTAAAGCCAGAAACTTTACTGCTTTACCCCCTGTGCACATACAGTGTATGCATGCATGCATGCATGCATGCATGCGAGTGTGCGCCCTCTTCTGGTCGATCGGTTCTCCATATGAAACGCTGTAAAATATTTTTGCTTTTAACTATTAACAATCAATTTTTAATTGTTCAGATGAAAAAGAAGCAACCAGAGCTTTAACTTTTTGTGAATTATCCATGTTGAATTTTTCTCCTTTTTTTTTTTTTTTTTTTTGTCTCTTCCATGGTGCTCTTTTAAATTTTTCTTGTTCATTTACATTCGCTTCAGAAAAGGAGAAAAACAAAGAGAAACTCTGGGCGCATTTGCTGTTTGTATTAACTCTTATATGTGTTGTGGGAAATAGTTTCAAACAGAAGAATATATACTATTCTAGGATTTTCAATGAATTCTAGTTGCAGTGAATAATTCAAATGTGATCTCTGACTCTTCATATCTTTTGCAGACAAAATCCAAGAAGGATTTTCTCCATTTAATCAGTCAATCCAGTTGGTAAATGGTTCTGGCTAAGGTGCTGATACTGTTTTATATAATCAAAGCAATAAACCATTAAGGATATTTGCTTTTTTAACCTTTATGTTAAAAAACATTGTCTTCTTCATGCCAACATACTATTAATAGGAATGGTGAGAAAGTTTTAAATAAAGGTAAATTTAACCTTTTTCCAACTGATAATGCTTCTAAAATCTCCAAAATAACATTTGGAGCTCTCATTGGTATTCCTTCATAAAATAGCTCTTTGCAAGTTCCTTGTTGTCTAGATTATTTTGCAGCTGTGAGAAAATAAATGCCTGGAAGTCACTTGCCCTTGGTGAAGAATTTTTTTGCTTCTTGGTGCAGAGAAAGTTCCTGGGCAGCCTAATCCATGAATCTGCTGCCAAAATTTCGAAGCTTTCTGTAAACCTCGAGCTCTAGTTCATATGAAGGCTCCTGCCCTACAGGAAGAGTTCAGGAGGGAAATCCAGTTTTATAGGTTAGCTCTGGCCCACCAGGATTAAAGGGTATTTCAAATAGACTTGCCCAGCTCTCAGTGGTGCCCTGAGGGCCAGAGAGCTCCTCTGGGGGTGGGGGGAGGGACAGTAGTTCCCGTGCCCTGTTTGCAGGTGCAGGGTTAGAGCCGTGAGCTGGCGCATACGCTCTGTGAGCGCTATAAATAAATGTGGGGTAGCGCTGCAAGTGAGTTGCAAACATCGAAGGAGCAGGGCTGCGTTAGAACGCAGGAGAGGGTGGGCAAAGGATCTGTAATTTCAGGTAGATTAGGCTATCCCAAGGGCAGAGAGCTGGTCCATTCAAGGGCAAGTGTTTGGGTGTTGAGGAGAGCAGATGGAGATAGTTAACACCACCGAAACTCAAGAAGAGGGAACTGGTCAGGATTAAACGTGGTGATGAGCGAGTTGCTGGCAGAAATCTTGGTCCAGCACCACACGGAGCAGGGGCTTCGCAAGGACTGCCGTATGGAGAGTCACTGTATTTTACTCCCTTAAGTGTTTTTATCAACATTTGGAGAAAGGAAGGTGGCAATTGTATTGGAGGCTGTGGAAACTGGATGTACAAATAGCCGCCACCACTTTCTTAGTTAAATTAGAAAAGCCTCAAATCAATTTAATTATCATCAAAGTCTTTGGTTTCTTCCTGGTTGTGAGTGAGGAAATGAGAAGTTACATGTGCTTTATTTTCAGTCTGCAAATAGAGGACAAAAAATTGCACTTAAAATGCCTCAGTAAAGTGAATAATAATTGTTTGAAAAAAGTACTTCAAGGAACAAAACATCTGTGGTCCAGTGAAATATTTCCATTTCATGTTCATCACTGCTCATCCAATAAATACTTATTGACAGCTAATAAGGGGAAGACATTATCTAAATTTAGGATCACAAGGTCTCAGAGAGTTTCCTTCTGCAACTAGTTTAATGGCCAGAGGGATTATTTTAAAATGAAAACCCTTCTCTGTTCAATCCCCTTCAATCCCAGTTTTACCTCTATTTCCTCTGCTAGGATTGTCCGTCCCTCAGTTTGGCAGGGCTCTGTCGGCTTCTTCAGACAGTTCCTCCATTGCTACCCTATTTAAAATTGCGAATTCCACCCCCAGCATTCCCTAAATTCCTTCCCTTTTGCGACATCTATTTCACACTATAATTTATTTACTAATTTAATTTATTGTCTGTTTCCTTCCCCTACAATGTAAACTCTGTGAGTGCATGGCAGGGATTTTTTTCCCCTAACATTTCATAAAGAAAGTTTTCAAACATTCAGGAAAGTTGGAGAGTTTTACAGTGAAACACCCATGTGCCTTCCAATTAGGTCCACCAGTTCGCATTCTACTATACTTGCTTTATTACATATCTAGTCATCCCTGTATTCACCCATTGATCCTTCTTATTTATTTATTTATTCATTTTTCTGTGTGCTGTATGGTAGGGTCGCATTTCATTCTTTTTCCATGTGAGTATTCTGTTATTGCAGCACCATTTGTTGAATTTTGTCTGTTTGTTCATGTGTTTGTTTGGGGAAGTGCATGGGTCAAGAATCAAACCCAGGTCTCCTCTCACATGGCAGGTGAGCAGTCTGCCACTGAGCTACCCTCGCACCCCCATCCTTCTTATTTTTAATGCATTTCAAAGTAAATTGTGTTCATCAATACCTTTCCCTTCTCATACTTCAGGGTGCATACCACTAACCAGAGTTTGATATTGTTTATGTTGTTTATAACTCTTTTTTTCTGTTTGGGGTAAAGTTTACACATATTTACATGTACAAATTTGCATGAGCTTGGCAAAGACATTCCCAAGCCCTTATTAAGGTATGGATCATTCCACCACCCCCAAAAATTCTCTCATGTTCCTCCCCTGTAGAGCTGCTATTTCACATACGCAAAATAAGGTGATGCCCAGGTAAATGTGAATTTCAGTAAAACAATGAATATGGTTTTAGTATAGTGGGTCTCAAATAGTGGATGAGACATAATTATACTAAGGTTTTTATTGCTGTTTATCTGAAACTCAAATTTGACTGGGCATCCTATATTTTATCTGGCAAGCATACTTCCCAGTAAATTCCTGCCACACCTACCCACAAAACAAGCAGTGTTCTGATTTTTTATTTCTCCCACCATAAATTTTGGAACTTCATTTGGAAGGAATTATACACTATATTCTTTTCTGTAGGGTTTCTTTCACTCTGCATAATGTTTTGAGATTCATCTACTTTGTTACATATAGGACGAAGTTCATTCCTTTTTATTGCTGAATAGTATTCCACAATATAACTGCAATACAGTTTGTTCATATATTCTCAATTTTGATGGACACCTGGACTTTTTCCAGTTTTTGTCTATTATGAATAAGCTGCTATGAACCAAAGCATTCTTATAAACATTTGATGGCTATGAGTTCAGCTCTGGACCAAGTGCAAACTCCTTAACTTACCTCACAGGCTCCTGGTGATCTTTTCTTACCTCCTCCTTGATCTCACTTCTTGTCATTCTTTTCTTAAGCTCACTACTCTCAGATCATCTTCCTTTCAGTGCTTCAGGGTTTCCATGATACTCCCACCTTTGGGCTTTTCATATGCAATTCCCTCTGTTTGGAGCACTGTTCTTTCTTACTCGTTGCATGGCACACTTCACTCATGATCCTCTACTTACAGGCAATGTGATTGTAGCTAAGTTCTGACCCTCTCTGGGGCTTAGTTTCCTTATGGCACCATGGGATAAATAATATGAAGATTGAATAAACTGATACATGGAGCATACTTAGCCTGTCACCATAGTAAATGTTTAGCCTATGTAATTGGACCTTGAATTTTAAGAAGTTTATCCTTTTAATATATTAGATATTAAGGAATAGGGAATGATTAAAGGTCTAGGCAACAGAGTAAATGATGAATTAAGGGAGAATAAGCAAGCAAGGGAGAAAAAGACAGGTCGGGGTCCATAGTAATTGTCCACATGAGTGGATGGAATGGGAGTTGAGATAATAGCACTAGGAATGGAAAATGGGAGATCTATCCAGAAGACCTTTATTTTAGAGACAGAATGGACTTATTGATGTCAGAAGTCAAATGTCAGGAGACACTGATATCTCTGAGGTTTCAGTCTTGGGTGTCTGCAGGAATGTTGGTGCCATGTAGTAAGATGAGATATTCAGGAAGAGAGGCTGGATTTGGGGGAAAATAATGAGTTTGCCTGTAGACATGTAAAGTAAGAACACTAACTGGACATTGGTGGAAATGTCCTGCATACAATTTTCTGAGGAAAAATGACTTATCTCCTTGCATCATATGAAGATTATGTTTTCAAGGAAACAAAGTGATGCTTTCACTGCTGTTCTCCTATAGAGCTGGTCCTCTTTTAGGGTAGCCCTGGAGAGGATTCCAACAAGTAAACACTTAACCATTTTGTTTACACATTGCGATCTCAGATAGCAAAGATACAAGAGAAATGTGAAGAAGGCTGTATTAAAAGGGAAGAGGGCAAAAGACTCATGTAGGAGTTTCTTTAAAAGTGAAAAGCAGCACTGTTTACAAGCGACCACCTAATGAAGTCTAACTGTGATTGCAATGAAAATGTGTTTCATTTTTTTTCTTTTTTCTTTTTTTTCTGAAGAATTAAGACTCTGGCATTCCAATTTGCATCTTAGGGCAGATTATTTTAAATCCCAAAACTGTAAGGGAAAAGACGGAACCGTCAGTTACCTGATTTTGAGTCGAGAGACAAGTCCTGTATGACTCAGGTGTTTGTGTGTGAGTGTGTACCTGTATGTGTTGTCTTCCTCCTTTGTTTTGATTCTTTCCCATTGTGAGGCAGAAATTGAAGAACAGAGAAACTGTATCCTCACTATCATGGACTTGCTCTTATCTAATAAAAACCTCCTCATAATAGTTGAGGCTTTGTATCATCTGTTAGAAGATTAGGTGAATGTAATCTTTACCTAGTGAATTGTATTACTTTGGTGGTGGAATGTAACAAAAATTACCCCAAATTTCCAAGTTGAAGAATCCTCTCACAAATGGTATTATTCATGAAAAAAAAATTTTATCTGAAGTTAATTTTTTCTCTGGATAAATTTTAAGAGTATATGTGCAATCAACAGAATGCATCCTTCTTAATAGAAATACTCATGCAATTAACTTCTTTCAATCTACAAAATTTTGAAGGTTATTTCTAACCAATTGAGTCTGTTCACGATATGTTATGTATCTTTTTGTTCATGTGTGAATATATATTATGAACCAGGATTCTTTTTAAATATTTTTATTGAGAAATCTTTACACACATACATTTCAGACATGGTGTACAATCAATGGCTCACAGTATCATCACATAGTTGGGTATTCATAACCATTGTAATTTTTTAGAACATTAGCATCACTCCAGAAAAAGAAAAAGAAAAGAGAAAAAACTCATACATACTGTAAACCTTTACGCCTCCGTCTCATTGACATTAATATTTCCATCAACCCAATTTATTTTACCCTTTGTCCCCCATATTATTTGTTTATCTTTTTATCCATATTTTCTTTATTCATCTGTCCATACCCTGGATAAAAGGAGAACCAGAACTGAAGCTTTCACAACCACACAGTCACATTGTAAATGTTATATCATTATACGATCGTCTTCAAGAATCAAGGCTACCAAAACACAGCTCAATAGTTTCAGGTACTTCCCTCTAGCCACTCCAATACACCATAAACTAAAAGGGATATCTATATAACGCGTAAGAATAACCTCCAGGATAACCTCTCGACTCTGTTTGAAATCTCTCAGCCACTGAAACTTTATTTTGTCTCATTTCTCTCTTTTCCCTTCGTTCAAGAAGGCATTCTCAGTCACATGATGCTGGGTCCTGGCTCATCCTGGAGTCCTGTCACACGTTTCCAGGGAAATTTACATCCCTGAGAGTCATATCCCAAGTAGGAGAGAGGGCAGTGAATATGATATGTTATGTTTTCAGAAATTCAGAGAAACTGAGAGATTCTGTCATGAAATGGACCCCAGGCATTTTACTACAGATTACAAACTTGTCTTCTCAGGAAAAGGATTATTTATTACTAGAAAAGTACTTTCCCACAGTTGCAATTCTGAGGGTATTTCTATTTGCTTTGTACAAATAGGTTTTCTAAGACACATGCCCCATAATCAGTGCTTCTGGTTGAACATTTCTTGCTGAATTTCAGAAACATATAAGGAAATCATAGCAGGCTTAGCCTGGGGTAATCAGAGTGCCAGGTGCTTGAGTAAATACAAGGCGGGGAGGGGGGAAAACAAGTGAAGATGTTGCCAGACATCCTAAATTGGCCAATTCCGTGGTGCTAGTACCCGTTGACAGAACATTCACAGGGTTCTAAGTATTGTTTAAAAGAATCAGGCATGGCCTATGCCCAGCAGACTAATAACATACTTCTGTGAAGACACAATTTAAACAAAATGTTGATTTTTCTAGGAAAAAAAAATTGAGACTACAAATGATTGAACATGTGATCTCTGGGGGCTGTTTGTTTCTAGACCTGTGATTCCAAGAAAGGCTATGCATTTCTGAAAGTTGATGGTTACTGACAAATTAAGGTTTGCCAATTCTAGTCAAGAATCCTGCAGAATGTTCATTGGAAGAACTGAAGTATGTTGGAAATATTTCCAAGTTAGTGGAGAAATGCTCTTGGTTTGCGAGATGCTTGCACAATCTTGATTGCATTTAAATTTTGCTTTTATTGATACCTTTTGGGACTCTGATAAAGAAGAAACCCTCAAGCAGGAGGAAAGCCTATTTTGGTCTAAGTAAGACTTAGGTTGACCCTAAAAACAATGTAAAACATGATGATCCCAGATGGGGAGAAAAAGAAATGTGAGGAGATGAATTGTGAAGAGGATAAGCATTGAGAAGACGTCTTCAAAATAGGCAACTTCCTTCCCCCTTAGAAAATGTGTAAGGGAGCATGTTACACGACTCCCTCACTTTTCAGACAAATTATGTTCCTGAAATTTGAAAAGGTGAAGCGACTTGTCCAAAATGACACAGCGTGTCTGTGGCAAAGCCTGAACTCTTGGCTCCCTGTTTAGTTCAGTATGTTTAAAATAAAACGTGCCTAACCCAGCCCATAGAGTTCTCCAGAGAAGGAAAGTTCTACCACAAGTCTTTTTAACCTCCGCAATGAAACATAAGTGCTATTCTTTAGAAGCTTATATCTGGTTACTGCCTTCAGTCTAAGAACAGCTCTGAGGCCCTCTTTCACTGTGCCCTGTATCTCTTTTCTACACCTCCATGGTTAAGGATGATGCTCTAAATTTGAGATTTTTAGAAACGTCTGCTTATTCCAAGTAGATCAGATGGCAGATGTAGCAGACTGAGACAATAAGAAGAATGGATTGAATTCTGGTTTGCTGTGAATCTGGAATTTATTTTCATATTTAACTTAACTTACTTTCTTTTCAACTATCGTAACCATCAATTCTCCAAAAGTTTTGGTATGTGCTTTTGTTTCTTGCTCTTCAAAGCGTGACCACCATCCCTTTGGGTGTGGGATGTTGGCTGGGAATGTAGTTGGAGCTCGCTAGCTCTATAACTTAATTAGTTTTGGTTGCATCTATTGGTCATATAACAATCTTTTCTTTTAAATTCTTGCTCAAATGAGTTAAACCCATAAATTTTCAGGGTGGTCCCCCCAAAGCTTCATTAATTGGTTTATGAATTAAGAACCTCTTCTAAGTCTTTTAAGGAGTAGAGCAGATTGATTACCATTAAGCAACTGCTAACGCAGTTAAAAATACATCTATCCCTCTCTCTCTCTCTCTTTCTATCAATAATTGTTCTTGCATGGATTGTTTGCAAAAATAGTGAACAATTTTATATTTAATAACATAATGCTTTTTCATGGATGTGCTGTGTCAAATATCTAAGGGAAAATATTGGGTGGTTCTCTGTTATTGTTTATGAAAAAGGTGCAGAAAGACCTGGCATTGGAGAGTACCTGTCTTTGCCTTTTATTCAGTGTTGGAAAATACCTGGTCTTTTCTTGATTCTGCTGGGGGAAATTAAGAAACTAACATTGAAGTACTTGATGCTCTTAAACCCTAGTAAGAACTGTATATTCTCTTTAAATGGAAAATCATTGTTATTGAAAACAATTTTCCTCTTCAATAAACGGGCATGTTATTATTTCCAAGTGGTCATTGTATTCCTACTTGATTTTCTCAGACATATTCGGGTAAGCAGTGCAGTCGAAGAAAAGCGTATCATCCTTTTCTGCCTTTGACTTACAGATGTTTGATCAGGGGAATTGTATCTTGTCTCCTGCTTGTTCAAGTTCATCCTCTCTTCCAAGAGCAATCGTTGATGATCTGCAAATAGATACGCCGTGAATCACTGAGCCAGTTTCCCAGGTGTGCAGGAGGTGGTACTTCTTAGGGGATTAAATGCTCTGGCTCTGTGGGTGTAACTGGGATTTCAGCAGGCTAGAACTGGGTCTAGGGGGCCTACATCTGGCATTGAAAGCCTAGTCCCTAAGTCCTACAAGTAAATATCAAGAGGAAAAAGAGCAACCACAGTAACCAGAAAGAAATATTACAAAAGACGAATCCTCACGAACGTTTAAGACTGGCTTTAAGGACTTTGGTATGTACTTTCTAATGAATTATCCATATCCATGTTCATATCATATCCATTCCTATCGGGAGAAAAAGAGAAAACCAGAGTTCCCACCAGTCTGGAAACATTGTGAAACAATGTCAGCATGAAATATTTATGAAAGGTTTGGGTGGAGGGAAGTCTGGGGAAGGAAATAACTGTGAAAGGTCTGGGAGCCACAGAAAGATTTTGGTAATTGAGGATAATTGTCTGGGGATTTCTAAAATATATCTTTAAAAAGACTGGTTCTTTAAAAGGACTGATTCCTAACTGCTGTTTAAAATATAGGTTTCTCACAAACAAACTCAGGAAATACTTCTAGTAGTCATTGATTAATAACTCCCAAGCTATATTTGAGTTGATGTATCATAGTTTAAATGCCAAGTTTACTTAATTTAACTATCTGCTAACCACTGGGTCATGGAACTCTGGTTTGGGACATCTACGAAATTCTCATATAAGACACTGATTAAATAGGGTGAAATAGGTAACATCTCCCCTAAAGTCTACTTTGGATTTCCAACTTAATTTCTCTTGACATTCCTGGAAGTGAAGGTATACTGCACTATTCATTACTTTTTGAAAATTTTACTTACCTCTGTAACCTTATGAGCTAATAAATCTCTCACCTCTTTGCAGGGCTCTTAGGACAGAAGCTGCATACCATTTCTGGAGTAGACACTGGTCCCCATTTAATACAGGAACAACATTTGTAATGATATTTATGTCTTAATTTGGGTTTGGGGAAATAAATACTCCTTTCCTTTTCCAAATAAAAGCATAGATCCCGTGGACTGCATAAGAAAGAAAATGGAAACTTCTAGCCTAAATAGAAAAAAACAAAACAAAAAAAAACAAGAACAATCCAAAACTGAAGCTGGTGGTTGAGTAAACCTTAAGCTTCCTATTTCTAGCTCTCCATATATCCCCCTTCCTTTTTAGCCAAGGTTTTCAGGGAATAATAGAAATAGAAGTTATGAAAAGTCCAGACTCCATTTAGGTGACTTTATAATTAGAACCTCCTGGGCAGCAGGAGTTTGTTTCTTTGACCATCAGGTGAAGGTTGCATGAGGGCAGCAGATACCTAATATCCACATGAGGATGGGGCATGCATCATTCTGAGGCAGAATTAGATGAGTTATGCAATATGCCATGAAGATTATTACTGCCCAGCAATATTCGTCCCCGATATAAATTCAGTAACTTCTGTGCAGACACAAATCCCTAGCCACCTTTATCCAGGTGTTCTCAGTTGCTCGGTATTAGCTTGACAACCACTAGATGACACTGTTGCTTCACAGATTTAGCACAGGACGCTCCACTAACCACCTGAAAGTCAAACACGAAGCAAAATTGTTGGATAGTTCGAATAGGAAAGTATGACTTACCAGATTGAAATCGGACTAATATTGATTGTTAATATTATTACAAATAGTTCTTGTAATACTATTAGATATAAAATTTATACGTGCTTGGAATGAAACAGACCCTTCTCCCTTGCCTTCTCCTGCTACTCCTATCACCATCTGCCCCCACATCGGTGCTAATGCTCATTGACCACTCACTCTGTGACCACTTTTGCACTCAGTGCTTTAAGTAAATTATTTCATTTAATCCTTCCATCAACCAAATTTACTAAGGAAAGCTACGAGAAGAAGCAGAACTGGATTTCAAAATCTATGTGACAGCTACACAGCCCCCTTCAGGGACATTTAGTAAGGTAAGTGCTAGGCCCCGACCTGAACTATATGCAATGATATTTTCAATCCAGTTCATTATACCAAAGCAAGAGGGACCAAGAAATAATAGTGGTGTGGACTTAAACAAAACACAGTTTCCTTTCCATTGCTTTTTTAATATGCCTTTGGGAACTCCTATTTATGTTAGAACTCTGGGCTTATTTGATATAACAACTAACATTTTCGTTATCAGCAAATGACCTTAACTTAGGGTTGCTAGATAAAATACAGGATGTCCAATTAAATTTGTTTTTCTGATAAAGAATAATTTCTGAGTATAACTATGCCCCATGAGAAATTTAAATTACAGAATTAATAATGAATGTTTTTTTTTTCTTAAGTATGTTCTGAATGTCACATGGGACATAGCTATATTTTAAAAATTACCTATTGCTTATCTAAAATGCAAACTTAACTAGGCGCCCTGTTATTTCTTTCTTTCTTTTTTTTACATGAGCAGGCACCAGGAATCGAATTCGGGTCTCCGGCATGGCAGGCGAGAACTCTGCCACTGCGCCACCATGGCCCACACCCTGTATTTTTATTTGCTAAATCTGTCAACCTTACTTTAACCATTGTTCTAGCTCATTTGGATAACTTGACCAAAACTCACTCAATTTCTCTCCTCTCTATCTCAGACTGTTTCTCTTCCCTCTACCTTTCCCACCACTCCAGTGTGAAGAATATGCTTGTCCTTTTTAAGGCTGATCCTGTGATCTGTGCTCTTGCTTCCTGCCTCCTTCCAGACTTGCTCCATCTAGTATCATCATGCTTGTCTCATTTTCACTCTTTCTTCTCTCTACCATGGCCTTTTCTCATCTATAAAAGTAATGAGCAATTTCTATCTCAACAAGCCTCAAGCTTCCTTTGCATCCTGTTTGGTTCTATTTCCTGAAAGAATAATCTCTTAGCTTGAAGTCCCTATTTTCTTATCACCCATTCATTCTCCAACCCATTACAAATTGGTTTCTGCCTCCACAACTATACTGAAACTTTTCCCCCTATAGTTCACCTAATGACTTTCTAATTGCTAACTTTCATTTTTTCTTTTGTGTTCTTTCTTTTCTTCTCTGTATTTGACACTGTCTCATCTCTAATCACTTATTTTAATCACTCTCTATTATTTCTTGTGGGGTAACTATCACCTTCTTGTGGTAGCTTTTGAGGTTCCCAATCTCCATCTCTATCTTCAACTTTCCAGTGAGCCCCAGGTGAATATTTCCAGTTACTTTCTTAACTGGTTGCTATTCAGCCAGGACTTAGGCTCTGTAAGTTCACAACTGAAGTTACCAGCTTCCACTGTGAAATAGGCTCTCTTTTAATTCCCCTCCTTGTATACACCCAGTCTCATGAAAACATCCTTTTGACATCTTTTGGCCCCCAATTTTTTTGCTTTATTATGTGGCCTCTACTTCTACAACATTCTTGTATCTATCCATTCCTTTTGATTTTCAATCTGATCACTTTAACAATAAAAGAAAGGATTCCTCAAAAGAGTTTAGGATTAGATCAATCTGCTTAACTGATGGTTATCCTATCATTTAGAGCAATAGAAGGTATATTCTTGTTGTGGAATTCTTTATTTGTTTTGGATTTATGGATAAGTTGGTAAATTCTGTCAACTGGTTGATATTTGATAGTGATATTCTGGCCCATGAGAATAGAGGTGGGATATAAATTTTTTTCTTACTCTAAACCTGAGGTGGGTCTTCATGCTGGGAAATTGCTTCTTGCTGGTCTTGCCTTCCTGGACCCAAAGTGCTCCATGACCTCTTTCATAGTCATGAAAAGGTGGTCTAGCCAAAGACCACCTGCTTGCCCCTAGTCACTCAGGCTTAGTAGAGCAGATAAAAGACTGGTTTGTGTTGGGTCCAGCATTGGCCATAGACAAGATGCCAGGACCCGTATGCTTCAGGATGATAGGATGAACTCTCATCATCAAACTTCTCCCAGTAAAAGGGCTTGCCACAATTGCCTGTATATCACCACCCTGGCACGTATATCCTGGAATAATTCTGTTAAAGCAGGAATCCTTATAGCCAAATCCTTTCTCTTCAGTGCTCAGAGCACAAAAATTTCCTGCTGTCTTTGGAACTTTGTCTGCAAACAGCTTGAAGGAGACGTGGCCCGGGGGCTTGCCATCAACAGCGATGCTGAAGAACACAGCAGGCTGACAGGGCTGGGGTGGGCAGAAGTGTCTGCAGCCTACATAATTTAAAAAGTGGTCCATTAAAACCATGACTTCACATAATAAGAATGTTAATAGGATAGGAGATTTGGGAAGTATATATTTAATTAGGTAGAGATTTTCTTTTATGTACAGGTTAGACTGCCCACCAAAAATAATTCCTTCTCTATGGATACCTAAAAGAATTGATAGACATAAATACTATGTTCTGCCAAGTGTATTCATTACTTATTACTTTGGCACCAGTTTTAAGTTTCTAAGTACAGTGAACTTTGTTTTTGTAGATTGGCTTGAGATCCAAAGTCAATTTGTTAAAAGTGATTTATAAGGAAAAACATGAGAAACTATTTCTGCTAGCTTTCATAAGCTATCTCCCTTAGATTAAGAATTCCTAGAACAATAATGGTAAATTTACACTCTGTGCAGTCATTCTCAATGCCCATGGCAGGCATCAGTAATAGATCTCTGCAAGATCATGGGAGCCCTGCTTTAGAATTCTTCTCAACTTCACATTTTGATGTTTCAGTGAAAAACTAATCATCTCAACTGACACAGGATATGGATATTTTTCTTACCCATATTCAGAAAGTAGAAGATAAATACCAGAAGATAAATCCAAGTCCAACGTTTAGGGATTTCAGAACCACCTTGAGGACATAACGAGGTTCAGAGCCTGAGAAAGAAGACTGGGGTTGGCATGCAGATGTCCAAACTGAACAGGGGACATGATCGCGATTGGAGGATAAGAAGTGTTTTAGTCCAAATTAGAATTGGCAGTTCAAGTGAGACAGACCAAAAGAGCTCAATTCAGGGGCTAAGTAGATAGGCCTGCAATGTTACCAATGGGATAAGATTTTGTGAAGAATGTGAAGAAAACATTTAATGCCAATTGAATAATTATGGGGAGTAAGACATATATGGTGTTTTCTTTATGCTTTTAATGTAGATATAGTAAAAACTAAGTTCAAAACTGTTGAAAGACTGATAAACATTATTCAAATCATTTTAGAAAGAAATTTATGAGAATTAACAACTAACATTTATCAGTGCCTCTCCCCTGTACCAGGCATTGTCCTTGCTACTCCACTTATCTAAATCCTCCCCTCAAGGACCTTGAAAAGTTGGCAACAGATTTCAGCTTTACTTGCCGATGGCTGGTTGGTTGTCTGGTTCCATAGTATACCACTTCAAATATGTATTTTTCTGTTATGCTCCTCTTGATATGAATTAAAATGAGTGGTTCTTAGGGGTTGGTTTATCTGCTCTGGTTCGTGTGTTTTCAACAGTCAATAATAGTGAATATAATACAAAATATCACTGCAATCTATTAGCAACGTAAACCTTGAAACTTCTAGAGTGAATTTGTTATGACACAAATTAGTGGGACTTGAAGAAAGAAGTAGTATATAGAAAGCCTAAAACTTCCCTAAAATTTGAAATTTCCATCAACTATAAAATATTTTGAGAACTTGTTTACATAGTCCAATAAATGATAAATATGTAATTATTTACTGTTCCTTTTCCTATTACTTTTATGCTACTGTGAGCTTGAGCGCTGAGAACTTTTGGATATTTTTCTGTGCCCTTTGGGAGCAAGGCTTTAGTGGCAGCCCATGTCTGAATTAAGTTGTCACTTGTGGGATGTAAATCAGAAATTAAAAACTAGCTCAAAAGAAAAGTATATCTTATGGCTTCATGGTCCCAGGAAAGTTTAAGTGTTAGTTCTCCAAAATTGTACTGGAAGGTCAATTGATCCAGAAAAATAGACATCGTTAATTGTTGTGTAAGTCAACACGTGAATACTGTATTGAAAAACATCCCAGTGAAATCACTCAAAAGATGAGTGTGTTATGGATCTGGACTGATGTAAAGATGCTGACCCAGAAAAGCCTTGTCGGAGCATGGGAAAAAAATTCGCCAATAAAAATGACATGATTAGTAAAGATTCTTTGCCATTTGCACCCTAATAATTCAATTTCTAAGGAAATAATCAGAAATCTGGATAAAGATTTATGCTCATAGATGTTTATCCAAGTATTATTTGTAAAAATGCAAAATACTGGAAGCAATCAAAGTGTCTGCTCCTAGGAAAGTGAGTATGTAAAACTCTGGTACACCTGTGAAAGAATAACTGCACAGTCATTAAAAATAATGTTCTCTAAGAATTTTTGATGATGTGATAAAGATGCATGATGTAATGTTCAGTGACATAAAAAGTTATATGTATGGTAATGCCTCAACTATGTAAAGAAACACATTGAATAGAGAAAAAACTTGAACAAATATACCAAAATTTTATCAATGGTATGATTATGGAGTATTTTTTCTTTTTTTATTAACTTTCCTATATCTTACAAAATTTTCCATTCTATTATAGAAACTTGACTATTTAGTAACTAGAAAAATGGAGAAAAATAGTCAGGTGAAAGTGTTCTGTCTTCTGCTTTATTGATTCTTGACAAGAATAATGCGAGACCATGAAACTTCTCTGAGAAAGTAAGAACAAGGGAATGAGTCGGAACTAGGGTTTTAATTTTTCACATTTTAATGCATATATATGAAAGCAATTCAGTTGTAACCTTGCTCATGTTTCCATATACACAATAGTTGTCTTTTGACAAGAACACTTCTTGTCAAAAGTAAGTGAGAAACTTAAACATAATCAGAAGCCTCGCATATTCAATAGCCCCCTACTTCATGCATAAAAAGCTGAACGACTATCCCTCAGAAATCCTTTGGAAATGATCTCCATACTCTTGAATCCTCTTTATTTTGTGGTGACTTTAAGTACTACTTCAACTTTAAGACTTAAGATTTAATATGACTCATACTACAGAGCCAAACTTGTCTTGAATTTCTCCTAAAAGTGTAACTTCATACATCAAATGCCGTGTGATAATGTTGGGTAAATTTGCTTTTTTGGCTTGATCGCTAAGAACAATATAGGCAACATAGAATATTTTAGCCATTTTTCCTCTGTGTAATGCAATAGTTCCAACTAGTACATTGTTTCCCTCTACTATCATCATCCTTTCAAGAAGCGCATAGTGTATCCAGAGGGATAGTCCAAAGTAGCTGTTAGACAGACTTATCTCTTTTGATAGGAATTCTATATTCAAAAGCTATATGGCTGTTGCAGACATAGCATATTTGATTTCAATAGTACGTCTGATATGAGCTCTTACAATACTTTTGTGGTCAAAATGAAAAAGTTTTATTTGACTGACTGTTCTCAAATAATTCCTATAAAAGAGTAAATTCCAATATGAAGGACATGAATCCAGTCTATATATATGGTTTTCTTATTTATAAACAATTTGAATAAGGATTTACACAGCATGCTTAATCAAATTTTGGACAACAATGTTCTGAAAAATAGCTAGTATGTTGGAATTGAGACCATTAATAACAGTACTAGAGATGGCTAGATCAGATTCAAAAAGATTTTAACATGGTGAATCAATTGACCATATTTAACATAAGAGAATTTAATAGGGCTTACTATCAAACTTGGGGTGAAATTTTTTTAAAAGATCCTACATATTAAGGGTGAAGAATGCATAATTTCGCAGTGGTAGATGTGGAAAAAATTAGAATTTAAATGTGTGGTACAATTTATTTTTTTTTAAGTTCAGGTATACAAAACTGTTCAGGTAAACAAAACCACAGCCAGGCCCTGTAAGTTTTGGTATCACATTCTAAAAGGAAAATTGACAAACTGTTGCAAATGATGAAGAAGGTGATCATAATGGTGGATTGCTTGAAAGTCATATTATAAAACAGCTAACTTTCCATTTCCAGCCAAGATGGAGTAATAGGAACTAGATTGATGCTCCTGCTTAAAACATAAAAAACCTGGCCAAATACATGAGACACTAGTGTCAAGATTTTGGACATCAGGCTAAAAGGACAGTGATCTTGGAGAAATTGGAAACAAACAAACTGAGCCCTATGATTTTCCCAGCTTATTGCCAGGAGAAAGTTCCCAGGCCATGGTGTAGGAGTGGAAGAGAATCCAAGAGGATGCTGTCAGCCTCCCTAAGTTCAAGAGAAGGAGCTAGGAGCTTGGATAGGGCAAGGCAGCTAGATTTTGTATGGCAGAGTACCAGAGAGGAGGGCTACCCATACAGAAAACTCCAGAAATGGACTCATGTAGAATACTCAGCTCAGTAAAGATCGGCATGAGTGTGAGCAAACTACCAAAAGCTGGGGAAATTATTAGAAGGAGAAATCCTACAAACTCACACACTGTAGGGAATGGATCATGTTTCTATGAGCCAGATGGAAAAATCTCATAATTCACAGGGTATTTGGTAGAGCCTTAGTAATACAAATAAATGTCACTTTGATCCCCCTATCAAAGCTTAAAAGTGAGACCCAAACAGAGCACAGTGTCCAAGTATTGTAACCACATCCCATAAAAAGCTCAATAATGATAAGAAAAGACAAAATTCATAGTGTCTGGTATCCAGTAAAAATCACCAGCTATGAAAGATTTTAAAAACTTAAAATTACAATGTCTGAGATAAAAGTTACACTGGCTAAGATTAACAGCAGATTAGACATTGCAGAATAAATGATTAGTGAATGTGAAGGCATAACATTAGAAACTACCCAAAATGAAAAATTAAAGAAAAGAACGAAACAATGAGCAAAGCATCAGCAAACTGTGGGACAACTTCAAATGATCTAATATATATTTAGCTGGAATCCTCAAAGGGTATGGAACAGAAAAAATATTTGAATAAATAATTGCTAAAGATTTTCCAAATGTGTTGATAACTATAAATCCACAAGTTCAAGAAGGTCAACAAATACCAAGCACAAGAAACATGAACAATACCACATCATGACAGAGTATAATGAAATTGCTTAAAACCAGTGATAAGGAGAACATCTTAAAAGGCATCTAGAGAAGAAAAGACAGACTGCATAGAAGAACAGTGATAAACATGAAAACAAATTTCTTATCTGTTCTTCTAACAATGCAAGTTAGAAGAGAGAGGAGCCACATCTTTGAAGTACTAAAAAGAAACAGGAAAACAAATTCTCAACCTAAACTTCTACACCCAAAGAAAATATGTTTCAGAAGAAAGGAAAATAAAAACCGTTCAGGTATACAAAACTTGAAAAAAATTCATCACCAGACGACCTGCTGTAGAAGAATTAATCGTTAAAGGAAGTCCTTAAGGCAGAAGGGGGATCATGCCATATGGAAATCTGGGACTACCCAAGGAAAAATTGAAGAGCGATGGAAGTGGTAACTACATAGGTAAATATAAAAATGATGGCTACAATAGCACAAAGGGAAATAAAAGTATACAATTGTAAAGTCATTATACTTGATGTGAAGTGGTATGATATCACTGGATGATAGACTCTGATAAGTTAAAGATGCACACCATAAATCCTGAGCCCATCACTAAAATAAGAGTTACAACGAATAATCCAACAAAGGAGAGAAAATAGAATAATACAAAAAGACTCATTAAAAAAAAAAAAAGTTAAGCTAAAGGAAAAGCAAAGAACTGCTGGGATAAATAAAAAACTGAATAGCAAAATGGTAGATTTAAACCAAACCAAATCATTAATCCCAGTAAGTATAAAATGATCTAAATACCCCAAATAAGGCAGAGATTGTCACACTGGATAAAAAACCAAAACTTAAATGCTGTTTGTAAGAAACCCATAGTTTAAAGTAAAAGGATGAAACCATATGATTTGGTGAATAATTGAAAGACTTTAGGACAGACAGCTTGAAAATGAGAACATAAGAGAGAAGTGCAATTGCAGTTTTCCAGTAAATACCTGGCTAGCTCCTTTCACACGGGCTTTATATCCCTGGAAATAAAAGTACCAAAGTACTAGTTACTGAACCACATGCAGTCTTTAAGGAGGTGAATTTATACCACTGTAGTAGATAATTTTCTGTTTTAAAATTTCAGATCTTCTTAAGAGACATGATATGTCCCAAGACATACTTTATTTTACTTACTGATTATCTTTAGTAAGAAAGAAGATATGAGGAAAGACCTTCACTGATCCTTAATTAACTGCTGTGGTTTTTTTTTTACTGTTTATTTTCTTCATTTAAAAAATAACTTCCTCCAAAATGCCTTGGATCTTTGTAATATGTACATATATGGCTTTTTTTGCCCTAGGCACTTTTTACTTCTTCAGAGATAAATCTCTTTTTGAAATTTTGAAATTTTGACCTGGTCAGAATAAGTCACAAAATATAAAGTACTGACAGGAAAGATGCCAAGGTTGAGTAAAGAAAGCAGTTGGAAAGTTCTATCAATTCAAAGAAAGCATGGTAAGGCAGATTAGAAATAATGGCTGAGAGCATAGGATTTTCCTCACTCTATTGTGCTGGTTGGCCTGTCATGAGAAAAACAATAAGTGCACTGTTTTGGACTGTAATTGACATATATGTACACATGCATTTAAATGTAGTAGTATTTCTCACATTAACAGCATCAGAAAATCAGCAATTTTTTTTGTGTGTGTGGCACTAAATGAGTTATGCCTGATGCTGAAGTGCTGTTATGTGCCATACGGGTTAGGATAAAGACTAAAGAGTAAATATTTTAAGTAGTGTATCTTGGTTCAATAATTGGGAAAAATGTTCCAACAATTAGAATGTTTGAAAATTGGAATGGGCTATGCTTCTAATCTTCTTAGTTTTAGTAACTGGAAAATTAAAGCAGTGGTTGGATTAAAGGCTTTGCTAGCCTATATGAAACTTGGGGCAAATTAGAAAAAGGTATCTTCTTTGGTAGATGACTCAATAAGAATTGTTCCCTTTGTGTGGATGGATGCTTATTCCACTTACCTGGTATAATAAGCAGTGTATGGCTCTAGTTTCAGCCTCTACTTTCTCCCTCAAGTGGGACCGTTTGAACAATGGGCTCTTCTGTTGTAGATCTACTTTCTGAAGTTGGCATGGGCTTGGAGTCAGTACTCTCCAAGGTTTATGAATCTGTATTTTCAAGTGTAGCCTGGATACACATCAGTACTTTAGGTGTCCCCGTCTCTACACTGATCAAAGAAGAACAATGCAACAATCAAGAGTAATTTAAGAAGAAATTCAATCTTTACTAGTGTCTCTCAAAAACTATTGAAGGTGTGCAATTATTGTCATACAACCAATACATTTCTCAAAAGATGTGCCTTACCTGAGTCTGGCCCAGCTTCCTCAGGCTTCATAATTGCTCCAGAGGTTCTCACAGGCCAACCTCCTAGAACTCTCTCTGAATCACTGGTCCATGAGGTTTTTATATCTCTTCCTATTTCCCCCATTATCCTGCATTTCCTGTCTAGTTTCTACTCTCTCCATTCTCCGGATTCTATAATATAAGAAAAAGGAACTGTGTTGATAAAGATAGAATTTTCCTAAGATTATTGAGAGAATGGGGAGAAATTGAGCAAGTGACGATAAAATTTCCCAGGAGAAGTGTACCATCTTTGCTCTCCTTGTTTTTCCTCCTAGCATCTCTAAGTCTTTCTCTCTCAAAATGTTAACAGCATAGCCTGGGAAACAAGTTGAGATATGTTGAATGATCCTTGGTCAATATCAGGAAGAGAAACATTTGTATATTACTACTTATTGAGTGGAACCTAGGTCTGAAGATGTCTCTACTAGATCCTAAGAAGTAAAGCAAGTTGTGTGAATAATTTCTATTCATAAGTGATTTTTCAATGCCATGAGCCAGACCAGATACACTCACATGAAATAGATTTAAAGGAAGAAAATGAATATACAGGGAAATGACTACAGCGCTATACCCTTGAATAGGCTAGGGGTGTTGAGTATAGCGTAAGCATAAGCAGAACAGTGGGACTGACAAGGGAAGTTTCATGGAAGAGGTAAGTATTGACTAAGTGTTTAGAAGAAGAAAAAGACCATGTAACTATGAAAATTAGGGTAGAAATAGACTGAAGTCAAAGTAATGTGTGGTAGAACGTGAGTGAATTTAACTGCTGGAACAGAGGGTTTAGAGAGGGTGGGAAGCTTTTATTCCCAATGGGAATGCAAATCTCTCTCCTTTGAGCTCCACTAACACTTGTTGTATGACTTGATAATCGATTTATCTCATTCTTTCTTAAATTGTAGTTATACATTTCCCCCCCATTTCCTTCATTAAATGGTAACTCCCAGAAAAAAGGAAAAAATCTTTCCCCCTCTCACTCTTCTGTAGCTTCTCATTTATAGTCTAGCAAATTGTGGTTATTGGATAAAGACTTGCTGAATTAAATAACTAGGAAGCTAGTCAGTGGGCTGGAGAAGGGCCGTATTTCTTATACTAATAGGTTTAAATTTGATACAGGCAGTTAGTTCATATGTCAGTGATGTGGTCAAATGATGTTTTAGGAAGAAGAATATTTCTATTACTCCAGGTGTGAAGGAGTAGTTAGGAAATTCACTGTGTGTGAGTGTGTGTAGGTATTACTGGAATTTGGGAAGAGATGTTCCATATATATAGTTGATACATGGTATTGATCTTAAAGTTAACTTAAGTCATTAAAACATTCAAATAAATAAACTTAGCCTCCTTGGATTCTGTGGGTTGATTATATAACTCTAATAATCTTATATGTGTGAATTTCTTCATACAGATTTTTTGGTAGGCTGATTATAAATAGGAGTGATACCATGTTTTGGAGTAAGACTTTGGTGCATTTTAAATAATGTGTTAGCACTGGATTTTGGCAGAAAAAGAGAGTCTGAGCTGGAATTATGGATTTAAACTAAAGATTCTTAAAAATGTATTCTAATTTTCAGGAATTTTTTGATTGAGGGACTATAGAACTATTTTACTAATTTTTTTTCCCTCCTGGTCATATAATGTTTGCGAGCAATTCCTGCCACTAATGTGATTTAGGTACTTCCATCTAGATTCATCTTCAATTCTGAATATCCAGTTCATATGAATTCTTTATTATTAACATCTAATAGAAAATTTTTTTTAATGATTAAAACTATGAAATTATAGCTGTCTCTTGATTGGAGATTACAGGTATGCTTCCAATTATTTTTCTCATTTGTCAGTATAGATCACAAATTTATGACCTGCGTATGTTTTGAAAAAGTATTTTTAGTGTTTATTTTGGTTATGAAAGTAATGTATTCTCATTTTATATATACCCTTCAAATTTCTCTTTATCATTAGAAATAGGGTGGAGAATGGAGTATATAAAAAAAGTTTAAGAGTTCTGTTTGTGAAAGTAGAGCAACAGAGCATCTCTGTTAAAATTGGATTTACATTTATTGGGTGAGACCCCTTCTTATTTAAGAGAATAGGGTTAAAATGCTACAGCTCAAGCTCTAAACAAGGTTCTAACTATAAAGGTCCCAATCCTTCACTATTGGATAGTTTGTAAATTTTACATAACATGAACGATCAGAAGAATAAGAAGCAAATTCTACTCTAGATATAATTGGTATATCTATATCTACATATAAATATTTAGGATTCACTGGATTTAAAAAGTGGTACTTTTGCACATATAGGACACCAGCGATGTCATCTTTGGAAGAGTGAGAGAGTGGTTACTCATCTTAATTTTAAAACCATGGGAAAAGGTACACCAGGGGAACTTAAAAATAGCCAAGGGATCCAAGTATTTTGTTATTCTAAAGGCTTCCAGAAATTTGATTTCTACTCTCAGGACAAATGGGCATTAAAGGGGGCTGCAGTGAACTATATATGTGGTATTCTTTTTCTTGGCTTCACATTTTTTAGCTATTAAGTTGGTTTTGGGTTTAATTCCAGTGGCACAGCTCATAAATGCAGGCTGTTTTTTTCAAAGGGGAGGAGAATAACAATAAAACAAAAATCTTTGACAGCCTATGTGTTCTAATATAAAAATGTACCCCTCAAAGTTATGTAAAAGGAGGGTACCACCGAAAATAGAATTGAGGACACTTCAAACAATAGTTTGAATCATACTTTTATTTCTCAATAAATTTCAGTTATAATAGCACAAATTATTATGGGTTATACGACAGAGAAACAGTCAGAGAAAACCAAATGAACAATTTCAGAGACGGAATCCTGCCCACACATGTTTGTTTACTGTGAAGATTAATTTCTTAGCCTACGAGATAAAATTTCAGGATTTTAAAAAAAAATCAGAATTGACTACTTCTTTCCCAGACCAGGCTGTTGGGCTATTTGAATCTTTATGTCTCAGTGAAAACTTTATTTAGCAGGGATTAGAACGATAAGGACATTTAGCAATGCCCTGCATTGTTTCTGAATTTTGTAGAACCGGCAGTCTTCTGATATGTTGAATAAACATACTTCTCTAAAAACTAAGCCTGGATTCTCTGAATTTATTAACAGGGCAGACCTCCCTGGCAATTTTGAGTTTTTGCATAACTTGTAAGGAGAGACTGGGCAAGCTGAGTGCTTCCTGGTCTCATTAATATAACCCAGCCTACCTCCAACCCACGCCCAGAACTACCTCATTAACCATCGGGATTAGAGCCAAAAACCTAAGACTACAGTGGATATAAGGGGACTTACAGAGGAGGGAGGGAGCTGCAGATCTAACTTAACCCATTCGTGTTCCCTGATCAGGCAAATATCACACTCACAGGAACCGTTTCTGCATTTCATTTAGATGAGAATTCAAGGTTGTAATCTTGTCTTTTTTTTATCTAGAATAATTAGCAAGATCATGATCAGACATACAGCCCAGCTGCATATATTTAAGTGCTTCTGTTAATCGTTCTTTCTCTCTTTTATTCATTTGTTTTCTGGGTAGCAGGGACATTGTAAGCCACAGAAGAATTGGAGACCGGCGTTGAAAGAAGGTGTTCTGCAGCAGTTTTTCTTTTCTAAAGAAGTTTAATCCTACAGGAGGGAATCTGAAAAATGACAGGGGCAAGGAGGAAAAAGAAAAGCGTGCTCTGGAGCAGGATGCATGCCCCACATGGCGAGGACATTAAGCAGTGGTGTAGAAGGCGAGTCCCGATTTTGGAATGGGCACCGCATTACAATCTGAAAGAAAACTTGCTGCCGGACACTGTGTCTGGGATAATGCTGGCAGTTCAACAGGTGACACAAGGTAATGTACTGCATTTGATTTTCCTGTTTTATGCAAAATAGATATCACTTTGCTTTCCTGGAAGAATTTTGTGACCTAAGATGGACAATTTAGGCAATGAAATGGACATTTAATTAGCTTTGTGGAAATCCGCACATTGAATACCTGTGTACAAAAGTTTTCCTAATTAATTGTCTTTCTCTCTTGTTTTTGCTGTTCTTCTTTTTTTTTTTTTTTGATAGGCGTTAAGCATTGGAACAATTTTTGAATGACATTGCATATTTGTAACGTTAAAATTCAAACTATAAAAGATCAGTAATTGGGAAAGAATGTGTTTTTATTGATTGTTCTTGCTGAAAGAGTTTCTTTCTTTCATTGAGTCAACCTTATAAAACATCTTTTGGCTTGAGCACAATGATTTGTAAACCTAATTAGCAGTGCACAATTACCTGTTGTAACCTTGAGAACCACTGTAAGCAAGGACAGAGCTTTCTGTACATAAAGGAGGCTCTTTGCCAAAATCATTCTTTGCAAAGGGACTCGTATATGTCCTTGGAGTTTATGCTTTCCTGTGTTTGCTGATTTACTTCTGAATCACATTACCTACTGCATCTATTCCTCAACAAGAAATTTAACCTGGTCAGGAGTCTCATTTTAACTTTCCCATAGTGGATTGTATTCAATATACTGGATTTAGGGAGGTGTTTCTTTTGGTGAAAGCTAGCTAACCAGTGTGAGTGTGTAAGTGTGTGTGTGTGTGTGTGTGTGTGTGTGTGTGGTTTCCTTAAAGGCATAGTCTAGAGGTTTTGACTAATTCAGGTAACAATATTCTGCCTGTAGTAAGGAAATGAATTGATTTCTCACCCTTGAGAATTTAGAACTGTTTCCTTAGCATAGACTCTGTAGCTTTATATTTCTTTGCCGTTTTACTGCCTATCTGGCTTTAGCTATTATTCATACTGTTAAATTATAAGCCCTCGTTTAATTGAATTATTCTGTAGCTGGAACCAACTGGTTTGCGTAAGTATTTGTGTTTTTAGTATAATTAGGAACATCTGCACTGGTGGGTTTATTTTATCATCCATAATACTATCATACTTTGTGGTATTCCATTTAACTGAATAGTCTTGTAGTACATCTTTAATGACCGTTTTGGAAATAGCAATGCATCGCAATCTGTCAGAAAAATACAAACTAAATCACAGGTTAGGGCATTTTCAGCCTTGTTTTTATTTATTTTTATTAAAGAAGTTGTAGGTTTACAGAAAAATCATGCATAAAAATACAGTTCCCACCTCACAATGTGGTAGATTTGTTACAATTAATAAAAGAAATTTTTATAATTGTACTATTAACTATATTTCACGGTTTACTTTAGGGTTCACTGTGTCATAAAGTCCTATGGATTTTTTAAAAATTTCATTCTAGTACCATATACACAACATATAATTTCCTGTCTTAACCACATTCACATATATAATTCAGCGCTGTTAATCACACACAATGTTGTGCTTCCAACACCACCATCCAGTACCAAAACTTTTCCATCATTTTATTTCACTTTATATCCAAAATGAAATACAACCAAATACTTGGAAAACTTAAGTGGTGAACTTAAAAGGGCTTCTTCACCAGCTAGTTTCAGCATATGTTTTAAACTTAGTTTGCTTTAATTTCATGTTAAAATGACAAAGATTAGGTATTTTTAAAGAACTTTGATGTTTTGTATCTTTGGACACTATCAGGTTATGATAGAGTTGCCTGTAATACATCATTAACTATATTGTTTATGTGTCAGTCTGGTACGAATTGTGTAGCTTTTATCTGGGCATAGATTTGGAGGGGTTTTGTTTTATGAGTCATGTGTTTCATTGATTATAAGAATACATCAGCCAGCCCTGACTGATGAGAAGCACCAAGCTTACTCAGTTTCTGTGTCTTGGGAAATTATGGATCTGGCCCTGGTTCTTCTTAGAGGGCCTGGAAGGGAAAGGACAAAGCTACGTCTAGAAAGAGCTTAAAGGTTTTTGGTGCAGTGTGAAAAGACCAATCCTTTAAAAGTAACTACTCCTTTCAAAACAATTCTCTGACTTTCTCATGCTTACCTACTAGGGAGAGTTAAAAAGTGATGCACCATCAACCACAATTTGTTGTAAGGGCCACAGTGCTCAGCTCTTTCCATACGTCACCTCACCCCTCCTAGCAAAATCCTGAGAGGAAGCAGTGCATCTCCATTTCACATATAAGAAAATAGAGGTAAAGAAGACTAGTTTTCCCTGGATGTTATACCTGGTCGGTGGTAGAGTCAGGACTTGATTCCAAAGCTGACACACTTAATATTTTGTACTTTATACTTCCACACTGCCAAAATAACCAGAATTTTCAAAGTTCTATTGTCCTTTGGAAGGTAGGAATGTTCTTTCCTTCAAATGACTATTTCATTTAGGTTTTATCTGTGCAATTGTTAAACTCAAAAGACAAATAGACACAAGAACTACAGTAGGATACAGAGTAATCAAAGCACTTAGATATCTTGAGCTTCTATTTGTGTGCAATATTTTGCAATCATTATCAGCTCTATTTCTTTAGGACAATTAGAGTAAAGAAGGCGTAATTTTTGCTCTTGCATCACGACCCAAGCAATAGGAACAAATACCTTTTTTTTTTTAAACTGACTTTTGGGGCAGCTGTTCAGCTACTTAGCAACTATTTGAAAGGTTTATGTGGTTCAAACCAGAAGTTATTTTTCATTCTTTTCAAGCTCTAGACATGCATTTAAAAATTAGAAGGGTAACAAAAACCAACACCTGAATGTTTTCTATATGTTATATACTAAGAAGGTATTTTAAATTATTTATTAAAATTTCATAATTGTTAAATATAATAGGGGTTTTCAGGTATCATACTTGGCTCCTCTAGCACTTTTTGTGCTGAACATACTTTCTAAAACCTTTTCTTCTCTTGGTTTTTAAAAACCATTCTTTTATTTTTCTCCTACTACCTTTCTTGTCTTCTCTTCTTATGAGCTTCTGCAGATTTTGTCTCTTAATTGTCTATTCCTGTGTCCTAGATACTCAAACTCTGAACTTCTCCTCCAAATGTGCCATGGAAGATTTCACCTGTATACAAGGATGTACTCACCATCATTGTACTAATGAAACTTTCTTTTCAGTCCCAGGTGCACATATTCAACTAGAATGTTCTAAGTGCACTTCAAATGGAATATTTATAAAGTTGTCTAAAACTAAATGGTAACACCATCCTAACCAAAGCCTCAGTAATTACTAATGATAACTGTTAGTTCCAAATGTAAACACTGTTCTAAGAACACTTGACGTATGCCCAAAAACAAAGCTCAGAGAGGATAAATAACTTGCCCAAAATCATACAGCAAATGAGTAGAAGAGGTTGGATTTGAACTCAAGTAATTTGGCTTCAGAGACTACACTTTCAGCTTTACACTAGACTTACCTATCAGAGAAAGTCCTGAGAGTCACTCTCTACAGTTCCTTCTCTTTTGCCACTCTGCCCACTTTCACCAACAGAGTCACTAAGTTCTGTGGTTTCTAGCCCCAAGTATCTTTCCAACCAAATAGTCCTGCTTCGTACCGTCTGTGACCTAGCACACTGTCCAACCAATATCATCGTGTGGGTCTTCATCCTCTCCTCTGTGTCCGCCTGTAGGACATATTTCATTCTGGAGCCAGAATGATCATAGAAATCTGAGCATTTTGCTTCCTTCTCCAGAAATCTTTGGCAACCCTTATTTCCTCCAGGATAAAATTCCAATTTTTCAGCATAGCTTGTTAGATCATTAATAACCCAGGCCTTTGATACAAAGTTCTACTCAAGGAGCTCTCTCATCTGAGAATGCTTCCCAACTCTCCTGGAGACTTCCCCGTTTCCTTCCCTCCTATTCCTTTCAAAATTTTTACATATCTTTATGATAGATCTTAACACATCATGTTATATAATTAATTCTTTGGTACAGCTCTCTCCATACTAGTCTGTACGATCTAGAAACAAAGACTATGTCTTGATATTTATATTTCTAGCAAATGTTGCATTTCCTGTAACATTAAAGTAGGTTTTCGGGTTTTCAGATAAATTGTTTTTGGAAGAATGAAAAACAGTTTTGCTCCTAAAGCCTGTGATTTTTCTATTTCATCATGCTGCTACCTTAGGAAGGAGTTACATTTAAATGAGTATTTATGTTTTCATAATAAACTTAATAAGTATGCTGGTAGTAAAAGATACATTTAAAAACATGAATAATTTCTTCCAACTCCTCCTACTTTCCTAAAGTTACTAATTTGCAGCCCTCCAGTCAACTCTAGTAAAGGATGTTTCCTTTTTCCCAAACAGCGATAATATATTTTTCAGCCAACATGAACAAATATAGATATTTCATATAAAATCCAGATGCTTGGCTTCTCTTGAAAAACGAGGAGACATGGCCATATGGGACTCACATTCCCATATAGCATAACTCTGCTGGACCTTCATAGGGGGTGCCTCCCTCAGACAGAGCATGCCCTTTGCACTTAGACACGGTTCCCACCCCTCACATCTGCACTGACCTGCCCTTCCTGCTGATGTTCCCATCACCTGCCCAACTCCATGATTGTCTAAATTTGTTTCCCCTGTCAAGATGCCTTCTAACATGTCTTCTTGAAACTCCCTTGATTTGAATGCACCCTTGATTAAAACCTTTAAAGAGAGATTACACAAGATTAGTTTCTTAATGTACATCCACAGAACATTCAGGGTCTATTAACCTAGACTAAGATATTCCAATATACTTTATTTCTTTTATAAATTTATACATTTTATACTATTTAATTTTTAAAAGCATTCTGGGAGAGTCCATTAGTTTGTTGAACTGGGATTGCCCGTCTTCCCTAAGTAAATGATTATCAGCATAGGTGTGTTCATTTCAAAGAAAGAAAGATTGAAAAAAAAAATGAAAAAAAAAAACACTTTAGATTTTTCTGCCATTCTGTTCAAGTCTTTCTTAAAAACTATTTTTGTAAGTCTTTAAATATTTAAAAAAATTAGGTGCTTTCATTATTGATACCAAGATAAGAGCCATTATAGTCAGTGCCCTCCATAGTGTTCTTAACTGGTACTTGTGGGGCCTCATTACAGAATGTGTTTTATAGATGAACAAATATTCATACAGAATGCCATGGATTTAGAACATGTCACCAACATGGTTGGTGAGCAAACCAGTACTCTCGGCTGAATGATCACTGGTGGTAAATAGCTACTTGGTTCCAATATGATACGTCAAGAAACGAGATGAGAGAGGAACATAAGATGAATGACTTGCTATTTAAGAACCTAACCCACCAAGGAGGAATATGAGAATGTTTGCCTGCCTTCTAAGGGATCACCTAGAATTTTTGGTCCTAGACCGTGAAAGTTTTAAACTGCTATAGGGTTGCCTGATGTTCAAACCACAACTTTTTGAGATGCAAAGATAGACATTCCTTATAATTATGCAGAATGTGTGGTATTACTGGCACTAAATCATATGTGTGGAAGCTGAGCTTCACTCCTGTGGGCACTTAGTGACATGTGGAGTCCTAAGAGGAAATTCCTGAAGCACACTGCATTGCCAAGACGAAAGCTTGTCTGGGAATTTTTTCCTGAGTGGTCTCAGCCTTGGGAATACAGCATCCTAGAATTAGTTATGTATCTGTAAGCCAGCCTCCTCATCACTTTATCATCTTGCTAATCACATTTCTCTTCTCTGGGAATGATGTTAACTAAATATTGCTAAATAAGAGTATAGTGTACTTGCCCTGAGTCTCACACAAATATACCCACAAGCTGGTAACTCTATGCTGACTTTTCCTTTCTTCTCCATTTCCCCTTATCCCATGATCTAGCCCTTCACATAGCTCCAGGCTTCACTGAACACTTTTTTTTGTGGGGGGTGTATGGTCCAGAAATCGAACCTGGGTCTCCCACATGGAAGGCGGGCATTCTAACTCCTGAACTACCTGTGCACCCAATTGAACACTTGTAATTCCTATATTTTAATGTGTAAGAATCGTCATTTGGATATAAAAGGGCCATTTATATATTTCTGCACTTTGGATAATGCTTCCTATAGTTAAAATTTTTATTTATTAAATTATAGGAATATTTAAAGCTGCCAGTTTAGAAGAGCAAATTAGGTATAATGTCCCTGATCTTCCTTTTTAGAGTATTGGGAACGTGGCAAAAGATTGGCAGGGAGTGTAAGGTAGAGGAGTAGGAACTATATAGTAGCAGCAGAGGTCTGCTTTGCCAGCTATCATCCATCCCTGTTCATTTTAGTAACTGAACCAGGGGTTTGTTTAGGGGAACCCCCCCTCATGCACTTTCCACACATGTGGTATAAGCTACTTCTGGCTCCAGTGATAGAATCCAGGTTGATTAGTGCACTGAACTTCCCTAGACCAGAGTCCTCAACCTTGGGTGCTCATTAAAACCACCTTGGGATATCGGGGGTAAGAAGGTAGTTCAATGGTAGAGTTCTTGCCTCCCATGCGGAAGATCCAAGTTCGATTTCCGGCCCACGCACTTCCCCCAAATAAATAAGCAAACCAACAAGTGAAAAAACAGACAAGCAAAAATTCAACAAATGGTGTTACAATAACAGGACACTCACATGGAAAAAGAATGAAATGTGACACCACCGTACAGCACACAAAACAAAACAAACCACTGGTATCTGGGTCCCATTCTGAACAACTAAATCATGTTTTCTGGCAGATGGACGGGGTCAGGCATCAAAGCATTGTATTTCTTTTCTCTCTATCTCTCTCTTTTTCTTAATTGCCCCATATTCTATTATGTGCAGCATGATTGAGGAGGGCTGGACGCAGACATAGTTATTGGTCAGCTGAAGGGCTATGGTCCAAGTCTTGATAATTAACACAATTCTATACGCGTGGCCTGTGAATGGTCCAGGGATGCTCCCTAGGCAAAAGTGTATTGGTTTATGGTACAACAGGCCATAAACCTGTTGTTTTATGTTCCTTTTTTAAAATTTAAATTTAAATTTTTTTCATTTCTTTTTTTAAAATGGCAATAGCAATTCAAATGACCCAAGGGTTTCAATCAATCTGGATCCCAGGACATATGTGGGACCTTTTCTTTTGTGCAGGAAGGATGATGTGTCACTATAGCTTCCCAAGACCTCCATAGACTGATAATGAAGCCAGTGTAACAAAAGGCATATCAGAGAGACACAGCCCTGACGATGGCATCTACAGCTCTGTTTTTTCACTTGCATGCACAAATACACATTTTTAAATTTTCTCAAGCAGGTTTAAGTTGGGATGTCTGCAGGCACCTTAAATGCACATTTGAGTGCTAGTATAGTTTAAATGTAGTTCACAATTGTTTCTGATCTTACAAAACCCAGCAAGATAAGTATTATTGTAGTTTATATTTTCATGGGAGGAGTTCGAGGCTGAGAACATTAGGTGACTAGCCTCCAATTTTACTACTGCTAATAGATATTCAGACTTAAGTTTGACCCCTCCGTGCAGCCTGATATCTTGGGGGACAGGGGAGGGTGCTGTTGGACAGTCAGGGAGAAGGGATCTGAGAACTTGTGCTCTGCAGTGTGGGCTGAAGTTGTGGCAGTGTATAGAGAAAGAAGACTACAGAATCGAGACATTTGAGAAGGGAGTTTGAGGTCAGGTTCAGGGACGTTAGCTGCATTTGAGATTATTCTGCTCTATGTCAGAGCAGGGTGAATACCAGGAGTGAGCAGCACTGATGCAAAAATAATGGAGAGTATTAACTGGAGAAGGCACCAGTCAACTTTGGCCCATTGGTGCCATTTGGGAATGTGGGCTCAATGTTGTTGTGATCTTTAGGTTTAAATGAAGGAGAAACAGACAACGTCAATTTAAAAATGATATCAACCAATTTTTAAATGTTGGTTCCCAACATTGTCAAGTTCATCAAAAACATACCTGGGGATGAGATTCAGCTTCAGGAAAGCATGTGAAGTGTCAAGAGGTAGCCATGTGATGAGAAGGAAGGGATGAGAAGGAAGACTAAAAGGAAAGCAAGAGGCCAACAAAATGATGTGAGGCAAGAAGGGTCTATAGAATGAAATAGAAGATAAAAAGACGTGTGCAAATGTGCAAGGGTGTGGCTTAGGGAACTCCAAGACAAGGATGTCCACTATATAACATAACATTTATTAGGGCTGCATTTTGAAGGAAATAATAGAGGGAAAAGAAGACATCCTAACTGGCATGAAATGATAGTGGCTCTTAATTAAGGTAAGAGCATGGGGTCAGACATCAGAAAGACCTTGTTTAAACACTCTCTCTGCCTTTTAAAAACTGTATGATTTAGAAAATTATTCAAATTTCATTCATCTATAAAGTATAGATAATAAAAGCAAACTCTTGAGGCTGTTATGAAGATTGACGTAACGTATAGTGAACACTTAGCATCCTGAGTGGCACATTTTAAGTATTTAGAAGACGTTGGCTTTATCTATTGTTACCAAGGAAGTTGCTGCAAGGACACTAAGTATCAGATATATTTGAAAGACATTAAGAAGTAGGGATCTCTAGAACTTGGTTAATTGAATAAGGCTCCAGAAGGAAAAGGGGAATCAAGGATCACACCCAGATTTCTGGCATATTCAACTAAAAGGATGTGGTGACTTTCATTAAATAAGAAATACTGGATGAGGAGTGGTTTGGGGGAGGGTAAACCATGTGTTCAGTTTTAAATATGTCCCTGGGAGACATTAATATGGTCACCAAAAGGCAGGAACATATTTGTATCTTGGAAGAGAAAATTGGGCTGGGAATATATTTTTACAATTCACCAGAAGAAATGTGGCAATTGAAGCCATGGAAATGGATTAGCTCAGGCAAATGAAAAAGCATATAGAGAAAAGAAAAGACGATCAAGAACAAAGACTAGAGAAACAAGGCTCTTTGTTTTTGAATTAGAAAAGCTGTGTTAAGATGAGGTGGAACTATCCTGCCCACGCCTATGGATGGGGCAGAGACTTGTAAACAGTCACCCCCAGTGTCAGTAGTGCTGGAGAGCTCAGGGCAGCAGACCTTCCTCTGTTGAACTGAGATGTTTGTTGAGAGAGCAAATATCTACAAGGTGCTCTCACCTGGCATGGTAAGTGTTACAAATGGCATCTGCTCTGGTAGAGGAGAGCAGAGCTGAGATGAAAGGGGACCAGACCAAGCATAAGCTTGTCTGTAGATTCATGGTACTGTTTTTAGCTCTTATCATTTCCCTAGCTTTTAGTTAAGTCTCATTTGAACATATTACTCTTGTGTCACCTCTGCTACATGGTACACTCTATTGTTTATGAGGATTCTGGTCAGTAGCCAAAACATGTTGCCCTCCTTCTCTCATCTTAAACCAGACTAGCAGGGGACAATGAGAGAGCCTCAAGGGAAAGATTGAGCACTCATGGTACAAGTACTTCTTCCAATCAGCAGAGCTTTTGTATAGCTTCAACTAGAGTCTCTGGGTTTTATGTTATCAGGGAAGGTGACATGTCATCATGGGAGGGGGCAGCTTGAGGAGTTGATGAGGAGGCAGGCTCAGGAGTTCTGCTACTCAAAGTGAGCCCTAGTCCCACTCAGGATATGTCTTGATTCTGTTGTCGTCTTTCCATATACACTGCCTCAGCCTCAGCTCAAGCTCTAAAGTACAAGTTCTCAGACTCTTCCTCTCTAGCACCTTTCACCCCCCACCCCCACTCCCAAGAGCTGAGGCTGCTATTTGAAGAGGTCAAATTTGAACACTGTGGAGGGGACACATTTCCTATTGGGTGAAAACTATACCTACATGTGTATGTTTTTCTCTCTTCTACTATGTCTTCTTCCATGCTATGGGCATGATAAAAAGATCAGGGCCTGCCTCTGGGATGCTTCTCTCTTTATCTTTCCACAAATACATCTAAACCTCCTCCATGAGAGAGAAGGAAGTCCATCTAAGAGCTCAGATCTGAACTCTGCTGCTGCACTCTAGCTTTGCTTGAGTTCTGCTTTATACACAAACTTGGCTAATAAAGTGGACACTGATTGCCACTCCCTAAATGTTACCTTTGTATGTAGTTCCCTTGAGAACCTCTCCAGGCAAAGAGCAGTGAACAGGACTTGATTTCTTGAAACACCACTTCGTGTAATGCCATATATCTGTAGCTGATCATATCTTACTAGCTTTGCAAGATGGTCACCTTGTTCTCTATATTGATCCAATTTTTACTGTGAAATGTTCATTTCATGATATGTTATATAGATGGGATTTTGCTGCTCTTCATGCTCCCAAATAGAAATGCAAAATTCTCTGGCAGCTCCCCAGTTTATACAGCTTACTCAGGGCATAAGGTGGCTGAAACCAATACTCTACAAACTTACAGGAAGAAAATGTTCCCACCCTTAGGTACCCACACTGGAATGATAGCTTGAAGGTTGAAATAACAATATCATATTCTCATTCACTTTTGTACAACTTTCTGATGTGGAGAACAGGAAAAAATAATAAGCTCCTTATGGCCTGGTTCGTTGTCTTACACTTTTCTCTCCTCCCAAGAACATAGCAGAAGACTGTATTCAAATATGCTTTTGAATAAAAGTGAATAGAAAGCCCGAGCGAGATAGATTAATATTCTTGAAAACAAAGTAATTAGGTGGGGGTTGGCATTTCCAAGAATTACACATAAGAAATCAAACCCAAAGTGTGTGGTTAATGATGAAGTTTCTTCCTCTCTGGTTATGGCTAGCGGTGGTCTTAGTGTTGGTATTAGAAAACCACATTATAATCAGTTGTTCACAGCATCAATGGGCTGAGGGTTAAGCAATATCACAAGTGGGTCTCCCAAAGTAAAGTTATGTATGTTCAAGAATCACAAGTGTGGGAAAACAAAATTCCTATTGACACTTATTTTGGTTTACAGACAATCATTTTAAATCAAAGAAGGTCATTGGTTTTAATCACTTGAGGGGTAAAGGTAAGTCACATCAAGTGGAATCTTTCATACTGTGTCTTGTACAGATAAAGTGGAAAAGCCTTTGCCTTCTTAGATCCATGCTTCAATAGCTTTCCCTGGAACTGACAGTTTTCTACAAGAAGTCCAGGCAAATCAATCCTACTGCTATATCCTAACAACTCCTGTATAAAATAAAAAATCATTTAACTGAGGCACTTCTAAGGGTCAAATACAAGGAGGGAGGTTAATACTTCAGCATAATTGCCCTAGCATTCTACCATGCCAAAAAATTTTATCCTTAAATCACCACACTACCTAAGAACTGCATAGGACCATGCAGAACAGAAATAAGGAAAAACAGCCAACCTAGCAAACCAAAATGGCATTTGCCCCATTTCTTATCCCTGAGTCCCCTGTAAAATTGTTCTTTAAAGAGCGTTTTGCCCATCTGTTTTCCCAAACCTCATCTGGTAGCACATTCCAGTTTAGAAGGGTACTTTTTAAAGCTCTCCAAGATCAAATGCTCCTGCTAACAGCCAATCTTTGGTAGCCATTGGCTGTATGGAATGAGTGATCTGATTGCTCCAGGAGTTTCTCTAGGGGGTGCTTCTTACAGGCAAAATGATTGTGAGCATTCTGAACAATGATAAAATTTCTATATAGTGAATCCCCTATCCTAGGCGAATAAGGTGCCCGTTTTCATGGAGTAATCTAGGAGTGTCATGGCAACTTAGTTCCCTAATAGCATTGAAACATACATTGATTTACCATGGAGCAATTCCTGTTCAACTTTACCCAACTAGAGTTGTTTGAGTAGAAAAAGGACTAGGAGCCCCCAATCCAGCTCTGTCTTTCCTGAAAACCTGGACTTCAGTATGCCTAGGTTGTTACTAACCTATGTAATAAACCGTCTACCTGAACTCTTTCTTAACCTCCTTCCTTGACCTATTCACAATCTTCTTGACCTTGTTATACCTTCATACACCTGATAATCAGGAAATTTCCTTTTATCTTTGACCATTTGCTTCTTCCTTATACTCTGTTACTTAAGAATGTTATGATCATTCTTAAGATCCTCTCTATATTCACCCCAGCCCCATGACAGACCCTAGTACTTTGCTTGACATATGTAGTTCACAGAAAATAGAAACAATTCTTATTATTATGTTGCTTAGCAATAGACGCTCACTATCTAATTGGACACTTTGACTCAAAAGCAAGTCATAACAAAAATTTTGGTGTATGTAGTCAATGGAGACTATAGAGTAGAACAATGACATTCAGATATGATCATCTCTTCCTGGAATGGGGATGAAGATGGAAATCAGGGAAGGTTTCAAGAGAAAAATATTCTTTAAGTAGATCATTTTTTTAAACTGGACTTTAAAGGCTGCCTAACAGCTTACCAGATAAACCACTGATGAAGGGCCCTAGAGACAGAGGATAAACATATTTGATGACAGGAAGAATGAAAGAACGTGTTTAAGTTTAAGTACTTGCTAGTAGTAAGCTAGTAATAAGGGAGTTGAAATTCGAGTGGTTGGCAGAGCCCAGGTCACAAAAGACTTTATAAAAGGTGTTTGGACTTATTTTTGAAGGTGTTGGAGAACCATTGGTAGATTTTAAGGAGTGTCAGGGAGTAACACAATAAGATTTGTGTTTTTGAATCATCATGTGGCAGCAGCTGGTATCACAGATGAGAAAGAGGTAGGAGACTTGTAGAAGAGGCTAGTTAGGAGAAATTTTATTCAGGATAGACACTATTATGGTCTGAACAGACAAGGAGAAGTAGTGGCAGTGAGGATAGAGAAGAGGGGACAGAGCTCACCAATATTAGGCAGAAATACATAAGGTTTGATTGGTGTCCTACATTCTGTGAAGGTAAAGGAAAGAGAATGCTTTATATGGCTTCCAGGTTTGGGTGACTGAATTGGTGGTGGTGTCATTTTCGATTTAGGGCAAAAACGGGGGACACCAATGCTTGTTTTTAATGCTTTGTTTTGTTGTTAATGGAGGGATTGTAGTGGGAGATACTAAAATAAGCAATTTCTATTTTGGATTGTTATATGAGTGCCTGTGGGATCTCTATATGATGTCCATTTTAGACTGGAGTTTAGGAGAAATATCATTAAGATGTATATTGGTGGTTGGGGTCATGGGATTGTATGGTATTATTCATGCATAGTTGGTTGAACAAAAAGAGGAATCAAGATGGAAGGAATTCTGGGGAACATTAAGTAACTAACTGAAGAACTAGATAATGGGAATGAGAATTTGTGGTCCATGAATATCTCCGTGCATCCAGAGCTCCCAGTGCAAAGGGGTGAAGGAGTGTTAAGAAAAGGCTGATTCTCAGGGTCAAATACGACAATCTTAAGGTGTACAAATGAAATCCTAGAGTTCCCAGGACAAAGAGAAAAATATTTAGAAATCAAAAGAGTGAAATCCAAGAAAAAGAGAGCCCTAGAAAATAAGTTTAATAACAAAATTAGATGTAGCAAAACAAAATGCTTCATAACGCTGCAGGAATGTAGGTAACTTGGAAAGGCCATTCATTTGTAAAAATTCTGTTCATCCTTCAACTTCTACTTCAAATCTTATCTTCCAGTAAAACTTTCTGTGATTATGTCTTGCAAAATTTCTCTACCTTCTCTGAACTTTGATGACACTAATTATCCAATCCCTTGTGCATATAATAGCTTAGAGTTGGATAATGTTTTGTTTCTGGCAAGAAGCTTATGGTTCATATTTTATGTTCCTTTGCATTTCTCATGACATTGAATGTAGATTATGGTACTTAGTAAGAGCTTTATAAGTACTTGTGGAATAATTGCTAGAAAGACCTCACTTTTCAATTCCAAACAAGTTCTTTAGCCTTCATATATATAAACTGAGGATGATAATATTTAGTATGTAGAGCTGCTTTGGAGGTGAAATAAGAGAAAATAAAGCACTCAGGGTAGAAACCTGTCAAAGGAAGAGTTTCAATTAATGACTAATGCTATTATTTTTAAATCATTTTTTAATTCCCCCATGAAGGCACAGGGATTTTTATCTGGGTTGTTACTTGGTGTGCATCAAGTGCCTTGTGCATAGGAAGTGCTTAATTCTAGGTTGATGATTTTTCTACCTCTGGGTTTTAGCTCTGCTACTTAAAGGTAAGAAGATAAGAATATGGAGAATATCAACTTTGCAAGAAATTTTCCAAAACAATGAAATTTGAGAAATTCTAGGCATCTTGCAAAATGTTAAGGACACTCTCCCCACCAAATTTACATCAAACTGTAATCACAGCTATTACTGATACCAGTTGCTGGATAGATGGTAGTCAGCATCTGCACGTCCTCTATGCATGAATGTGCACAAACTCTGTCTTTCCACTTCCTTTTCTCTCCTGGCTTCCCAGTTAAGCAGAAACAGAAATGAAAACAAACAAATCCAACAGGGAATGGGGAAGAGATGCCAAATAGCCTAATTAGTATTTAAATCTCCTTGGATCTCTAGGCATGCGAGCCAACACCTCTGCCCATAACTGGGTAAAAGAACATTTTAATGACTGCTTGTATCCAGCGGGTCCATGATCATTCTCTGCATTTACCTTATTGTGCATGAACTGTTTGGGGTATCTCCAGAGGATGGTACTGTGTAGAGAAAAGTGTCATTATTGCTTTGGTGCAATATCGTGCAGGCAAATTGCCCCTCCTCTAAGGCTGCATTGTGTGAGGAGGGAGTGCCAGGCTGGACTGCAGCTGAATGTGCTGCTCTGCCCAGACAATCACTTCTCAGTGTTGCTCAGAGGCAGAGATTAGCCCGTGTGCCTTTTCCCCAGCTTGGTATTTCCTCTATTTCAAGTGGGTCTTAGTGTTTGCTATTGCACACTTATCCACTTGAAGCTGGGGAGCTAACTAATCCTGTCCGAAAGTAACTGGATTATCTTTAAGTAGTAAATTAACCCTTTCCGAACATTATGGCTGTAGTTAATCCCCTTTTGAAATAATTTAAACCATCACAGTCTGCAAAGTGATGTCATCTCACATGCATGGTCTAATGTCTACTTACATTATATGATTTTGTCTCTAAGGCTAAGGGATTTCTTCTCTTTTTCCCCACAAAATTACAATTTTGAATTTAGTTTAGTAACATCACTTTTATTACATATATTAAAAGTAGAGGTGATGACTACAAAGTCTTGCCAATTTTGTTACTGATCTTGGAAAAATATTCATTAAATTTAAAATTCTAGTTTGAGAAAATAAATTTGCTATGAACTTGTATTTGTATTTTGTTTTACTGTTACTACTACCTCGAATTCATAGGATTCTTTTTTTTTTTTTAACTTTTCAAAGGAGTAATTAATCCTTCTTGTAATAATACGAGCCTTGTTCATATCCATAAATCCTGGGTTCAACAATGACAGAAGATGCTAGCAGATACAAAGAGTAGGCAGTAGGATTTGTTAAAATTCTCCCCACAAATCAAGTTTCCTTGTAGCCAAGATGACTTCTTCCTTTTGGGGCTTACATCTGGCTGTGCACTCACCATCCTCCCCTTCCCCTCAGCATTGAACTTGCAGCAGGTAGAAGAAGGCCAGGTGAACAGACCACCCTCATCAGGATTCAGGCTTACCTGTCCCTCTTTCCACCTGGTTCAAACTTTGCTGGAATGGAAAGATTTTTTTTTTTAATTAAAATTTTTTTTTTTTTTGCCAACAATCTGTTTAAAGCTTCAGCGAAGACTAGGAGTTGCTGATTTTTAAAAAAATGTCTTATCTTCCACTTCCTTCTATATCCCACAAACTTTAGGTTTTCTTTCATGCCACATGCAGACTAGGAAAACCAGGGGCAGTCTTGCAACTTCTTTCTCTTCCTAACCAGGGGGTCTCAGAATCTGAAGTTAATAAGAAAGAAGTGTATATTTGAGTTTCACCTGCCCACATGCCTCTCTTTCCTGTGATCCTTCGTCACCAACTGAAATCTCAATCCTTTCTCACTCCTCTCTCCTTTCCCTTACCCCCTTACCTCCTTCTACTGCCACAGTGTGCATTCTCCTCCCTGCTTCTTCATTGCCAGCCTTTACCAATGGGCCCTCAGGAAAACCCTCTTCCTTAGTGAATGAACTCTACACTTTCAGACTGTTCACAAGGCATATTCTATACCTGTTTGCCTTTCTTAAAACCTGGCTCTCTCACCCAAGGGCATTATTTCCCAAACATCCGTCTCAGGTGGAAGCTAATCATTCTTCCATAGTTCTTGGGAATTCCTGTATAAACACATTATACTTGTGTGTATATGTACAATATTGATCCCACTCAATACGACGTCTCCATTTGCACAAGTTCCTTTTGAGTCCAGTGTTTTCAGATGATTGTATATTTTTGTAAAGTTTGCAAAGTTAAGAAATTTTAGGAGAAATTGATTAAGGCTCTGTCTCTCTCCAAACCAACTTTTCTTGGGTCACACTTCTTATGTCTGGTGGCATTGGAGTGACTATAGTTATTTTTGGGATCTGGCTAAAAGGGAAAGTTACTACAGAATACTGATATTGATGGAGATAATTAAACCTCACAGTAAGGCACTAGGTTAAGGGCATTATCAATGAACTGGCTACTTACTGTCTACAAATCAAGTAATATTGAAGCTTCTGCACAAGAAAACTTGAAATGGCCTGAAATCTTACTACTGTCAAGAACCTTGGTAAAGGTTATCTCAGTCCCACAATTTAATTTCATGTGGTATTTTTAATTAGTTGTAAAGTTAAAATAATTTTTCTAATCTATCAATATTAAAAAACAAATTTAAATAAGCAATGCTTTCAAGGTGATCTAGTCTGATTTTCCAGAAGTTAGAGCCTTAGTCAAAGGTATTACACGCTGCTACATTACTAGAGAGTGCAAGTCCAGAGAACAAGAGAGAGGGTCAAGGGAATCAAGGCAGGCAAGGTGGGAGAGAGAACTAGAGAGTGGCCATTGTGGAGCTGGCCACCTCTCAGGGTGACTTCTTGAGCAGGACATGCCCCCAGGAGGCTGTTAGCTGCATCTCTATACTGACTCTCGGTTGAGAGAAGAGGGGAAACATTTGTTCACCAGCACACCCTCTAATTGGTCAGAGGTTCACCCCATGGGTGCTCCTATGGGTTGGCACATGTGAGCCAGGGTGTTAACGGAATCCCAGAGCAGGTGGCAACAGGAAGTGAGAAAAGTGAGGAATTGTCAAGTTGCACTGGATGAAGTCAAACAGCAGGTACACGCCCCACCCCCACCCCTGACACACACATATCCCACTACTACAAGGGACAGATGAGTACGAGAGCACCTGAAATGATGTATAAAAAATGTTTGATACACCAGAGGAAAGCCACAATGATCTCTCTCTTCTCACTGTAGAAAATATTGCAAAAATTACTATCACATGAAGCTGTTTTCAAAGAATATATAACCAAAAATTATAGGAAAGTACCATTAGAGAGGTGAATTAGGCAGTTAATTAATACAAATATTGTACTATTTTTTCCAGATATTTGTCAGCTTTTTAAAGTTTGTAATTTGGAGTGATTTATCATTCTATATAAATATTCACCTTCATAATGAATTTCATGTTTGCAATTTTATCTTTTTTCTTCTGGGAAGACCTTCCAAATTGTCTACAATTTTGGGCTCATAAAACCTAGATCTGCCCCATGCTCACATTTATCCTGTCTTAAAACTATTTAGAAAATAAACTCAACTTTTCTTTATCTTGTATCCTCTCTTGGCACCAAACCTTTCTCTCTTTTTACAAACTAGATAGTAGAAAGAATAGTCCATGTTCCTTGCCTCATTTTTTAACCTGCTCACACTTGGTTCCTACTCCCTGCACTCCCCAGGAAGTACTCTTTCTAAAGTCATGAGTGGCCTCTCTATTGTCAATCCAATGGACATTTCTGTTCTTTGTTACTTGGGTCATTTCTGTGGAATTGCCACCAACCCCTGGCCTTCGCTTCTCTATACCATTTTCTCCTAGTTCTTTTCCTATGAGTCTGACAGCTCTTTTGTTTCCTCCTCAAATTTTTGCATTATTTTTGCTCTGCCACCAGCCTTCTGGTCTACCTCTCTGTTCTTTTTGTAGTGACCTAATCCAGGGTTTCTGTCATTTTTTGCTCATGTCCAGGCACCTCCGGCTCTGTAACATGTTCTAAGAAGAAAGCCTGGTCTGTTCAAACCACAGGCATGCAATTGATTTGTGTGTGTGTGTGTAACACCTATTTTTATATGATGGAACTAGATTTCCTTGGAAACTGCTCTTTCTCCACTTCTAACCCCTGGATAGCTGTAGTAGTTTCTTACTGGTTTTCTTTCTGCCAGTCTCATTTAGCTTCCACATAATTGTCACAGTGATTGTTTAAAAAGCAAACTCTGTCACACTGCTCCCATTAGAAAGTCTTCCAGTGGCTTCCATAACATTCAGAATAATGTTCAGATTGCTTTAGAAACTCTCTATTAAAAATGTTTAAATTGGATAGGTTTTATATACTCATGTACAAGTTGGGAAAAAAAGTTTCAAAGATGTGTAAAAAACACCAGTAGACTCTTTTTTAGATTTTTTACAAAAAAGTATCATGTAAAAAAATATATAAACTGGAAACTTTTTTTCGTACCTATCAATATGTCATGGACATACCTTGAGATTAATGGATATGGTTCTAATTCCTTTTAACAGCTGTGTAATATTCCATGACATTGTCCCAAATTTACCAAACTATACCATATTGTTGAATATTCAGGTCATTTCCATTGTTTAACCACTACAAAAACTATTTTCATGCATAGCATTACGTGTGGATACTTATATAAAAGGACTGGAGGATAGTTTCTCAAGTTGCTACATTAGTGTCTATGTGTATACAGTGGTGTTTTTGCCCACATCTTTTCATCATTCTTCTGGTACCTTGGAGAATCATCCTTTCCCCACTCAGGCCAGGACTCCATGAACCCAGCATCACCTGCCATGAGGCCTCACTAATAGGGGTTAAAACTCTCTGGCCACAATGATACTACTAGGAGGAGAGAGAAGAGAGAGACAGAGACAGAGAGAACAGAATTGCACAGCACAGTCCTATTCCAGTAGAGAGTGAGTCCTACTTTCTGTTAACCTAGAAAAATGCCTCAAGATTCACTTTGTCTTCTATTTCCTTTGTTCACACAAGCTGCCCATTCATTTTCACTGAATAAGCTACTCATAAGAACCTTACATTGGTGATTAAGGAATGCAACACAGGATTGGATCTTTCACTTCCGTTCTTTGGGTCTTATTATTAGCATTTTTTCCAAATTGCAACACTTCCTCTTTCTCTCGTGACATTATTGGTGCCTAGTCCTTATTTCTTGGAATGAGAACTTTTAAGTGCTTCTGAAATGTTTAGCAATTCTAGGTTCAGAATAAGCTCTCTAATGTATATAGAATACCTCCTGATGCTCAATCTTCAAGGAGTCACTACCACCTCCACCCCCAGCCCCAGGCATTTATAAGAATCTATTTAGCTTTTGTCATTGACTAGCTTTTACTTGTATGAAGTATCTTTACTGAGTGGGTGTTATTTGGATAGTAATATGATTTATCAGGTGGTAAGATTTATTAGAATAATCTCAGCTTTGGTTTAAAAATGAATATCTCAAATCCTAGACTTCCTCCTCTACCATAGCAAATACAATAATTTATGTGTGAGCCTAACATTTAGAATTGAAAAACATTGTTTGGTTTATTTTTGGCAACTTAAGAGACAGCTTAATACAGTACTTGAACATGATTTTGAAAAATTGATATGTTAGAAATTCCATTTTTGCAGAAGTTTCAAAAATGCTATAATTGTTTTCCTGAGTGGCAGTTTTCAATCATTGGTCACCAGTAAGGTGGGTTAGGACTTCCAGGAGGGGAAATTTTTTCTAATTCACACAAGGGTGCTGAATAATATAGCGGCAGCTCAGATTATAAGCAAGCAGGAGGCAGAGACCAGGAGTCTCTGAAAATTTTGCTGCAGAGGCTCAGCCTGGGTTCAGCATTCTTGATATTTTTGCAGCCATTCTTGTCTGTCGGGAATTGGAAAGTTTAATGGGGCAAGAAGATTGTATTATTACTTGTGGAAACTCCTTCCTACAAAGCTCTAGAGGGCTGACCACGGTTTCAAACAGGGTTGGCCCATTTTTATCCCTGTTTGTTTTCAGACATCTTATGGGCTCCATTTCCTTAAAACTGTAGACACTGAGTCCTAACAATACTGTCCTTGGGAATCCCCCACAAACACAATTTCTAGTGGTGGTATTATATGTAGAAGAGATTGGATGGAACTTCAATTTTTACATCTGAGTTTTGGATAAGGAGTTCTTCAAAAGGAAGGTCATCTTTTACATTTAGCAACATAATACCTAAACATGCCACTTGGGAACTCAATTCCTTAGATACTGTTTTTGATGACTCAAAATACAAAATTTAAGTGATGTTTTATAGATTTAAGGGTTGTAATTAAGAAGGTCAAAGGTTGTAATGCTATTTAATATTCATTAAGGACAAGTATTTTGAGCCTCTTTAGAATGTAAGGTTGACTCCCCAGAATCAAATGAACTATCCCTTTCTGTTTACCTCTCCATGCCTCTCTAAAAATTTGACTGATACCCCAAGGTGTTTTATGAAAAAGATTGCAGTCACATCTACTGGGACCATTGTTCCATTGAGTTGTGTACTGTTCTGGGTAGTATTTTTATCTAGAACCAAAGGTTACTGCCTATAAAATGTTGATGATCTTGTGTCATGCCTGAGGGTACCAAAACCAATGCTTCTGGGTCCCAGTTGCTGATCTCACGATAAAGAGATGAGGAAACTAAGCCAACAGAACATAAAATCTCCAACAGCATGGCTCTCTGTGTAAGTCCAGCTCCAATTCTCAACTTCAGATACTTTACACAATTTGTAGACATAATCTTTTACAGCTCTAGTATTAGTAAATTGTGAATAATTGCTATCATTTTAATCCAATGTATTCGGATAAAACCAGTCTGGAGCTGAAATTAAAGTCTGCATATTCAAATATAGTAAAGTATCTTCTCTGTGAAAAACAGTTCTCCTTCTCACCAGTAGTGACTAAACCACTTTTAAGAGCTTATTGTTGGAGCAGAGGCAGAGGCAGAGGCAGAGGCAGAGGTTGGACTACCTACCTGTGTTCCTGGTCCTTCTTGGTTAGGAATTAGTCAGGGGCCCTTGGGTGTTTGGCACATACTCTGAAACTGATAATGGTTTTGATAGGAGAATATAGAGCCTCTTCTACTCCTCTACCATAATAATCATCACTACACCCATAAAACCTGACTTAAATGGAATTTACCTATCAAAATGTTTGTGATCGTTCTTTCATGGTTGTCATGGTTAGGGACAGGTGTTCAACTTGGCCAAGTTGTGGTACCTGTTCATCTGATTGGGCAAGTGCTGGCCTGTCTGTTGCAATGAGGACATTTCATAGGATTAGGTCATGATCACGTCAGCTACATCCACAGCTGATTCCATTTGTAATCAGCCAAAGGGGAGTGTCTTCTGCAATTAGTGATGCTAAATCCAATCATGGGAAGCCTTTTAAGGAGGACTCAGAGGAGACAGGTTCCATTCCTGCTTTGGCTGGTGAGCCTCTCCTGTGGAGTTCATCCAGGCCATCCATTGGAGTCATCGGCTTCGCAGCCTGCCCTGTGGATTTTGGACTCTGCATTCCTACGGTCACGTGAGACACTTTCATAAATTTTATATTTGCAAGTGTTCCCTGTTGATTCCATTTCTCTAGAGAACCCTAACTAATACAATGGTCATATCAACCTTACATTAAAAATACATGATTATTGATCTTTAAAGATAATCAGCCATCTAAATGATTTCAAGTGTTGCCTCTTTCACTTTCTTCTCCCCTTTCCCCTCCTCACATCCCCTTTTGGCACCATTTGATCTATTACCCACTTTGATTTTATTCCTTGATATTTCTGTATGTTCATTGCTTTCGGTCTTATTATCTAAGTTAGACTGGGTAACGTAGATCTCTCAGCATTTGTAACTTTTTTTCCCCGAGTATTAGAGTTGGAGAATTATTATTCTGCTCTTATTTGAATTGAATTTTATTAACCATAGAGAGGAAAGCAGATAATTCTGCTAATCTGTGACTCTAAATAATATATTTTGGGGGAGGATTTAGCATGATTTAGCTTGCAAATGTGTTTATGCATGTAAATATGTATTTACTTTTTTTATGAAGGAGAATAATAAACCAGGAAAGAAATCTTTATCCCACCTCCTATCCTTTTGAGGTGCGTGTGTTGGGGAGGGGGTTCTTGTAGTTCTTGTTTGTGGAAGATTTTCGAGGTTATAAAATACAGTTTATCTGACTTAGTTCCACTCCCCCTTTATGTTGGGCCATTGTTAATTTCTATTTTGACAGAGAAATATACTCCCACTGAGGGTGAATGACACTTTATTCATAGTGAAAGCTCTGTCTCCATGTGATATGAAATAAGGAATGTGCCTACATGGTTTCTGGTGCTTGAGATTATTCTTGTATTATCACATGAAAGGAGATTTTTGCATTTAATTTAAAGGCCTAGAGGTTTTTCAATATCTCAGTCAAACATGGTTGTTCATTATTATTCCCACTTTAATTTGATAAGAATATAAATTTCAGAGAAATTCAATTGTTTAGCTAATTTTATGGTAGATTTTATTTGAAAGAGAGAAAAAAAAAGAGGGATGAGTTCATTACTCAAATGAAGCAGGCAGATAAACAAGAAGTACCTATTCCCAGAGCCAGAGCGAGGATCTGGCTGTCTCCAGCTCTGCATTAACATTTGCCTGGTGCAGGCAGAGTAGAAATATAGTCAGATGGGTCTGACCTTGGCCAACACCAGTCATAGGTATATTGACCACATGTATCAGAATTTAGTGTCCATATTAATTCTCCAGGGCGCTTTTGTTAAATGTACTTCATGTCCCTCCCTTTTCCACTGATTCAGTAGATGTGGGTGATCTTTTGAAAGTTGGATCATATTTTCTTTTACTCTGCAATGGTGTGCATTTCTGCCCGTTGATAGCTTTCCTTTGTCAGATAACTCATTCTGAAAATGGATGAAAAAAAGTTATTTTCCAGCTTTCCATATGACTGCTATAATATATGCAACATTTTTTACAAAGTTTCTTTCACTATAAATGCCAAGAGGGTAGGGAAATATTTACCCTTGCTTTGTAAACCTGACTTCAGGACTCCCTTTAACACTATCTTTTTTACTAACCAGACTGTCGTCTCCACCCCGCCCATATGAAATTTTAGTGCAGCCTCTGCCACCAACTCTTTCTTCTATTATTACTTTTTAATCTATTTTCACCAGAATTCTAGGAACACATGGCCAGTAAAGCTATCCAGATAGTGTTTGAAAAAAAAAAAAGAAAGAAGGAAATGATCATTGGTAGGGCTTTCACATATTTTAATTACAGCTAAAATCTCCAGCAATGCTTGCAAATATTTGATATATGACTACACATTTCATTTCTTTAAAAATGAACCAAATAATTTAAAAATAGTAATAAACAGTACACATTGTTGAAACTGGAACCAGATTGCCAGTCTCCATAGTATGAATAATGAACTACTCTACAAGTCAGGGTATCTGGACCCTGATGTCACCTCCCTCCTCAAGTCTTACTGTAACCTGCAAGAGTATTCCCCATTGTATTGGTAGATTTGGAGGTATTTTTCAGGACCCATCCTAACTAATCATTGAATGAAAAACCAGCCCACAAATAAGATTATTTTAATGAGCCACTACTCATGCATATTTTGGTCAGATTTAAGCCACCAGTGGTCACTTAGGCATGTCTAGGAAAGTTTTCTATGTCCATGCAACATGCAAATAACTATGCAGGCAATAGTACCTATAAGGAATAAAATTTTGTGGTTATGAATTATTCCATACTTACTCTTTGAATAATGATTTGTGGAGGTTTGAAGCTATATGCACCCCAGAAAAACATATTCTTAAATCTAATTCATTCCTATGGGTGTGGACCCAGTGTAAGTAGGATCTTTTGATAAGGATACTTCAGTTAAGGTGAAATCCACCCTACTCAGGAGGGTCTTAATCTATTACTGTAGTCCTTTATAAATGGAATAAAGAGAGAGAGAGGAGAGAGAGAGAGAGAGGGAGAGAGAGGGAGAGAGAGAGGAGAACACCACAGAAGCAAGAAGATGAAATCTGGAGAAGAAAGGAGATACCAGCAGATGCCACCATGTGCTTGCCATTGAGTCAGAGGAGCCAAGGACTGCCAGCGTCTGGTCTTTGGGAAGAAAGCATTGCCTTGATGATGCCTTGATTTGGGCATTTTGTGGGCCTCAAAACCGTAAACATATTAATTCCCATTGTTTAAACCAAACATTTCATGGCATTTTGCTTTAAGCATTCTAGGAAATTAAAACACAGGTTTTCACTCTTAAAAACTGTACCTGAGGACTTCCGGAGAAGATGGCGGCTTAGTAAGACGCGCGGGTCTTAGTTCCTCCTCCAGAAAAGCAACTAAAGAAACAGTAACAATACGAAACAGCTCCCGGAGTCACGACAGAGACCAAAAAGACAGCGTACCCCATTCTGGAACAGCTGAACGGGCAGGGAGAATCTGCTGCGGTGAGATACCCGAGGGGCGCGCGTTTTCCCAGCCGGGGCGGCTGGCGACTGGGGTCCCCTCCACGCACGTGGCTCCCCGGTCTGACTGGGAACATTGGATAGCGGGGGCCCTCCCGTCACGCTTGGTGTTTCGGGCCAGCTGGGCAATTAGGACCGGCACTCTCCCAAGCCGCGGCGGCCGGCGACCCCCACCTCCACGCGCGGCTTCCCGGGCCGACTGCCGTGCAGACAGACGAGCGCCACGAGCGCCACCTACTGGGCAGGAAAAGAAAAACAGCCCAGAGATTTCACAGAAAAACCTTTCAACCAGCTGGGTCCCACACCCAGGGAAATCTGATCAAATGCCCAGACACCAGCAGAAAATAATGGATGACGCTCGGAAAATTGAAGATATGGCCCAGTCAAAGGAACAAACCAATAGTTCAAATGAGATACAGGAGCTGAGACAACTAATGCTGAATATACGAACAGAAATGGAAAAATTCTTCAAAAACCAAATCAATAAATTGAGGGAGGACATGAAGAAGACATGGGCTGAACAAAAAGAAGAAATAGAAAATCTGAAAAAACAAATCACAGAACTTATGGGAGTGAAGGACAAAGAAGAAAAAATGGAAAAAACAATGGATACCTACAATGGTAGATCTAAAGAGACAGAAGCTACAATTAGTGAACTGGAGGATGGAACATCTGAATTCCAAAAAGAAACAGAAACTATAGGGAAAAGAATGGAAAAACTTGAGCAGGGGATCAGGGAACTGAATGACAATATGAAGCGCACAAATATACGTGTTGTGGGTGTCCCAGAAGGAGAAGAGAAGGGAAAAGGAGGAGAAAAACTAATGGAAGAAATTATCACTGAAAATTTCCCAACTCTTATGAAAGACCTAAATTTGCAGATCCAAGAAGTGCAGCGCACCCCAAAGAGAATAGACCCAAATAGGCGTTCTCCAAGACACTTACTAGTTAGAATGTCAGAGGTCAAAGAGAAAGAGAGGATCTTGAAAGCAGCAAGAGAAAAACAATCTGTCACATACAAGGGAAACCCAATAAGACTATGTGTAGATTTCTCAGCAGAAACCATGGAAGCTAGAAGACAGTGGGATGATATATTTAAATTACTAAAAGAGAAAAACTGCCAACCAAGACTCCTATATCCAGCAAAATTGTCCTTCAAAAATGAAGGAGAAATTAAAACATTTATAGACAAAAAGTCACTGAGAGAATTTGTGACCAAGAGACCAGCTCTGCAAGAAATACTAAAGGGAGCACTAGAGTCAGATACGAAAAGACAGAAGAGAGAGGTATGGAGTAAAGTGTAGAAAGAAGGAAAATCAGATATGATATATATAATACAAAAGCCAAAATGGTAGAGGAAAATATTATCCAAACAGTAATAATACTAAAAGTTAATGGACTGAATTTCCCAATCAAAAGACATAGAATGGCAGAATGGATTACGACCCAGCAATACCACTGCTAGGTATCTACTCAAGGGACTTAAGGGCAAAGACACAGACGGACATTTGCACACCAGTGTTTATAGCAGCATTATCTACAATTGCAAAGAGATGGAAACAGCCAAAATGTTCATCAACAGACGAGTGGCTAAACAAACTGTGGCGTATACCTACGATGGAATATTATGCAGCTTTAAGACAGACTAAACTTATGAAGCATGTAATAACATGGATGGACCTAGAGAACATTATGCTGAGTGAGTCTAGCCCAAAACTAAAGGACAAATACTGTAAGATCCCACTGATGTGAACTGACATTTGAGAATCAGCTTGGAATATATCATTGGTAACAGAGACCAGCAGGAGTTAGAAACAGGGTAAGATAATGGGTAATTGGAGCTGAAGGGATACAGACTGTGCAACAGGACTAGATACAAAAACTCAAAAATGGACAGCACAATAATACCTAAGTGTAATGTAACTAGGTTGGAACACTGAATGAAGCTGCACCTGAAATATGGTTTTTTGTTTGTTTGTTTGTGTGTTTGTATCTTCTGTTTTTGTTTTTTTTCTTTTTCCTTTTTATATATATATATATTATTAGTATTATTATTTTAATTATCTTCTCTATATTAACATTCTATATTTTTTTCTGCTGTTTTGCTAGTTCTTTTCCTAAATCGATGCAAATGTACTAAGAAATGATGATCATACATCTATGTGATGATACTAAGAATTACTGAGTGCATTTGTAGAATGGAATGATTTCTAAATGTTGTGTTAATTTCTTTTCTTTTTTTTGATTAATAAAAAAATTTAAAAAACATTAAAAAAAAAAAAAAAAAAAAAACTGTACCTGAAATATAGGCTAGGGCCCAGTTAGTAAAAAGTACATGGTTCGTGCATTGATACTGCCATTGTTATCACACCCAGCCAGCCAACAAGCCAATTTTGAACATGTGTCCTTTTGCCCCAGTCTTAGTCACTTACTATTTCATGTCGTATCTCTTAGTGGTAATAATACTAGTCCTGCCTATCCCACAGATGCTAATGTGCAAATAAAATGATGCACACAAAGACACCTATAAAATCTAAGCATGTGTGCAGGTATTTTGCCCCTATGAAACCTACTTTTTATCAGGAAGATACTCAGAGTCACATCTTTCTTTTAGGGATATCTGCAATCAAGGGACAAACTAGTAGCCCCCAAATAATGGTTTTTGTAGTTGAAATATAAATATGAACTAATGAGTGATTTTCTTTTTGCTATTTAGCACAATGACAATAGTTTCTCATTGAGCAAGTAAATAAACTATTGTTCATTTTGTCTTTGAAAGAACCAGTATCCATTTCAATGTGTTAAAGATTGAGCTTTGGAGTTGTAAGATGTTCCTAATTGCTCCTGTCTTCTTTACAGGGTTGTCCTTTGCTATTCTCTCATCTGTGCACCCCGTGTTTGGTTTATATGGGTCTCTGTTTCCTGCAATCATCTATGCCATATTTGGAATGGGACGTCATGTTGCCACAGGTAATAATTTTTGTCTATATTTACACTTTTCATGTTACCATGGAGAAGTGATTGTTAGTTATTGATTACATTTCCTAAGGCATTCTAATTTTACTTCTGAAAACATCAGCAAATATTAGGGCAAGACATTTAAATTTCTGTGCCTCAGATACTCAATATTTACCATGATTTATTGCTATATTGCTATGTAATCAAGGTTATCGTTAAGGATCGTTGCATTTTTAAGCTCCATAGAGAAAATTAAAGAAGGAGAATGTTTTTGAATTTACAATGAATGAGAGAAAGTAAGCTTGTTGAGGACCAGAAAAAAAAAAAAACTATATAAATTTCCTTTGCTCTATTTTAAGCTTAGTTACTCAAATATTGGAAAATATTTTTTAAAATATTTTATCTTTGGGCTAAATGATCTTTTAGGTTTCTTCCAAGATAGATTCCATAATGCCCTTTCATAAGTATATGTCTTGCCTTAACTAGCTCTTAATCACCAAGTAAAATGGTGAACTGTCACAAATATTCTGATAATAGAGCAGGATGATTAAAAACATGAGTTTGGATTTGGATTGGCCTAAATGTGAGCCTCATTTTGCTGTTTGCTACCTATGTGAACTTGGGCAAGGTTTTAAACTCTATTTGCTGCTTCCTTAATGGTAGAATAGCAAAAAATATCTAATATGATCACAGCAATCATTACATGTGATAGTTGATGTTATAAGGTCTAATTGTATAGTTATTATAAAATGAAAATTAGTTGTTATTATTCCAAGAAAGATACCCTAATCTGCAAGAGTAAAGTAAAAATAAAAGTATTTTTAACTGGAAATATTCATAGAGGCATTTATTTTTATTTTATATATATAATACTCAGACTCCAAGTGATAATGACATTTCATGACTATTTCTTCAGTGGTCAGTTTGCTATTGAATTAGGTATTAGTATATTGAATAGGTATTAGTTTCCTATTGTCACTAATGAATTACCACAAGTTTCATGGCTTAAAACATGACAAATGTATTATCCTACAGTCCTGGGCATCAGAAGTTCTAAATGGGTCTCACTTTGCTAACATTGCTGGGATTTTCCTTTCTGGAAGCTTTAGGGGATAATTTATTTTGTGGCCTTTTCCAGTTCATAGAGGTCACCTGCATTCTTTGGCTCAAGGACCTCTCCTCCACCCTGAAAGCCGGCAGAAAGATCTTCAAATCTCCCTGGCTCTGACTTTCTGCCTCCCTCTCTCACATCTAAACGACCCATGTGATTACACTGGGCCAACCTGGATAAGCCAAGATAATCTCCTTATTTAAAGTCAGCTGGTTAGCAACCTTAATTCTACCTGCAATTATAACTCCCTGTTCCATGTAACCTAACATATTCACAGGCTCCAGAGATTCGGCCATGAGCATCTTCGGGACACCGTCTATTCTTCTGCCCACCACATTGATGCAGAACTTTTTTTTTTCACAGTAGTATTAACCCACTAAATGATGTTTTATTTATGTAAATTTGGCTTTTTACATAAATTCACTTTGTTATAGGAGAAAGATCAACAGTTATCCCTCATTTACAACGCTATCAGTAGCACCTATGAGCTGGTTAGAAATGTAATATCTTAGCTTCCCCTCTAGACCTGCCAAATAGGAATCAGCATTTTCACAAGGTTTCCAGGCATTTTATATATGTATCTGTTTGAGAATCATGGATGTACTATAATTCATTAGGCACTTGATTGTTTTCCATATATTATTTTATTTTGTCCTATCACAACCCTTTTAAATAGACATTATTCTCAGCATATTCAGATGGAAAAAAAAAAAACACCTAAAATTCAGAAAGTTTGCTGTAGTATCACAGGTTAAAGTTGCAGGTACTTGGATTACAACCCAAGTGTGACCAAACCCGAAGTCTAAGTCTTTTCTTTACAGCAGGTTGCTCAAGAATGCACTTTCCTTTGTGTTGATGTAGAAGGGGAAAAACACACTAATGAATTAAAATTCTTGAAGCCTATTATTTCTGAATTATCCTTCCCCTAATTGCCTAACAATTAATTTTATCTATCAAACCATTAAAATACATAATTAGAAAGAAAAATAATTGTTTTAGAGCTGGCTTCAAATTATTTTCTCTGCTAAACAAATGATTTTTTAAAAAGGCAAAACAAATTTGCTCAATAAACAACAATTACTTCAAGAGGTCAAAAATGCATATTTAGGTACACACTTAAATGTACATTTATATAAAACACTTTATTTCCTAAGCAATCATTGTCGACATTTTATTGGTTGGGTATTGAAATGATCACGTTTATAAGCCTATGTATTTAACAGACATCATTAACAGCTATTGGAAACTTGTAGTTTACTAGGTTAAATAATATTCATTCCAAAATACATATAATTGACAAACCTAAGTACAGTCAATATACCACACTTTCTTAATCTTTTGCTAAAAGCATTTTATTTATGATCTGTACTCCAAAAAAGGACAGAGCCAGTAGGTCTTATTTCTTTTTTTAATCCCAATTCATTTAGAAATCTTTGGAATCAGTAAAGAAATCTTTGGAATCAGCAATCAGTATGATTGTTTCTCCTCACTGTAAAATACACGTGTGTGTTGGTATGTGTGTGTATGTGTATGTCAGAGAAATAAACTATTTTTTTAATTTCCTCTGATCTTAGACATTGGAACCAATTGAATCTTACCAAAAATTTCCTCCAAATGCTTATATTAACATATGTGTTTTAAAAAATTATTTTATTTTATTTGGAGAATATGTATGTGTGTGTGGGTACATTTTCACTTCTGCTTTATTCCGAGATTGATGTGGCTTTCATGAAGAAAAATCACTTTACATGGGATTTTACCTCCAACTTAGGCGAAACACAATACTGAAGAACTAAATGCAATAATAAATTATGCGAGAGGCATATTGAACAGCAAATAATTCATAAAGCCAGAGTAAAAAGGCATCAAATAGGCTGTTTTACCCAACAATGTGAATTTCTTACTTTAATTTAAAATTATATGTAATATAATATAATGTATATATACAGTTGATTATTTCTAGTGCTTGCAAAGAATGTGTCTTGGAATAAAAAAACACAACATAGAAATCTGGATATAATTCCACTGGAAACAGAGTTGTTGAAGGTAACTCATATCATGACAATTTGTAGGATATACTCAACTTCTTAATTAGAGAAAAAGTTTTGAGAGCCAAGTCTGTAAAGCAATTTATAGAAAATATTAAGGAGAATAAAAAGTATTATTTCCTGAAGGTCTACATTGTGTTACAACTTCTAATACATTGTTTAATATTTGAAATTTCATTTAATATCTAATCAAAGTTTATAACTAGATGTTTTATCATCATCTTACAAATAAGGAAGCTGAGATGCTTAAATAACTTCGCTAAGATCACAGACCAATATTCAGCAGAACTGAGTTGAATTTAGCTCTGTCCAACTCAGGCTCATGTCCATTTCCTGTTAGACTCTCTTACCCACGGTACTGCTAAGCTTTTAGGTGGGTTAAGTGAAATTTAGGGTATCTCTAGTTTGGCTTAGCTTCTAGCCAGTATACAAAGTTGAGAAGATGAGGAAAATAACTGAAGTGGGAGGGGGAGAGAAAGCCGTGGCGAGACCTGTAAGACCGAGGAGGTGGAACTCATCCACGACATCACGTGTCTTCTCTGGCAGCCCCACATCCTCCACTGCCCCCCACCGCCTCACCAACAGCTGAGCAGGGGCTGTCCCGCGGGTGCCAGCGGAGGCCGGGCCCACCTTTCATGCTAGCTCAGCTGCTCGGCAAGGTCTCACGCTGGGATGTGACTCGCCCAGGTGAGGCTCACTCTCCTCCCAACAACGCCTCCTTGGGGAGAGCCCTCCTCTCCAACCGTTCGGTTCTCTCCTGTCCTCTTCCAAGTCCCAGGAGAGATGGGCCTACATTCACAAATGAACTCCAGAATATCTTTATTTTCAATTACGTGGTCATTTGCTCGATGATTTTGGACAAAATTTGTGTTCTGTGCTCTAAAAGACCAACAAACCTACTCCTTTACCCTAAATATCCGACTTTGAGAAATATTTTTGTTATACACCCTGAAAGAAAGAGCTCTTACCAAGCCCAGATTCTACCAGTGAATGTTCCTTACTGTTGCCAGTTCTGGGCACCAGAACCTCATCTCTCAAAGTCAGATAGACAAGTTCCTTGTTGTGGGGTGCTGTTTATAGAAAGGAGGTTGGGGTGGCAGTGCTGGGATTTAATCAGCCTTATTGGAGGCCACGACCACCAAGCTGTTCTGAATCCACAGCACACACTGGCTCTCTTAAAGGGGGCTTCACCCAGGACCTGTATCTGTTTGACTCTTGAATCTCTTGCCCTGTCACTGAATGCTTTGTGTTAGGAAGTCTGCATCTTGCCTCAGGCCCTTTTTCATGGTCTCACTTATGAACAGAAGCAGTGTAAGGTCTTCAAATAATGAGCCAGGGGAAATGGTTGCACAATGCTGCAGTTTGTCTCTTTAACTCAAATTTGCTGTGCTCTCTCTCTGTGGAAATCAGCATCTTCTGCCCTTGTGGCTGTATTCTCAGGGCTGCTGTGCCAGTAGGAAAGACATCAAAACATTTGGCCGGAGGAGGAGAACAAACTGAAACTGATCCTGCATGTGTGGGAGGGCCCATGCTTGGGAAATGCATTGTACTTTAACAGTAGACAGAAATGTTGTGATACATTTGATAAGTTTTGTGCCACAGTATATTATAAAACATTTTCATTATAGGACATTTATATTATAGACAATTATTTATAAAATTTATATTATATATAATGCTATATAAAGATTATTTTATAAGAAAATCTGGGATAATCTCTTCTTGGATTTGGGGCTTCAACCAGGTTTCTTTTATTTTGCATGGGCAGGTACTGGGAATCCAACCCGGGTCTCTAGCATGGCAGGCAAGAACTCTGCCTGCTGAGCCACCGCAGCCCACCCTCAAACCAGATTTTGAAAGGCAGGCAGGGCTTGCACCGGTAGATTGGAGGCACAAGCATTTCGGATAAAGAGACTCAGAATATTAAGTCACTGAATTTACTGAAGTCTTTAACATCCCATTTATATTCACCCCAAGCCCTAAGAGGTAGGCATTATTACTCTCATTTTATGGATGAGGTGACTTAGACTCAGAGGAATGAACTTTAGGTCACATTATTGACATATGGAGGAGCTGAATTCAAATCCAGACCATGTGTTTAATCCCTGTCCTGAGGCTCTTGCCCTCCACACACATCTGCAGAGAGGGTGGCGCATAAGCCAGAAGGAAACAGCAAGTGGGCGGTGTGGTATGTTGGGTGAATACGTGCATATATGGGTAAGTTTCTGTGTATTCGGTGGAGTGAGGTAGAGTGCGGAGAAGTGGAGGTGCAGGGGAGAGTTTCTAATAGCTATGTTTGGTTTTAATGGTGGATACAACATTTTCTCTTAAGTTAGCTCTTAACAGAAGTTCTCCTCCTCCTGCCCGCCTTGCTCCTTTGCAGGCACCTTCGCACTCACATCCTTGATCTCGGCGAGCGCAGTGGAGCGGCTGGTTCCTCAGGGCAGTGGGAACCTCACGGCGCTGGGGAACACGAGCGTGCTGGGCTTATCTGAGTTGGAGGTGCAGAGGATAGGCGTTGCTGCAGCGGTTTCCTTCTTGGGAGGAGTGATTCAGGTAGGTAATGCCAAGGCTTGGGGATCAAGAAAACTCAACGGTGGCAAAGGAAAGGCAATTTGTGCTTTCTTATTCTCGTTTGCCGTTGTCTCTCTTCAGATAAACGGCAGATGTGTTTTGTCCTTATGGAAACATTGTCTACCAGATAAAGTAGTTACTGTATAAAAGTTGGTTGAATGAATGAATTAGAATCAACAGATTGGGGTCATAGGAGGCAGTTTTTTAACTCTTTGACAATGGGCTTCCTTGTAAGGCCAGGAGTCAGTCCCCCTGTGCACACAGCCACCAGATAGAGAATTGCTGCTGGGGGGGTGTGGTAGGGGAATTTTCTACAGTGGGAGGCAGATGTGACTAGATTTCTAGGATCCTCCCCAATTTTAAGACTTTCTGATTTTACTGCTTGCATTAGTAGCAGATGCAGCTGTTGAGATGTAATGCTAAGTGTGTTCCATGGATTTGCTGATCTGAGTGCTTGAACTCAAATCTGTACCAGTTTTTGCCACTTTCAGCATCAGGACTTGTTGCCAGCATTGTAGTCTTTCTATTTCTTCAGAATGTCAGAATACCTAAGTTACCGTTTCTAATTAGTTGTCACTTAAAAAATTAGGAAACTCAGAAAAGAGTAAAAAATAAATGTAAAAAAGCATTGAATATTAGAACAAGGAGTGGCCTGTTTGATATCATTATCTGCTAACATTCTCATTTCCAGCTGAATTACGTGTAAATGAATTTCTTGGTGGCTGTGCTCTGGGTTGGTGGAGGCTCTGTATTACAGTGTGGCATTATTTACAAAGGTCAAAGACCATGCAAACCCCAAGGGAGAAAAATAGGTGATGATTGCCTGGGATTGGAGGGTAGGAAGAAAAGATATGATCCAAAAAGAAGGGAAGCATTAAAATTCCTAGAGTTCCATTGCCTTATAGGTATATGAAAGGGCTGAAAAATTAGGGATGCAAGGATGAAATAAGAAAAGATAACTTGCCTTTACAGTTCTTTAGGAAAACGACCATCTGAGTGACAGCTTTGCTAGGAGATTGACCCTACTAGGATCCCTAAAAGGTGTTTTCTGTGGCTGCTGTCTGAGGTTTTATGAGATAAACTAGTTGCCTATCCCCTGAAATCTTTGCAATATTTTTCTGAGTCTGGATGACACAGCATATTCTGATTCTTGCAGTCGACCTTTTCTTCCTCATTGGACTGTTGGGGCCCTCCAAGAGACCTGGCACCTGTTTGCAGAAATAGTCTGTCATATGAACTGATGGTTCACACGTGGCTCTGTTGCTGGGATCTGGCATGTTTTGCTAAATTTTTGTTCATTTAAAATAAAAATTAACACAGCAAAGATAATATCGCTACTCCCTCTGGTTCACTTATTTTCCATTCATATTTGTCTTTGAGTTGACAATTTTAATAGGTTTGGACTTTCTCTTATTTTTTAAAGCCAGGAACAAGTAGTCTTAGCTGTGTATACATATTTCTTAAAATTGCATCACTAGTAATAAGACTCAGCCATCTTTTGTTCACCATCATGTTAGCTATTTTCCCTAAGTTTAACACAATCATCAGGTGTTTTGTTATTATCTAATGTATTTGGATTGAGAATTTAAATGTTAATAAAATATAAAGGTAAAAGCCAGTATTCTAACTAAAAAAAAATATGCAAAAATTCTCTCATTTCCTGGAATGCAACTCCCTAGAATCACAAGAATAAAACAGGATATTATTAAAGATAATAAAAATAATTTGGTTTTCATGGCTTTTTATTACATATAAAATCTGATCCAGAGGATTGAATGTTTTGTCTTATAACTGCATCAAACATCTGCTTTCCTTTATTTTTAGGTCTGGTTCAGGATATATGACCTACATTTTAGCCAGTTTTCAAACAGATGGCTGGACTTTATTTGACCTCAAAACTCATCTGCCCATTATCAACTAGAAACCTTGGAGATCTTTGGTACTTTAGATCCAGGTCCTTCCGATACGAAATCCACTGAATATAATGGCAGTTGCAAAGTATCTAGTCCCTACAAACAAAGGAGGTTTCTGTTGGCTTTGTTTGATCTATTTTTGTTTTGATTTGATTTTGCTTTATATATTACTCATTTCAGTTTTTTTGCCTTTGCTGTCAGATGATCCAAATGATTGAAATTTTTAGGTTGCAGTGTTAGTTTGCAAGCTGCTAGAATTGGAATGGCTTTTAAAAGGGGGAATTTAATAAGTTACAAGTTTACAGTTCTAAGGAAGTGAAAATGTCCAAATTATGGCACTAACAAGAGGTATCTTCACTCCAGAAAGGCCAATGGTTCAGGAACACCTCTGTCTGCGGGGCTGTCACGTGGTCAACATCTGCTGGTCCCTTGCTTCTGGATTCCGTTGCCTTTAGCCTGTGTTCCCGTGGGGTTCCTCACTTTGCTTCTCCAGGGCTGGCTTTCATCTCTTGGCATCCCTTGGCTGTCTCCAGGTTCTGACTTGCTTAGCATAGCATGGTGACGTCTGCTGGGCCCCAAGTATCTCCAAACATCTGTGCCTCTGTGTCAGCTGTGCCCTGAAGTTTTTTGTCGGCTTATTCATTTCTGACTCTCTCCAAAATGTTTCTTCTTTTAAAGGATTCTAGTGAATTAATCAAGACCCACCTGGTAAAGGTGTAGTCACATCTCCACCTAATCAAATGTCATACTGTCAATTGGGTCACATCTCCATGAAGATAATCTTATCAAGTTTCCAATTTACAGTGCTAAATCAGGATTAAAAGAAAAGCTGCTCCTACAAGATTGGATCAGGATTAAAACATGACTTTTCTGGAGTACATAATACTTTGAAACTGTCACAGTTGCTAAATTATATTACTTCAGTGTTTGAAATAATCATGTCTGATCTGAGTCATAGAATGTGTTTCAGTTAGAAATGTTTTCAGCTGCAAGTAACCAAGAACTTTAATCTCAGAGGCTTAAAATTAAAAGACACTGATTGTTTACTTCTTGAATTACATTAAGTTTTAGAAGCAGCATTTTTTAGTGTCCCTGGTGTCTAATAAACCATTCAGCTGATGAACTGATCTGCTTCCTTTTATTAGATAACAAAGGCTCCGTGGTTTTCCTTGTATGCCTTCACTTCTAGTAGTTCAGAACTAAGTTCTTCTTTCTCAGTTGTAGATTTTGTCTAAATTTTCCTCCCACACAACTCTCTCCCCACTTCTTCACTTGGTTTATATACTTTAACATTGTTTTAATGACTGTAGTACACCTGTCTCTTTAATTTTAAGTTGTTTTATGTAATTTTTGGAAGCAAATATGGTATGAAATAATAAAGGAACTAGAATTAAATTAAGATGGTAAGATGACATTTATAGCAAATTAAATTAAGATGTTAAGATGACATTTATAGCAAACTGTCTTCATAATATAAAATATATATTTTTTAAAATTGCCTTTCTTCCTTTCCTGTATGTTCTGTAATATTTCATTTTGTTTCCTTTCAAGACATTTTTTGAGGGTCATAGTAATATCTTAATCAGTTTTGGAGTCTGCATTGCATTTACAAGAGTGCTTTGCACATAGAAGACTCAGTAAAGTTGTTAAATAGAAAAATGAACTGTCAACTCAGGAATCTAGAACCAGAAATAGTAGACATCACATCAGGTACTACTTTTACACCTGATCTTAGCCAAAAGGCCGAGAAGTGATCAGGTACTACTTTTAAATTACTTTTTTAATTGTCTAACATTTGTCAATTTTAATTATTATTATTATTGAGCGTGTGAGACATTAATGTTGGTCTGAAAGAGAAGACTTTAGATTTAAGTTGTAGTGTTTTCCTGGATGTTCTCTCATGCTTCTTTTTCCTTACGAACATCAAGATTAACTTGTCCAGATCCATAAAAAAAGGTTTTTGATATTTTTATTGGGATTGTGTTACATTCATAAATTAAATTAGAGAGAAATGACATCTTTATGATGTTGAGTTCTGTCCAAGAATAAGGGATGCCATTTTGTTGTTATTGTTCAAGTTTAATTTTATGTAAAAAACTTTAAGAATCTTTAAAAAATTTTCTCATAGAAGTTTTGTACATTTTTTGTTAAATTTATTCCGATGTGTTTCATCTTTTTTTTGTTGCTATTATAAATGGGGTTTTCTCGACCATTATGTCCCATAGCTGGCTAATGTTTGTGTCTGTGAAAGTCATTGATTTTTATATGTTAATTTTGTATCTTGCTCTGGTACTGAGTTATTTTATTTGAATTAGTTTTATTGTTCATATTCATTGACTTCTAGTACTTTAGAGTGATATTCCTGCTCCTTTACAAATGAATATGACTCTCATTGATTTCTGTCATCCAGATGCTTTAGATAATACCTCTATTTAATTTTGGATAATACTCAAATAGTGAGCATTCTTGCCTTTTCCAGAGCTTATTTGAATACCAGTAGAGTCTCCATCAGTTAAGATGCTGAACTTAAGTTAAACTTTATATAATTTTACCACACTCAGAAATAATATTATTTTCTATTTTTTGAGTATTTTTGTAGAAATGGGTATAGAATATTGCCAAAGGCTTTTTCAGCATCTATAGAGATAATCATGGATTTTTTTCCCTTAAACCTATTATATGTATCACTGGATTTTCTAATATATATTTCCTATATATTTTCTAATATAAATTCCTGGAATAAATCCCACTTAGTCATGTATATATTTTGTTCTTAATGTGGTGTTGAATTCTGTTAACCAATTTTTTATTTAGTACTTTTGCGTCATTATTCTTCAGTGATATTGGACTGATTTCCTTTTTTGTTTTCTTTGTGTTGTCTTTATTAGGTCGAGGTACCATTTTTTCACTTGTTTCTTAACCATCATTTCTAATGTTTTGGAGCAATATAGTACTTTGGACCATCTCTTCTTTGAAGGCTTTGTAGAATTCCTCTGGAAACCATCATTTTCTAACTAGCTAACTTGGTCAAGGACCAAGTAGTTTCTTGATAATATTCTCTATGTCTTCTACGAAATTGGTCAGTTTAAAAATTCTCTTTAATATGGTCAAATGTGGTAATCTGGATTCTTTAGAAAATTACCCTCTTTATGTAGGTTTTCAAATTTTAGTTGCATATAGGGCTTCTAAATAGTCTCATGATTTTTTTTTTTTTTTGTATGATGTGTGCTGGGGTCACATTTTATTATTTTTCCGTCAGAGTATCCCATTACTATCACACCATTTGTTGAATTTTTGCTTGTTTGTTTGTTTTGCTTGTTTGTTTTTTAGGAAGTGCATGGACCAGGAATCAAACCCAGGTCTCCTGTATGGCAGGCAAGAATTCTACCATTGAACTACCCTTGCACTCCTAGTTTCATGATTTAAAAAAAATTTCTTCTATTTTGATGATTTCTCCCTTGATAATTATTTTTTATATTTGTGCTTTTTTAATTTTCCTTGACAACTTAGCTAGTGATTTGGCTATTTTATTAATTCTTTTTTTTTTTTTTTTTTTTTTTTAAAGGAAGGAAAGAAAGACAGAGAAGGAAGGAAGGAAGGAAGGGAGGAAGAAAGGGAAACATTTTCTTATTTTATTATATTTTGTTTTGTTTTGTTTTGTTTTTTACATGGGCTGGGGCCGGGAATCGAACCGGGGTCCTCCGGCATGGCAGGCAAGCACTCTTGCCCGCTGAGCCACCGCGGCCCGCCCCTAATTCTTTTTTTTAAAATAAAACAAGAATTTAAAATATTAAGTCTACTTTTTTCTATTACTACCGTTGCTTTTATATTATTTCCTTCCTTTCACAACATTTGTTTTCATGTTGTTCTTATTCTAATTTTCAAACTAGGAATTTATTTATTTTCATTTTTATTGATGTGTTTTTCTATGAATTTTCCTAAATTCATTGCTTGAAATGGATCCTGTAGATTTTGATATATAATATTTCGCTATCAATATTTTTAAGGAAATTCTGTTAATTCAGTTTGCATTTCCCTTTTCACCCAACAATTGTTTAATAAAAAGAGTTGTTGACTTCCAGGTAGAAAAGCAATTTTGGTTTTCGATTTTGTCAATAATTTCTAGTTTTATTGCATTATGGTAAAAGACTGCAGACTGTAATATTTCTACATTATCTAATTAACTTTTTTCCTTTTGCCCTAATATATGATCAGCTTCTGTAGTTCTTTGAGCAATTGGAGAAAAATACATTCTTTATTATCAGAGTATAAAGATAAACGTATAGCAATTTGTTCACCTTTTTGGTTATGTTGTTAAATCTTCAATAATCTTATGCATTTTTTGTTTACTTAATCTCTACTTACTGAGAATGGAATATTAGTTACTGAGGGCTACCTTCACTAGAATATACAGACTTTGCCATATAGTGGTTTGATTATCTTTTATGTAAACTGTAGTATGTGTGTATGTGTGTGTGATAAGCATAAATGTATGCTAATGTCTTTCACTTACCACCTTTTAGGCAAAATAAGTTATTCCTCTTTTTCTTCTCCCTTACAATTTCATTTATACTGCTAGTAAATAAAATGTACTTGCAAATACATAATAATGAAACATGATATATTTTGTGTTGTATATTAGATTATGTCCTTTTAAAAACAGTTTTACTGAGGTATAATTGATATACAATACTTTACACATATTTTGAGTATATTATTTTGAAAAGTTTGGGCAAATGTCTCTAACATGAAACCATCACCATAATCAACATGGTGAAAACATCCATCACTGCTCCCAATTTTTCCTTGACTATTTGTCATCCCTTGTTTCCACCCCTTTAAGAATCCCCATCCCACCCTGGCAATTGCTGATCTGCTTTCTGTCACCTTAGATTAGTTTGCATTTTCTACAGTTTTTATATAAAAGGAGTCACTGTACTATTTTTGTCTGGTTTCTTTCACTCATCATTCTATTATTATTGTGTATCTTCTTGTTTCATTGTAATGGATTTGTAATATGGTAGAAACCCCTGTGATTAGAACGCATGCAATTTCTGGTTGTTGGTAATACAGCAACTGAACTTGATGGTCTGAAAATCTTTTTGTTTCCATTTTCTATCATCTATTTCTAAGGCAAATTAAATGTCTTATTTCACAGGTAAAGTCTTTTGAGTGTAACTGATGCAATTTTGTGTTGTTAGTGTTACTTTTCAAAAAAAAAAAAAAGAACATTTCTCTAACCAAAAAAAAACAGTAGCAGTCAAGATAGGAACCGCTTACTCACTGACAGCAATGATGTATTAACTTCAGGGCAAGGTGGAATCATTTAAAATGCCAGAATTAATAAGCATTTCTGTCGGGAAACAAACTCAATAAGAGCCAAGGTATTTTTTAAACCATTGTTCTGTTCTCCCTGCAGCTTTTAGTTTTCTCCATCAAGGGCACTTTGCCCATTCCTTCTTCCAAGAACTGAGAAGGGTCTGGTACTGTCCTCTGCCCATTTATGTTTGGAAGTTTTCCCAAGCTCCACTTTTCTGATGCAACCACAGGACAAGATTTCTGCCCTGGAGGACATAGGGACATACAACTCCTTTGTCTGACAGTTGCACAAGCATGGGGTGAAACAAGGCGGGGGTGTTGAGTGACTGAGCTTTGTATTGTGGGTATATCTTCTGGAAACACACAGTCTTAAGTCTTCGAGGAGGATAAAAACTAACTGCAGAGCTAAAGAGGAGATTCTCCATTCATTCGCTTTTTGTTTTGTAGTAAATAATTTTTGAATGTATTAAATAATAGGATTATGAATATAGAAAGGACTTACTATATAAATTAGTTTAACCTGACTATTCAACATGTCACACTTAACCTTTCCAGAAAAATCATCAATTTTATTCTTTTGAAATACAGGATGACAATCCAGTATCCCTTTCGATAATATTTCATTTCTCACAACCATTACAGGCAGAAAGTCATTACTCTGTTTAATCTAAATCTTTCCAGCTGTAGTTAGTACCTGGTGAAGCTAAGAAGATATAAACATAATAAAAAAAAAAGGATGATATTCTTTAAAGTATAAAAATGAAAATTTTTCATGTTAAAAATAATATTTATCATCCTAATACATGCCAAAGACTTGTCTAAGATCACTACATGTATTAATACATTAAATTCTCACCAACACTTCATTAAATAAATAATGTTATTTTCCCCATTTCACAGTTGCTTAACTGAAATGTGAAGCAATTTAGAATCTCACAATAAGGAATTGGAAGAGTAGGAATCGGATTCCAGTACGTACTGTCTTAAACTGCTATATGACACAGTTTTCTGAACTCACCTGAAGCAAGCAAGCAAGGACACTTAAAATTTAGTTTAATAACTTTAGGACTTGGCATTGTGCTAGTTTATTCCCCAATACCTCTTTAATAGAAGTGGCAGCCTGTGTACTAGCCTTGTCTCATGTGGCAGGGCCATCTCCCTGACTTCATGACTGTGTGCCTGCATCATCTTTTTCTTAAATGCAATTTTATTGAGATATATTCACGTACCCTGTAATCATTCAAAGTGAACAATCAGTGGTTCACAGTATCATCATATAATTTTGCATTCATCAACACAATGTTTGAACATTTTCATTACTCCCAAACAATACATTTAAAAACAAAAATGAAAAAGAACATCTCATTCCTCTTACTCCCCCTATTATTTATTTATTATACTTATATTTTTTACGCATCTGCCCATACACTGGGTAAAGTGTCAGCCACAAGGTTTTCAAAATTACAAGAGCACATCATATAAGTTATATAGTTTTGCAGTCATCTTCAAGAATCATGTATTGGAATACAGTTCAACAGTTTCAAGTATTTCCTTTTAGCTATTCTAATCCATTAAAAACTAAAAAGTGACATATATGTACTGCATAAGAATAACCTCCAGGATGACCTTTCGACTGTATTTAAAATCTCTCAGCCACTTAAACTTTATTTTGTTTCATTTTTCTTCCCCCTTTTGTTTAAGAATTTTTTCTGAATCCCACAGTGCCAGGACCAGGTTCATTTCCGGAAGTCATGTCCCTTGTTGCCAGGAAGTTTTTTTTTTTTTTAACTTTTGGTGTATGGTCCTGGAATCGAACCCAGGTCTCCCGCATGGAAGGTAAGCATTCTACCACTGACTCACCCATACACCTGCCAGGGAGTTTTACACCCCTGGAAGTCATGTCCCCTGTAGGGGGGAAGGCAGTGGGTTTACCTGCTGAGTTGGTTTCAAGAAAGAGGCCACATCTGAGCAATAAAAAAGGTTTTCTGATTAGGCATAATTATAAGCAGTCTTAGCTTCTCCTCTGCAGGAATAAACTAAGGGCAAGCAACAAAGTCGTGGGGTTGCCCTATTAAATTGGTAATCCCCAATGCTTATGAGAATATCTGAACTTCCTCAGGTGGGGAAGTTTAATATTTCCACAATTTTCCCCAGTCCCTCAAGGAGGTTTTGCAAGTACTTTTTTATTCTCTGCCCAAATTACTCAGGGATATACCAGAGCATCACACTAACCTGTACAAGCCAACCAGATCTCACTCCTTATTCAAGGTTCCATGTAATTGTGGTGTTCAAATAAACTGACCATATAAAGTTAAATTAGACAGTGTGCTACAGAAAATATAAATTTTGCACCAAATAAGCATCTCTTCCTTTGATCTCACACCAGGTTGAAGTTTTAAAACACAGTCAATATCCTCCTTTGCCCTTTAGTCTGATTTACCTTAGTCCTACTCAGATCAACTTCCTTCATATCTCTAATTGCAGTCTGCTCTATTTTTCAGCTTTTTAAACAGTTGCTGTATGGAGTAATGCTGACTTTCATATCTGCAGAACTCTAGCTCTGAGTCTCAGGTGTCTCATAGATACCCAAAGTTCTAGGGACTAACCGGGTTATACACAAAGAGCTCAGCATCTCAGAATTTAGAAATAACTGTTAAACTCAGGAATAGATGTGACTGCCTTAAGAGCTTACAAGCTAGCAACCTTTATAATAAGCCTCCCCCTGATAGCCTTTGCTCTTGGATTAAATTCTTAAGAGCTTGCACTATTTTAGTTAGCCCATATTAGTGAGGCATTGTAATGTTAGTCTTTTCTCTTCTGGCTTATTTCGTTCAACATACTGTCCTCAAGGTTCATTCACCTGGTTGCATGCCTCACAACTTCATTCCTTCTTGCATCAGCTCTATATTCTATTGTGTGTATAGAACACAGTTTTCCCTTTAGTTCCTCACCAGATGTATCCTTAGCCCAACTGTATACATTTCAAATTGTAAATACTGCTGCCATGTCCATTTGTGTTCCTGCTTTCAATTCTTTCTAAGTGCATACCTAATAATGGGGTTACTGAATCATATAGCAATCCTATACTTAGCTTCCTGTGGAACCACCACACTGCCCTCCAGATGGGCTGCTCCATTCTATTTCTCTACCAACAGTGAATAGGGAACAGGACATCCTTCTCTCCACATTTTCTCCAGCACTTGTATCTCACTGTTTATTGTTTAAATAGTTTTATTCACACACCATACAATCCATCCTAACTAAACAATCAGTGGTTCCCAGTGTACTCACATAGTGATGCATTCACCACCACAATCTATATGAGGACATTTCCATTTCTTCTGCAAATAAAGAGGAAGAGGAAGGAAAAGGAAAATGAAGCATAAAAATAAAAATAAAATAAAATAAATAAAGAGAAACATCAACACCAAGAATTTTATACTCCTCCCTTGTATTCCACTCTTGACATCTGGCTTTGGTATATTTCCTTTGTTACATTTACTGGAGGCATATTACAGTGTTACTGTTGACCATAGACTCTAGTTTGCATTGATTATATTTTTTCCATATACCATCCATTTTCAGCACCTTGCAATGTTGACATTCACATGTTCTCCTTCATGTAAAAGCATTCTCCTATTCGTACACTTTATGACCATCCTTAATGACCTTTCCAGGTTTCATTAAGTTACGCAGTCCCAGTCTTTACCTCCTGTCTTTCCTTCTGGTGTCATACGTGCCTCTGTCCTTCCTCTTCCAGCCCTACTCCCACTCATCTTTGTTCATGGACTTACAATAATGTGCTGCTGTGTTCCGGACATTTGAAGGCTCTCTCCCACCCCATCCGTATGCTCCTCCTAGTCCTTCAAGGTGCAGCTCAAGTATGAAAATCCAGAAAAACCTTCCCTGAACGCTCCAAACCTTGGTTATAAGTGACTCCTCCTAGATGCTCCCATAGGCTATTGTACACGACCTGCATCATAGGGCTTCTCAATCTACCACAAAAATGTTTCACATATTTGTCTCCCTTTCTAGATTGTGAGTCTCTATAGAACAGAGATTGTAAAGCTCTCTTGCTGCGGAAGTTTGTACTTAATAAATATGAGCTGAATAAATTGAATAGGAAAAAGTCAAATAAATGTTAGTGACATCACTAAGCTAAATAACTAAAATAGAATTTTTTTTACCTTTTTGACTTACCACTATCTTCCTCCATCACTCACCAGGATATAGGAACTTTTTTTCTATATCTGTTTAAATTGTCCCATAGTTCTTAATGAAACAGGAATAAGCACACTTACTATAATTTCTGCAATATGGTCATGGATTTTGCCAGATCAGTCTAGTTCAAATGTGAAGAGAAGTAGACAATGAAATCTCCCACATCTCTCCATAACTCTCCCCACTCACACCAGATGAAAAATGAAAATACAAATACTCTTTTAAATCCCAATTCCCGCTATGTCTTTTAAAAATATCATGATACGATCTCCCCATTTTACAATTTCATTGTTTTAATTAGCTGGGGCAGCCAGGGAGGCAGAAGAGTCAAAGCTTTGTCCGTCCCTCGCAGTTCTGACTCTCCAAGTAAAAATAATACTTAAATCCAATGGATTTCTGATATATTCCACAATGAAAAATTAAATTAAAAATTGCATTGGTTTCTTAAGCATTAATTAACTTGGACGAGTCCAGCATTTTACTCATCTCTGTCCTTGACTCCTGCAGTGTCTATTTAGGAACTCTGTCCTTTTACCTTCAAAAGCACTTTTATAATAAATAACCTGTTAAAAGGCCATTTGCTCCACATTCTATTATTGAGTTACTTCTACCAAAGCACAGCTCTGATTTTGAGCCAGTGAACAGCATACTTTTGGCACAATCAGGTATTTAGTAAATATATGATGTTAGTCATTCTTGCAAAACTCCCTTTTTACTACTTTTAAGAAACTCTATATTCTGACTTCAAAATTTCTTGTTTTATTTTCTCGTGCTTCCTTTTGGGTAGTTGTGCTTTTTCTAAAGTAGAGACTCCATGTCCTCAAAAGTATTCCATTTTCTCCTGCTTTTGTGGTAGTTCTCATTCTCTTCCCATTTTCTGGAATGCTTCTAATAATTTCTTTCTCTTGAATTCCTCAAGGGTTTAATTCCAGTATATATTTGCAGTGTTTTCAGAAGTTTAACCCATATCCACATGGGAAAATTTTTATCAACTGGAGTACAGTGCTTATGCCCAGTCTCTCTTATATTAGTCTATTAGTCTTACAGACTCCGTACATTTCCAAATTTATTTAGGTCAGCACCTTTTTCCTTCATCTCTTCGTTGAGGTTATTATGTACATCTAGCCAGTCTGAATGTCTACATAACATATAACCCTATTCACTTGACATGCTGTAAAAGGCAAAACTTATAGACAGAAAATAGAGAAGCGACTGCCCTTTGAATTCTTTTGTCACATTCTGCATTCCACTCTGCAACCCCCCAACCTCTTAAATGGTTTTGTTTTTTTTTTAATTTTCATACATTTAGGTTCATTCTTTGGGCTAAAAAGATCTATGGGTATTGAAAAATTCATGATGTCATATATCCATCATTATAGTATCATAAGAATAGCTTCACTGCCCTAAAAAATACCTTGTGCTTCACCTATTACACCTCCACCCCCGAACTCCTGACAACTGCTGATCTTTTCATCACTATAGTTTTGCCTTTTCCCTAATGCCATATAAATGTAATCATGTGCTATGTAGTCTCTTTATTTTTTTCACTTAAATTATGCATTTAAGATGTACTCATTTCTTTGAATGACTTGATAGCCCATTCCTTCTTATCATTGAATAGTTAGGAGGAGGGTTTTACATCCAGCACTTCACAACCAAAAATTCATAAATATCACAAATATTCATCTGACATTTTTACTTTCAAGTCCTCTGGCCACGCAATGGCTTTTTCTGCCATATTCATATTCAACACTCAATTGTTTTATCCTCATGAGCGATTTAGCTCTCCTCCCAAGCCTGCATACCCTGCTCAGCAAACCACACAGAGCGTTTAATGTTTCAGCCTCCACCCAAACAGTTTATCAGAATTTACCTTCCGAAGAGCTATATTTCTTTTCTTTATACCCCCGATTAGCATTCCCATCATCTTCCCCATCCCCAATCATAATTTTGCATCTCTATATAAACTTTTTAAAAGTGTGTCTGAGTCTTTAGTGCTATATTTTGCAACGATCTGGTGCCTAGTTCCTGGTAGGTATTGAATAAATATTTATTGAATGGATGAAGAAATGATTTGATATAGGGTAAAAAGCCATCTTGCAGGCAAACCCCAGACACTGAAATACATGCTATATTCCATGGACTTGGGTAATGTAGTTGTTTCTACTATACCCCCTCCTTTTTTTCATATTTAGAAGCCACTTTCAAAAAATAATCTGAGATACATTCAATTTATATAGAACAGATGCTCTTTATACAAGCATTACCAAATAGTATTGTGTTCATGAACCTTGATAATGTGTGTCAGAGATTTTCAGCATTTGCCCAGAACATCTGCATTACTATGAAGAGCTGAAACTCATTGTTTGAAATTCAGTTTCTCATAAAATGTTGCATGGTCAAATTTTAGGACTTGGCTGGCCAGTTAGAATTACTATTATCTGTATTGTTAGTAAATGAGCTGATGTAGCTGTTTATTAAGTTATAGCTTAAAAAAATTCCTTAACAATGGCATAAAATTTAAATACTGGGCCTCCAACAAAAAATTCTAGAAAGACTCCCATTGCATATATTTATGTTCCAAGATAAAAGTGATCCCATCTGTGAACCCTTTTGCAAAGCCTGTATTGCTTGGGTGCTTGTTCCCCTCAAGCTATATACATCAGCCTCTAGCATATACAAGATGCCTAACCTCAATGAGAATTCACTATAGGAATTTGGGTGGTAGGGGAATGCAGAATTCTTAAATTTCTTCTTCTTCTTTTATTCTTTAAGTGTCTGCCATTGTCTTAGATTATGGAGAATGTTGTCATGCAGAAAGAGTAATTTTGCCTCAATTAAATCTCACATGTTTGCAATCATCCTTCACATGCCCAGTGCTTTGTATCAGGCCTGAGGTCTTAAGGGACTTGTTGACTTTTCAGTCAAGAACTCTCCATTTCAGGGAGTTATCTCTTTCTGGAAAGTTTTTTTAAGTATAAAAGCATGTACAAGTAGAATATTACAAAAATATGTTGAGTCTTTGGATACGTTTTAAAAGAAGATGCCCCGTCTTTACTGGTTCCTGTGTAATGGTTAGGTTTTCATTTTTCAGCACTTGAAATGGTTGAACTCTTTATATATTGTACTTTTTCTGGACCCTTTCTTTTTTAACACTCATGTTTTGAAAATGACAGAGAAGCTGCTGCTAAAAGATAAATGGTTTAGCTGTAGGTGCTTACTCACTTCAGGTTAAGTGATCTTTGTTTCTCGGGAACAGATTATTAACCCCTCTAAGTAGGAGCTGGAATTTAGGAAACAGATAATAACAATCATCATAATAATAATATTATAGAAGGTAAAATGGTGATGGTCTTTATAAGGCCTCCCCAAAGAGTTGCTTCTCAAAATCAATGAAGATATGATTACTTAACATAATCATAATAAAATAAACATAATAAACATAATCAGAGCTTCCGACTCTTCCATTTACCCATAACATTCCCTATAGGCAAATAGGTTTCACCATTTCAAAGATATAGGATGCTTCTATGTTCCATTTAACTGAAAAATTAACTGGTGTTCATTTTATCCCAATAATATACTTTCATCTTCATGGCCTGAAAGAGTTAATATGCTCAGTCAGAACTAATTTACTAGTAGAGAACTACATGGGGAAAATTGGTTCAATATTTTTCGTAACTCATTGTGTTCTCAGGATGAAAACCAAGACTATGTATCAAGATTTGCCAAGATCAGTGTGTTCCACTTGTATTCACATCTTTGGCTGATTGGACATTTCCCTCCCAACATTTCTACATTGATAAACTGACATATAGTTTCTTAAAAATGCTAGTAGCAAAAGCTGCTGCTTTGGCATCCTCTGTTGGAAGTAGCAGATTGCCTGCTTTCTACTTTGGCAGCCCATATTGTTTTCTTTACTACATATTGAATAAAGGGGGCTGCTAAACTGCAAAACAACTCAGATAAAGTTCTTTCTTCACTGATAAATTCTTTCAGGTTTTCCAGAGTTGGAAAATGTGATGTGTCCTTTCTACATTTTTCACAACTAATAGCTGGTTTTCCATAGTAGGTAAATACGTATGACTCCTCACGATGTTTCTGGTATATTACACATGTTGCACGTTTAATGGGTTTCAAAGCTCTTTCATGTATGATTTCACATTCTCCTTCTGCAACTCTGTATGACAGCTAGGACAGACATCAACAGATGATGACGAGGCTCAGAGAATTGAAGCTGGTTTTCTACCAGCATGTGATGATGTCTAGAATTAGGTTTCTAGATATGAGTCCAGGAAACTCCACTACACTCTGATATAAGTTCAGAACTTCATTGTTTGGGGCAGGTGGCATTGCAATAAAATGGCAACGTAGAAATGATATATTTTGCAAATTATGCTGTGATGCTACCAGATAGCTCTTTAATCTCTGTTTCATTACTGTGACCTCTTAATACATGGCAATCTCATTGCTATCTTTCCCACTGATTTCTCTAATAGTTAATCTATAATTCAACAAAATTTTAAAACCTGGCAAATATTATAATTAACATGTTGAAAGGATATATCAGCCTGATGTTGGTTTCCCTTCTCCAGGGTGGATAATCATGTTTATAACTCACTGTTACTTTCAAATGAGTAACATTTACTTTTTGCAGTTTCTGTGACTGAGTTTATCCAGCTGTATTTAGCCAGAGAAAGGGCCATATCCTAAAAACTGTCACTCTAGCAAAGGAAGGACATGTTAAGGCAGTTTAGTATAGGGAAGAATTTTGACTCTTCCCTTTGTTCTTTTGCCCTGCAGAGTTTAGGGAACAGCTTCTCCTTAGAGTTAATGATTTTGTCTGGGAATTAAACGGTTTGAAGATGCAGGATGATGGTGAGAATAGCGAGAAAATATTTAAGGAAAATGATTTTTCTACTGATTCCTGGGTTTCCTAAGACATATCCCTTTACCACATGCCTCTGTTCTTCCCCACATACAAATAACTCCTGATATCCTCTTACTAAACATTGGCCCCAAAAGCCGCTTGCCAGAATATCTGTTCAAGACTGTATGTTCCCGTTTCTCAGAACCCAGGAGAAACTCAAGGACTGTCTTTCTCTCCTCGTGATTTTGTGTTTTTAAGCCTACAGAGTATGGTGAATAATGTTTTTTAAATTGTAGTTTTGTTTGTAAATTTACAGATATGATAGTGCAAATGTGATTCTCCCCTACAGAGTCCTACATATTAACAGATCTTTACATATTTTTTGTAACATGCGTGATCATTTAAAAAAGAGAAAAAAAGAAAAGCCAGTATTTAGAAAAAAATAGTGTTAAAATTTTAATTGAATCGGTTACATTGTACCCAATAACACACTGGGAAGTCTTGGAATCTAGTAAAGTTCTCAAGAAAACCCTAGCAATTGAATACATAAACTTGAAGAAATCTGTTTCACATCATTTCTCTGTGTTTGTGTAAATGAAAATGAAAATGTAGCAGATAGTAATCCCTCCAGGAACCTTGGGAAATTTCATCTGAAAGTGCCATCTGACTCTTCTTTCACTGTTTTAGGTGGCCATGTTTGTGCTGCAACTGGGAAGTGCCACTTTCCTGCTTACAGAGCCCGTTATCAGTGCAATGACAACTGGGGCCGCCACTCACGTCGTGACTTCACAAGTCAAGTATCTTTTGGGAATGAAGATGCCATATATCTCTGGTCCACTTGGGTTCTTCTACGTGAGTTTTCTGTATCTTTTGGCTTATGTACTTTGGATGCATGTATTTCACAAGGTCGAATATAGCTAATTACAAAGCTGAGATTTTTCTATATCAAAGCAACTTTGGTTTAAATAAAATCTTTGAGGATATTTTAAATGTGATTGCGTTTATTGTAGTCATAGCTACAAATTTTGGGAGCAATTCCTCATGATGAAGAATTGATTGTGATATAAATTGGGGGCTGATTAGAAAAAATAGCTTGAATGTTTTTTTGTTTTGTTTTGTTTTTAGCTCAAATTTGCTAATTTCTAATGGCAATCATCTAATGGGATCGTGACCCCGTTTATAATAACAAATTATTCTACTACTTTCTTTTAGTATTGTGAACCTGGGTAGAGGATCCAGTCAGAGGCCTGGTTTAAGTTGGGGACCAGAACTCCTACAGCAGAAAATCAGTTTTAAAAAGCCACGTGAACCTGAGAGAGGAAAATGTAGCCAGTTTCAACATATTATTCTAATAATATTCCATTGTTCTTAGTCTCTATTTGAAATTGTCCTAAAATCTATGACTGCTCAGAAACTCACATCCTATTGGTGCTTTAAAAGACAATGCATGCCTTGTTAATGAACTCATTGAGGGCAACCAATGAGTTAACTTTAGGGAATGCTAGATACTAAATAACATGAATGTTTTGTAATGAGTTTTCCTATCTTTAAAGAGTCTTCTTGAATCTTAATGGCTCAATAGTAGTTCAATGTGTGAATGCACACATTCCCCCTGTTACTGAGGTTGTTTCACATGATAAATGGTCCCACGAGGATCCTCTTTATTTGTGTATTATTGTCTGCATCAATGATTATTTCATTAGAATAAATTCTGAATTTCTGGGTCAAAGAGTATAATATTTTTGCCAAATTTCAATCTTGAAAAGTGGTACCAATTAATATTTACTGTCACCTTATCATTGTCAACTGTGGTTTATTATTATTTTCTAAAATTCCCAGTTTTATAAGTGAAAAATGCTATTAATTACTTGTTTAATTTATGTTTCTCTGAGTATTTGGTGAAGTAGTTAGCAAAGATGATAATTAGCAATACAGAACTGGAATCTGGTTCTGAATTTTGGTTGCTTAGGTAATATTTTCTTTAGTGATTCATTCATCATACGCAAGCTTAAAATCGAAGCAAGAATATTCCAGATCAAACAAAAGCAGCCCATAGCAGCTGCACGTTGTCAGGTGACTGGCTGAGTTAAGACTTTGGGTGACGCCAGGCGTGCACAACAGAACCAAGGCGGTGACAGATTCTGCCTTTATTACCTCTGGGCTGGGAACAGCAGGCTCATCTACATATGTACAGTACAGAGAACTACCTGCTGGCTACAAGCTGGCCTCTTCGGGTGCATTGGCCTACAGGATAGATAATCATTCCTCATCACTGTGTTAAAAAAAAAAAAACAGCAAGATATCCTGATATCATTCGGTCCTTCTGACTTGTTTACCTGGTGGTAATGTGTATATAGTGCTATGATAAAGCATTTTGTGTGCATGTGTTTACAGGTTTTTTGTTGTTGTTGTTCTTATGAGGGAAACTGCAAGCTACTCTATCTTGGTCCAGAGGTTAAAAACTATGGGTTAAATAAAGAGATTTTTGTATGGTCACACTAAAATGGCATGAGATTTAGAAATATTTTCAGGTTTATAACTTAGATTTCACAGTAGTCCATTAGGTGATGGTCACTATGCTTTGTGTTGATGGAAAACGATAAAACGTGTCTCCTGCTTTTCACTGTAATAGAGCCCTGCAGTGTTAGGCAGACAGGCGGGTAGGATTGGTACTTTAATTCTTTGCCAAGGTTTCAAAATGAATGCTGATACTGCAATGTCAAAAACTGTGGTGATCTAAACATTAGATTAAGAAATAAATCTCATATCATGCTCAGGTTACCCGGGACATTTGGAAAGTGTTCTCTGGAGTAGTTAGATGTACAGAATCAGGTGATGATAACATAGTCTGAACGGGTCCCTGGTTCCCAAATGTGACATATGAGGGTACAAAGCTGAGCCCAGCACCAAGGTGTAGGGTAGAGGTATTGCCTTTAACACATTCTTGAGATTTTTCACTCTTTGCCTGTGCTTCCTGCTTCAGAGCTTTCAGCCACTGTTATACCCATTTTGAGAGCCTACTTAGAAGGTTGAGAGATAAAAACATGTTGCTGGTATTCCTTGGCACATAAATTAATATCTAGAGTATTTGAGCCCCTGTGCAGTAAGCCAGGCACTGTTTCCCAGTGGTCTCGGGTGGAATGGTCTCGGGTGGAATATTCCTCTCCCCCCCTGCAAGAATTCAGGTTTGGTCAATCAAATGTCCATTAATTAATTATTGTTGTAGCAGTCCTTGCTGTGTGCTTTGAGAGAAAGCATAGCCACCTGCCTTTACCCTGATCCCAGGTGACTGAAGTTTGGGTTCTCTTTTCTTCTGGCGCCGTGATGGTTTCCGCAGTCTTCTTCCTGGAGGGTGTCCGATGTTGTGCTACTAAGAGAATCCAGTTCTGTAGTATGAATAACTGAAATCGCCATTTGATGTGAATACTCCTGGTTGGCAGCGGTTCTTGCAGTAGTGGGACTTTTCGGGGGAGCAATTTGAATCAGATGCAGGTAGCTGTATGTGTCTAGTTCTTCCCTCTCAAATTATAGAACAGACCTCGATAGACTTGGCCGGAAGGAGCTTCCATGGACATGGCATAACATATTTCCCTTCTCTGCGTCTGGCCTGCAGAGCACATGCCACTGACTCCGGCTAATCTCCGGGTAGTTAAGCTAAAGGCCGTTGTACAGCTTCCTAAACTTGTGTTCTCACAGAAGTGTTAGATCTTATCAAGGTTTTCCCCTGGCCCTTTGCCCACTCTTCCGGAATTTCTGTGCTGTACAAAACAAAGAAAGTCTTTAGAGGATTATCCCTAGAACAATGAGTATAATTAAGCTTAATTTTCCCTCTAATTGAGTCTTCCTTGACTGCTTCACACATAACTTTTTACCTTTCCCTTCAAGTTTATCTGTAAATTCATACTCATCTAATAAAACTCCTTTTATCTAAAAAAAATGTATGGCTATCTCTTAATGAATTTTGATGTATTGCACTTTTGTCTTCAATTTTATTTTGGGTAAAATTTAGCTTTTTCTTTGAGTTACCTTTTAGATTTGGCCTTTTTTTTCAGTGCCCTAGATTTTTTTCTTGTAGACACTGATTGATCTGTCTGATTTTTTTCCTTAGAAAGAGACAACATAAAAAGGGGAAATAATTTTAGAATCAGAAAGACCTGGATTCAAATCACGGCCCTAGCCAAGACTTTGGGCAAAAAACAGGTCTGATTCTCATTCATTCTGTAAATTCGTGAAAATAAACACCTGTTAGAATTCATTTTTGAAAGGAAGGCTTGGATATAGTAGGTATTCTTTAATGGAATATATTTCTTCTATTAATGAATAGCTGATATATCAAATTGTAGATTTTTAAAAGTGTACTTAAGTGGTAGATATAAATACTTTTGTCCTATGGAGAACTCTTAATACGATATTCAAATTGAGCAATACAACAAAGTCACATCCATTTTTGCAACCTTTTATATAAAAGTGGCTTGAAAATTTGTAAAACTTTAAAATAGTATATATAGTATGCTATATATATATATTAAAATAGTATATGTACTATATATAGTAAACATATATATATATATCTGCTTATACTGAGGGTTAGTCATCAGAATTGGATAAATGCTATATTTTTAGTTATATTTAAAAATATTTCTATCTATTCAGCTCAACCGCCATGTCACAGTTATAAGCACAATTAATAAATTACAGTGCTGCAATATATTTAGAAATAAAGAGAAGCAATAATGTTACAAGGACCACTTCTGTTTTGGGATTCTGGCTCACCATTTAAATAGTTATTTTTTCATCTTCCTTATGATTCAAATATTTGGCCCATAGGTTCAGTTCCCTACCCAGATAAAAGGGAGAAGTTAAATTCTCCAGAATTAAAAAAAAAAGTTGTTTTTTTAAATAGAGAAATGATGGAGTGTCTTTTTATTGAAAGGATGTTTTTCCCAAAAGGCATAATAAAAATTACAAAAATTCCTAGTTCATATTAGCACATGTGGATTTCTTTGAGATGGTGCCAGTGTCTCTGCCTGTAGCAGGCTCTGATAAATTTGGCAAAGCTAGTTTCACTGGCATGGCTTTATATGAGTACTGTTCTAAATAATTATGTACAGTTCTGTACGTTAAGGCCAAGAGCGAAAGGCAGGCTTGACAATATATTCAAGTACCCTTCCTGGAGTTTTTATTTCCTTCTTTAAAAATGAGGCATTCAGAACTGGAAAACAGTTGCATTCCTGCTTCCAACCCTGAAGTACAAGCAAAGCACTTTTCTGGTTTGGACGTCCCTTAAGGCTGCAAAGCAGGAACCAAGTATAATATGTTAATAAAGTGAGATAGAAACGTCAGAAGGAAATCAGAGCCAGTGAGACATTTTCTTTTACAGAGAATGAGATCACAATTGATTATGTACAAATGAGGGTTATACGTGGAGAACCAATCTACTTTGAAGACATAGGGCCTCTGGGATTTTTGAGGCAAGAACACACTTTAGTGGTTTATGAAAGGCCACATTTTTTTTCTGTCATTATTGTGACATTGCTATTGGGAATTGCAGGGATGCTTAAAGTACGCTGAAAAATGGACAGAGGAAATCAAAAGGAGAGAAAAGGAATGTTCATTTTTAGTTTGATTCAATCAGCGATGCAGGGGATAGAAAATGTGGCAGGTTTAATTTGGATACAGAACTATTACATGGGAATTTGTAACAAAGGTTACTTTTAAATTCAAAATCAGAAAGCATATATTTTTGCAATTCAATTACCTTGGGTTAAGCTCTCTCCATCCCCCACTCTTCACTGAAAATGCATCACTACACAATCCAGTGTTCAAGTAATTCAAATAAACTTTATTTTTCTAAACAAGGGATGGTCAGATGCCATCTGGGCCTTAGCATGTTGGTTGTGTGCTTGGTCCAAGAGAGTTTCATGTGCCAGATTGTCTTTAGCCATTTAATATGCCATGCTTCCTTTAGATTACATATTGGTCTGAGACTTAATTCACCCCTCGAAGCAATAGTGAATGGATTTATTCCCATTGTGAGATGCATCAGAAATTTGGAGACTATATAAAAAATAATGGAGGGAGGTACATGTAACAGTGGCTTAGTGGCAGAATTCTCGCCTGCCATACCAGAGACCCAGGTTCGATTCCCGGAGCCTGCCTATGCCAACATACTACTACTAATAATAATAAATAAATAATGGAAAGTTGTTTATTTTCTACCTTTTTGGGTTTTGTTTGTGCTGACAAAAATACATCCTTTAGCTGAGAGTCAGCTTAATATTTTTCTTGTTTTTCTATTTACATTATTTAATAGGAAGAGGTAGTTGGGAAGCTGGATTTTAATGATACCCATTCTAAACTATTTAATGATATAATGACATGTAGGCAAAGCTTATAGGGGACATCAAATTCTTTTGAACAGAGAAAATTTATACCAATATTAATTTTGGAAGGATCAGAGATGGCTTTAAGGGTTGCTGCATGGGAGTCTAGGTCTACTTAGAGGGTGGATTCCAAATAATCCAACAGAAAGTAAGTTGATGCTGGAGAGAGCATGTCTGGACAATTGTGGCTGATGTTTAAAGACTACAAGGATGTGAGAATTGCTTTAAAGAACAAAGGGCTGAGCTGATAGCCGATGTCAGTCTCCTCACCTGCAAAGTAGAGGAGCTAGAGTAAATGTGAGGCTTGAAAACCAGAAATGTTCAACAGGATAATCTGGAGTGATTTTACAAGCTACATCTGCCTGGGCCTGATTCTAGCCCTACTGTTTAGAATCTCTAGGGCGGAAAAGATTAATTAGTACACATCCACGATTAAAGAACCACTGGAACAGACTTACTCCACAAATATTTATTGACCATTGTGATAGTGACGTTCAGATGTCAACTTGGCCAGGTGATGATGCCCGGTTGTTCTGTTGCTGTGGACTTAAATCATCAGTATGTGAAATTCATCTATGGCTGTTGACATTTGCGGTCAGCTAAGGGGAGTGCCTTCCCCAGTGAGTGAGCTTTAATTTAATTAGTTGGAGGCTTAAAAGTGAGAGGTCAAAGAGAGCTCAGCAGCTCAGCATATCTCATCTCAGCCCAGACGTTTGGAGATGCAGAAAGAAATCACTCCGGGGAAGGCCATCAGAAGACAGGAGGGAAGCCCAGTGGACGTCCACCTTGTGCCTTCCCATGTGATAGAAGAAGCCAGAGGAAAGCCAGTTGTCTTTTGTCTAAAAACCTATAAATTTGTAACTAAATAAATCCCCTTATTAAAAGCCAATCCATCTCTGGTGTGTTGCATTCTGGCAGCTTTAGCCAACTAAAACAACCATCCAGTAGGCAGTGGAGCTGAGAAACAACATCCTTCTTCCCTCGTAGTTCCATAAAAGTACCAAGGAGGAAGGTGGAACAGGGCGGCAGATGACAAGTGGGTAAACGGGATTCTCTCAGGTGATGTTAATGAAGGAAACAGGGTGGTGTGATTGAAGGCGGTGATGTGATAGAGTGAAGGGGTGGGTGTGCCCAACGGGGAAGACTGTTCTGAGGATATGACTTTTGAGTGGAGGCCACAATGATGAGAGAGACTCAGCCATGGAAAAATTTGGGTTATCAGTTTTCTAGGGAGTGGGAATAGCAAAGTAAAGCTCCTAAAGGGGATATAAGTTTGGCATGTTGAACAGACACAATGGTTTTGGACTTAAGATCCCTCCCAGTTGAATTTCAGAAATTCTGTGATTCTAGTCCAGAAGCTCCTGAGGCGTGGTTATGAGAGCAACCTGACGTTTGTTTTATATACGTAGCAGGTAGAATGTAAGTTTTTATTTTTTACAGTGAGACAGGTTAAGAAGTATACCCCAGTTCCACTGTTTTAATTTTTATGTGGCTTTAAGCAATTCACCTAACCTCCCTAAGCCTTATTTTCCTCATGTGTTAAATGGACAAAATGTATTGCTCGTCTTGTATTAATTGAGAAATTAAATGAGCCACTCCATATAAGATGAGTAGCAGAGTATCTGGAAATGTTACTTCCTGCACTCTTCCAGAGCATGATGAAGTTTAAATGTCCCCCTATTCTTTCTACCCCAACCAGTTCTGCAACCAACTGGGAAAAATATGAAAAAAAAAATCAGGGTCAGGGGAAGAAATTATGATGCATGCACTGAATAGATAGAAGTAGACGTTCACCAAAGTCCCTGCATTCATGGCTTTTAGAATCAAGTTGGATAGGATTTACTTATTGTGTTGAAGGCCCAAGGCCAGAGTTGAGATGAGCTTGTATATTTGAGAACCAGGCAGGTGCCACTGAGCTTCACCACTAACAACCCAAACCGAAGACTCCATGCTACATGGCTATCTTCCCTTTAAGAGGTGTCATCACCTCACCATACACCAAGGGAAAAGAAGGAGGACGTACATTTGGAAAAATTGTGTATGGGAGTGAAAGAAGAGAACAGTGAAAGATGCACTGAAAAATGGTAGAAGTGTTGGAGTAGGGTTCAGGTACCTGTTTCATACTCTGACTCTGTCACAAGTCACGTCACCTGGCTAAGTCAATATTACTCTTTGGAGCCTTGGTTTCTACATCTGTAAAATGAATGTATGCAACAGGTTAATTTCGAAGGCCTTTTCTGACTTTGGCAAGTCTCTTCAACTAAATACTGCATTTGTTAGGCACTTTGTTAAAAATCAGTACTGTGGTATCCCCCATGCTACTTAACTATGACAATTGTTCAGTCAATTGTTGACCTCTTGTAAGGGTTAGTAAAGCTTTTTGTTTAGTACCATTCTGTGTTTTCAAATACATCCATCCTGGTTAACTTGAAGAGGAGCGAATATTACTAGTCTGTATATGATCCTGAGGTCAGAGTTCTAAGTCTCCTTTGCATTGTCTCAGAAGTGAGACAGCTAATTATGTTAGTTGTTATGGCTGCCGTAACAAATTGCCACAAACTTAGGCATGGCTTTAAATGATAGAAATTTATTCTTACATTTCTGAAGACCAAGAGTCCAAAAGCAAAGTGTCATCAGATCTGTGCTCCCTCCAAAGACTCTAGTAGAGAATCCTTCCTTCCCCCTTCCAACTTCTGGTGGCACTAGGTGTTCTTTGGCTTGTAGTTACATCGCTCCAATCTCTGCCTCATCTTCACATGGCCTTTTCTCTGTGTCTGTGTCTTTACCGCTTCTGTCTCTTATAAGAGCACTTGTCATTGGACTTAGGGCCCCAGGGTAACCCCAGATTATCTCATCTTGGTATCTTTTAACTTAATTATATCTGAAAAGACCCTTTTCCCAAATAAAGTCACAATCACAAATTCTGGAGATTAGGATGGAAGCATGTATTTAGGGGGATTATAAATCAACCTACTACAGTTACCCAACCCTAAATGGTGAGTTGGTTCTTTCCTTCCTTCCTTCTTCTCTCCCTCTCTCCTACCCTCCTTCCTCCTTTTCTGCTTCTTTCCTTCTTTCTTTCTTTCTTTCTTTATTTCTGTCTTTCCTTCTTTCTTTCTCTCTCTCCTCTCTCTCTCACAGAAACTGACTGAGCTTATCCAATGATGCAATTAGTAAATACGAGTAACATCACATTTCAAAGCCATTCTGAGGCCATGATAGTCAATGAAAACTCCATGTTGTGAGACATATAAAATTAGGTGTAATTTGTGATGCATTTTGTGCAACAGGACCTAGAATTTCATAGTAGCTACAATCAGTAAATGGTTTATTCAGTAATGCTACCTGTTTTACTTTATAAGGAACAATTTCTAAGACACAGAAAAAATGTCTGTATTTTTTGGCAAATATTTGTGTACAGATTATACCAAATGTATTTCAGACCAAAGTTTGCGCAGACACTAGCAAGCATATGTGGATGTTCTGAAATAGTCCTGGCTTTGAGGTTGATAATTGACTCAAAGTCATATATTAGGAATTAAGACTCATAGATTGAAGATTAGTAGTTTATATTTATTATAAAGTAGCATATTGATAGATATATTAAAGTTTATTAGTAGTATTAGCACTCTTATTTTGCTAGTGAAACTTACACCTATTTGTGACAGATCTTTAGTATAAATATAGTGCAAGAATGATAAATAGTAAGGCTAAAAGTTTTATGTATTCTTTTTGGCATAAAAATATGCATTAGAATATTTTCTATGTGGTCCTTTTTTTTTTTTTTTTTTTTTAAGGAAAGACAGAGAGAAGGAAGGAAGGATAGAAGGAAGGAAGGAAGGAAGAAAGGGAAACATTTTTAACATTTTCTTGTTTTATTGTATTCTGTTTCTCCGTTTTTGTTACATGGGCTGGGGCCGGGAATCGAACCGAGGTCCTCCGGCATAGCAGGCAAGCACTTTGCCCGCTGAGCCACCGCGGCCCGCCCTATGTGGTCCTTTTATAGAGAGTTCAAAATTACACTCATCAGTGCTACTGAAGAATTATTGTTAATGATATCTTTATACTCTTAAAATGTTAAAATCATTTTTTTCTCATGGTGGTTTCATTTCAGCAGAACTTAGACCAACCAGAATGCAAGAGAAAGGGATTTTTCTGTTTGATGGAATTTCCTGATTATTTGAGGATGGAGCAGGAAAATCCATTTAGTTTTTAACACCTGCTAATATTTTCTAAATATTTGACATGTTTTTCTCTGCTCATGTGGTTCGACAGAGTGGACACAATTTAGATTTTCTTTCATGCACAGAGGATTCTATGTAGGACCCTGTTTAAAATTTCAGTAATAGTTGTACAAAGAGAAACTGTGGAATGGGTTTAACCTCCAGGAAGGACTTGAGAGAGTCATGGGCTTGTTTATTATTTGTGAACTAAATACTGAATATGAGCTTTTTTTAACCTTAGGTTTTTTTCATCCATATAAAAGCAGCAAGATTAAAAATCTGATTATTTGGATCAGATTGACTATATCAAAGATGGGTTATTTAAAATTTTGTTGCACTAGTACCTTTAATATTTAGCTCAATGTCTTATACAGAGTAGAATTTCCATTAAAATGTTGTCTTTAATAAATACATAATAATTACAGATCCTCCAAATATATGATATAGCCCAAGTCTTGATATTGAGAACGAGTCTGGGTCCCTCCTCTTCTTGTTACTCCACTTATCTAGGGTAAAAGTGACCCCTATTTACTGATGTGTTGTTACTATTACTGTGTTAGACCAAAGTATTCAATCATTCATTCAACAGTATATTTTTAGTACCTTCTATGTGCCAGACATTGTTCTAGAAGTTGGAACCCATCATCTAAAAAAAAAAAAATCCCCCAACTTATATAGAATGGCCAAATCAGATAAAAATGCATTAAATAAATAAACTGTATGCTTTTGGGGGTGAATGTGTTAGTGTATCCATTAGGGTGAGATTAGCCTTACCCATAAAGAAAATAATAAGTAAGTAATACATGGACTGTGGCTAGACTATTTTCATTCCTTGAAACATCTCAAAATGGGTTTGTATATGCACATCTATATTTTTCATTTTATGTCAAATTTTAATAATTGGTTAAAGACCTATTATTACAGTTTCAAAATGAGCTCAGCTCCTGTTTTATTAAATCTGTCAGCTCCGATAAAAGAGTTTACATGTTTATCCATTCAGATAGAAACATTATCTCTGATTCTCTCAGATCTGGGAGGCAAATTATGATCCTCAGTAGAAATGTTTTTATCTACTGGAGTTTGCTAGGTGATAGCACTCTCAGACAGCTGGGTTTACACCAGAAAGGAGATTTTAATGTGTGCTGAGGAGCCTAGATCTATGTTAAAGGAGGCCTATGTTAGTGTGTGTGTGCGTGTGTCTCCCTACGCCTCTCCCCATCTCTCTCCATAGGCCACCATCACCTCGGAGCCTCCCTTCGTCTGTGGCTTGTCCACATGGAGCCGCATGGCAGTCATCAGAGCGGCAGTCCTCACCAGCTTGCTGTCTGCTGTGCTCCTGTGCTGGCTGTAAGGAGCCTCGGCCACCCACCCCCAGCCCCCATGGTCTCCTGGGACCTCTTGTGAGACGTGTTTTCCTCTACAAGTTGTAGTTTAATCCAGGCAGACAATAAAACCCTGGGGGGTCGTCTCATTCCTTTCATTCTGGGGTGGTCATTTTTTTTACTGTAAACACATGTTCTCGAAATGCATACTACTGCAAATTTGGTATGGCTTGGGGTTTTTGCCTGTTTCCCCCTTTCTTGTACAGGCATTGTCATGGCATGCTTTTAATACCGTAGGAAAAATGGAAGGAATAATCTCAATGCTTAAAAACATCTGGATGTTTGGCTTTTTTTTCTGATGAGTCATCTGAATGTTATTCTCAGTTTCATCCTTGTATCATGATAAGCTATGCATTTGGACAAATGTCTCTTGATAGTCCCTCCATCCCCATCCCTGTAGATTAAATTTGATAAGTAGCAGTTTGGATTTTTATCCTGTGCTTTGAGTAAGGTGTGACTATGAGAAATGGATCCTGTTTCTGCTCTTGCTTTGGAATACTGTGGACAGTTATCAGTCACAACATAGAGAGACAGAGGAAAAATATCTTCTGCATCTCAGATAATTACAATATGGTACTTTTCTTTCCTATTAGTATGAAATAAAATAGAATATGTATAACAAATAATAAGCAAAGCTACCTGACTCCTCATTTTTAAGTGTTCACTTAAACTGCGTAGACAAAAGGGATTCTCCAATACCTGGATCACCCTATTTTCTTTCAACCAGGGAGGGTCCATATTTGCCTGAGTACATTTTCTTTGTTTGTTATAACGTTAATGATAACATCCAATATAATGTAATTCAAGTTCTGGTAGTCTGGTGCACCTCCTTTTATACCAGGAATAGTCTGATCCACGGACCACATGGGTTGACTCTTTTAGTTTGGAAAACCTACTAAATAGAATTGTAAAAGATGGTAAATCGAGGTACTTAAGGAAACACTCAACTTTTTCATTTATTACAATTTAAATAATATACTTGTAACATAGTCTAAGTTTTTTTTAAACCTTTTAAAATATGTTTTTATACTTGAGATGCTAAGAGGAAGGGGCAAAGAACCCTAATAGATTGGGCTACTATAAAAACAGACTATGCACTAAAATAAAAACAAATTTAATCACATGAACCTAAACTTTATAAATCTTATGTGGAAAAATCAAAATCAAGTTATAAAAACCAGATTCAACATTTCCAAGGGAAGGGGGCATTAAGAGACACACTGGAGATAAGTATTAAAAGACTACTAAAAAGCCTTTAAAATTATACAAGTGATACATCTTCATAAGAGAGAACATGAAAGATACAGAAAAGTGCAAGCATCTCCTTACCCGGAGGTATTAGCTTTCTAGATAAATCAAATGATATTTAAGAAGTATGAAACTTAATTTCATTTTCAAAAAGCGGTATCAAGCCATATATATTTGAAACCTGCTTTTCCCTCTTAGCAACATAACACAACACTTTCTGTGTCATTAAATACGCTGATTGTCTAAAACTGTGTTTGGTGGCTGTGGCCTATGATATTGTTCGTGTAACCCTGTGACTTGAACCAGTTTCCTTGTTGCTGTACTCTTTAAAATGTTCCCATTTCTTTTTTTGTTTTTTAGACAATGGTTTAATGCATATCTTACAAGGTCTTTTCACGTGATTCTAATTGTAGTCATAGCATAATTTTCTTGAAGTGAAGTGGTTGAGACAAAGAATAATAACATTTCAGAGGTTTTTGATAAGTTTATCCAATCACCCAAAGAATGTACCCATCACTGTATACTCACACGAACAGTATAGAAGAGTTCCTATTTCTGTCCCCAGATTTCACCAGCACTGAGCATTATCACTGTTACAGTTTGAATCATGTTTCTTACAAGGATGTGTTCAAGTCTTAACCCCTGGTCCTGCGAATATGAACTCAATTGTAAACAGGAATTTAGTTAAGACGAGGCCATACTGAATTAAGGTGGGTCTTAATCCAATATGACTCTAGACTTTATAAGCAGAGGAAATTTGGGTGTAGAGCAGTGAGAGACAGGACGTGAGATGGTTACATGAACAGAGGCAGAGATGGAGTTATGGACTGTGGCAGCCACTTCCAAAACACTACAGACTTTAGAGAAAGGATGATCCTTCAACACATTGATTTTGGAGCTCCAGCACCCAAAACTGCGAGACAACTAATTCCTGTTGTTTAAGCCAACGAGTGTCTGGTATTTCTCATAGCATCCCTGGCAAATGAAGACAATCAACTAAAAAAACATTCAAAATTTGATAAAAAGAAAAATAATTTATTCTTTTAACTTACATTTCTTTGATTACTAGTATAGTTGAACTCTTGTTCATATTTTATTGGTCATTTATATTTCTTTGGTTTTCTTCTGCCAATTTTTAAATAATGTGTACATTTTCTATGACTTCAGTTTATACATGCAACTTTATTTTTATCTAGAAATATATATATCTAGATTTTATTTTGTTTAAATTTTGTACAAACGGATATTGAATAGTTTTTTCTGTAATGCAATTGTTTTATAATTCTGATGTTTCATTTGTTTTCTATTTTGACTTATATATCTTATTCTAGTATCATGTTGTTTAACTTGGTATTATTTTATATATATTTGGTAGCATAAACCCATCTTATTCACCTGTTTCAAAATTTTCTTAGTTACTGTTGTCAATTTAACATTCTATATGAATTTGAAAGTCATTGAGTTACTTTCCCCCACAAACAAAATTCTAAATGTTCCTTTATGTCTTGTGTAGAGCTGGGCTAGTTTTTGTTTTTACCCCATTAGCACACAATTTAGAGTACTTTAAAGTCTCAGATTATCATTTTTATGCTAGTCGAGCAGATGTCCATGTAAGTATCAACAAGATTCTATGGCTGTTTTTTTTGGGGGGGCGGGGTTGCATGATCTGGGAATCAAACCCAGGTCTCCCTCTTGAAAGGTGAGCATTCTACCAGCGAACCACCCTTGCACCCAAGATCCTATTTTTTAAGTGAAATGTTATTGGCAATTAGTTGAATAAATATAGGCTTTACATTTTAGAAAAGGCTTCATTTCATTCCTTTTCTTTGCCCTTCTTTCTGCATTTATCCATCTTTTCTGCCAAGTCAGTTTATCCCAAGTTACAAAAATCAACATCTGATATTAATATATCTCATCTTCTTCCTAGTTTCAAACAAATTCCTTGATGTGGGCATAAATTTATGTAGGCTTCCCTATGTTTTAATGATCAATAATTCTCTACTTGCTTCTTGGCTATATTTTTCAGGAATTCATACACTCCTCTATTTGTTCTAAGATTTACACATGTATCCTTTAGGCAGAACATTTCCCCACTTTCCCCACCATCCACAGCCTGGCTAATTCCCATTTATTTCCTTTGGGGAGATTTCCCTGACCACCAACACCTCTAAGATACAGGTACCTCAGGTGCCCCTTACATGTGCATGATAGCATATTGTACCAACTTATTGCTCTAATTAGCAATTTCTCCATTAGACTGTAAAATCTGTGAGTGCTGGGCTGTATCTATATAGTAGACCTAACATTGGACGAAGTGTTTGGCAAAAAGTAGGTGATAATAAACAAATACATGCTGCATGGCTTGGAACATGGTAGTATTTTACATTAAGCCAGATATCTGACACCAGTTAAATACCAGCTCTTTACTTCCTTGTGTATGGATTGTATGCATGTTTATTTGTGTGTGGTGTTTGAGGAAGAGTGGTGGGGTTCGAAGGCAGAGTGCCTATAGCCTTCTCACTGCTCTCAATGATGAATCTGCAGGTAACTCTACTGAGTTACAGCACCTCTGCTCGCTTTCGCATCTGTTAAGGAGCCAGAAAAATCAGTCTCTCCAGGACTTTCTTTGATACTGTAGGAAGACCTGTGCTCCAAGTTTGATGGGAAACCAAGGGGCAAAGCAATTTTGTACATGTAAATGACTATGTAGACATGCTTCTCTATCAGCATTGCACCCCCTTCCCCGCCCCCCCCCCCCCCAGCCATTAAGATTTTTTTTGTAAACCATCAATGAGCTTATTTGAAGCCAGAGTTTGATGTTATATTTTGGGCGATCCTGAATTTTGCTTGCATTTTTCCTCATCACTGTAGATTTATGCATATGTCTTTGAAAACATCAAGTTGGTCCGAGTGGAGGCACTGCTCCTGTCCTTCCTGAGCATCGTGGTACTTGTTCTTGTTAAAGAGCTGAATGAGCAGTTTAAAAGGAAAATTAAAGTTGTTCTTCCTGTCGATTTAGTTTTGGTAAGTATGAGATCAACATTTCAACATTCTCCGCTACAGTGTTTGCCATTTGTTGGGGTCATATGCAAATGCCCACCAAATTATCTACAGTAACCCATAGCTACTCCTGTCTCTCATAAATTAGGGCTAATTTGCATGGCTATGCATTCATATAAGAACAGTTAACATATTGAGTAAATAATTATAAAAAGGAGGCACATGTGTTTTCAACTGATGCCTCATTTCTCATATGCTAGTAATCTCTTACAGCAATAAGAGAATATATAATTTAAATAAGGGAACATCTCAAAGGGTGAGACTCAGAAGACCTATGGCATGATTCTCTATAAAGCAGTAAGAGGCTATTACCACATCCTATTGTTGTAGCACATGCGTGATATGCATAGAAATATTATCTATTGACAGAGGTTCATTAATGACTGGGAGATTTGTTGACACTTGTTACCGATCTAATTTCACATATATTGAAAAGATGCGAGTGGCTTTCATTGGCCAGTGCTGGTTCTCCAAAATATTTTTATTTTGAACCTGGCAAAGGAATAAATTATATTTTGCTTCTAAGGCTTATTGCATTGAAGAAAGATATCCTTTTGAAATTTTAAGTGCCTTTAATGGCAATTTGTACCTAAACAATACATTAAGTTGAAAATGAAATGTTAAAACATGATAGTCTACTAATTTACTTATTGTTTATTGTAAAATTTAGTTTTGTAATGTTTTTTGGCTTAGGCATGTATAGGACAAGTGGTATCTAAATAATTCTGTCTATTGAAATACCCTTCATACTGTTGAAATAGCATAAGCTTATATAAACTTATAAAGCAAGCATACTGGGAACCGTCTCTGAAGGATATGTCTACTTTCTATAGAACTAAGAAATGGATGATGGCTTCTCCCCAAAAATAGGCTAACTCTAATTCTATACTTTTGACATTTTGTTGTAATATATGTAACATAGATGAGTTATATAATATGTGTGTGTTATTTCAAATAAGCCATAAAAGAGGAGGGTACTGTGCTTATTAATTTGTATAGCAACAACTTTGAAATGTACCATTTTATCCCAATGTCCTATAGATAGTAAAAATGATTACTATAGCTTGGGAAGCTTTAGTCCATAAATTTCATGAAACCAAAATATCAAAATAACCTTAGGGAGAAAGATCCTTGAGCTGGTAATAAAATAGTAGTTTATTCCCTGCAAGCATAGTAAATACTATCCTTATAATAAAAATAGAAGATAATCCTTATACAGTCCTGACCCTGGCATTGGAAACTCAAGGCAAAAGTACCAATGTGGGCCCACATTGGAATAGGACCAAAGTGCTACTAGATCAAAATGTTAAAGAAATTAGGTATTGTTTTCCTACCTTGACTGATGTGCTGGAGTGATGAACTCGAAGACCGGGTTGGAAGAGAGAATTCTCCTAGTCCTTGGAATTCTGCCCCAATGTGACAGCAAGCGGAGAAGCAGTCCCTAAGCCTGCCCCTTCTCTTTCCATCCCAACTCCATCCCATCCACAAGGGGCCTCATATGTACATGTGTGGATACCCCTGCTCTTGTCCAAGTTCCAAATAGCTCCCCACCTGCCCCTATCACGACTATCTCTTGCCTTCTCCTTGGCTACCCTAGGAGGATCTAGGGAAGCAGCCTCAAAGCAGGCTTGAGGACATTTGCACAGGGAATTAACAGATCTCGGAGGACCTAGAGAGAGGTCCATGTTTCAGCTGGGTATTCCCCTGCCCCCACAAATGATGAGAAGGGCTACAGCTGGAAGATGGCCAGATTGCAACCCTGTAAAGCTGGGCCTCCTGGAGCAGGAGCACTTCCTCTTGCCCAGGGCTTTCTTAGGGCAGTGCCGCCCTTATACAGCCTTATAATATTGACATAATTTCAAACAGGGGCCTATGGCTAAACTGGTAAGGAAATTTAATTGTATTAATGGCCCTCACTTAGGAGGGTCCTATCTGAGATCCTAATTTAGTGATTGGCTTATTTAATTTTAAGATTGGCTATGTGTATTGAACTTACATATTCTTCCATTTTTAGTTAGGACTCCATGTCTTGTGGCTTTGGTATATTTTATTTTATAGTTTACAATGTGTTCTGATATGGGCAATTAAAATTTATGAATTGGCTAAGAAACTTTTGAATATGTTAATATGTCTATTCTACCCTAATGGGATGCATCTTTAGCTACTGCTGTTTTAGTATTTAGAAAATACTACTTGTATATTTTATACAAGTAATGTTATAAAGTTTAACATTTTTAAAAGTATGGCTTTTTTTTTCCTATTTTTGTTTTTAAGACTGTTCTGCTTTTTAAACATGTCTGATGTTTTAAAAACATTTGTCTTAAAAGTTTAGTTAGATATCATCATAGAGAACAGAAAGACAGATAGGAAAACCAATCCTGCTAATTGACATTACTAGACATAATAATTGATGTCTCTAGTACCTTTCAGAAGGCTGACCAGTAAAACAAAGGCTGACCTCGGCTTCCAAATACTTCTTAAAGACCTGTATTGTGGGTACAGGCAGACAAAACGTGACCTTGCTCACCAGATCTCTGTAACAGAGCGGAGAGCGCCTTGAGACTCCGCGGGGGCATATTGCAACTGTTGAGCCCAACAGGTTGCCAATATATAGTATATTTTACTTCAAGAAATAGTAAAAGCTCAAAATCCAAAAATATTCAAGGAGATTATAAATCATCATTGATCCCTAATATAGATTAGGAATACTGATGCAATATTCTAAACTCCTGAAAAGTCGCTGTCATGAGGAAAAAACATGCTGTCTTATAAAGCATCCTTTTGTATCATGAAAAATGGGTATTTAGGTTGGATTGTAGTGTCTACACACATCCATACTCATGCATGCACTCCCCTATTCTTTGATTTGCTTCCCTTCAAATTAGACACAATTGTGTTCACACAGTTTAGGATATTAGAAAGATCATATTGTAAGAATGCCATTTAATGTATGAGTCTGTGAATGAAGTATTCTCAAAACTCAAAGGAATTTTTTAATTTAAGTTTTCTTAATTTAAAAAAATTTGGGCAACTGCTATGTTACTCTTGATATTCACAGGACACATGAGTAATGTTTACTTTTAAAAATTGTTTAAGGTATTTGTGAGGCCGGTAATAATTTTCTTTTTCTTTTTCCAAATGGAACCATATAGATTATTGCAGCATCGTTTGCTTGTTATTGTACCAATATGGAAAACACATATGGATTAGAAGTAGTTGGTCATATTCCAGAAGGGTAATGTAGCCGTTTTTTTTCCTTCTTTTTTTTTTTTTTTGTTTGTTCATTTTTAATGAAGGAAGAGGCTGGGGGATGGGTAGAGATTCCATTTCTTTCAAAGACGCTATCTGGGACAAATTTCTAATTAATTTCTATTTTAATTAAAAACTGGAAGTATAGAGAAAATAACTTCCTAGACTGTCACCTATTACTAAGGAAGTTGATAACTGTTTTGTAAAGCATTCCTTTACATACAAGATTTGGAAATCATTTACGAAAGTATTATTTGGAAAACATGGAGGACATTATATTTGCAAATTAGAGTCATGCTCAGGGATTTGGGCTGCACTATTCCCTCTCAGTATTTTTTTTTTCTTCTTTTTTTTAACATGGGCAGGCACCGGGAAACGAACTTGGGTCTCCGTTATGGCAGGTGAGAACTCTGCCTGCTAAGCCACCGTTGCCTGCCCGAATATGAATTTTCCCCCCATGGGCAGGCACCAGGGAATCGAACCCAGGTCTTCGGCATGGCAGGAGAGAAGTTTGCCAGCTGAGCCACCATGGCCCGCCCTCCCTCTACATATTTTTATGTTTAGTTCATTTAAAACATAGTAAAGCAGAGAGGGGTATTGGGGTGTTATTGCTTAATAGGTACGAGTTTCTGGGATGTTGAAAATATTCTGGAAATAGTGGTAAAGGCTACACAACAATGTCACTGTACTTAATGCCACAGAATTGTACACTTATAAATGGTTAAAATGAGTTTTTTATTACGTGTAGTTTACCATAGTAAAAATTAGAAAAAAAAAATAAATGTAAAACAATGATACCTTAAATACAATAAAGGTAAACAAGCATCATCTGAATTAGCAAACCCATGGGCCTAGGTAGTTTGTAATAGTGAGGGGGATGGAAATGGAGAAGAAAACAGGTTTTCTACCTGATGTAAAAGCTTACCTGTGGGGGTGGGCAACGGTGGCTCAGTGAAAGAATTTTCGCCTGCTGTGCTGGAGACCCGGGTTTGATTCCCTGAGCCTACCTATGCAAAAAAATTAAAATAAAATAAAAGTCTACCTGTGGACCCTATAAGAAGGTTTAACAAGGAGAAGTTCAAAAGATTGTTACAAATATAGCCTGGAAGAAAATAGAGGCCTCTTAGTAAAGGGGATATGCTAATATTTGTAAATTTGGGGCAATGTTACAGATGTTGGGTCTGCTAAACTTTTAACCTCTAGTCTTAAATTTTGGCTTCTCCTTACATTAAAATGTAGGAAAAGTAGGAAGTCGCAGGAATTAAAAAGAACTAAAAAACTTCTATCCTCGGCCCATCCTCTGTCGGTACAGATGCAGCCAATGGTGATTATCTGATTCAACTTGAATTTTCTAAAGGATTCTTTGCTTTTACACTACTAAGTGTTTCTAGGAGAGTTTATTATTATTATTAACCAGGCAAGCTCAATTTTCATGAAACTAAAGTGTCATATTTTGATATGGTAGCAGTTTTATACAGCATGTATCTTAAGCCTGAAATGATGTGAATCAATTTGTCTGAGGGATGAACTTTAGTTAAGTGGGTTAAAAATATGCCTCTTCTCTATGCCCTCTAATTCTCCTTTATTTTAAGTGATCTTGCCAGATCCAGTCTCTTAAGAAATCATAAAATGAACATGGTTTTGAAAAGAGATGGAGCTGAGATTGAATCCCAACTCTGCCATTCACTTTGTGACTTTAGATGAGCCTCCTAACCTTATTTAAAAATGTTTTCTCCTCCATGCAGTGGTTGATAATGGCACTCAATCTGGGGCGGGGAGGGGTTTAAAAGAATTAGATGAAATAGCTAATTGAAGGCATCTAGCATTCTGCTTGCAGGGCATATACTGGGTACTGATTCAACATGAATTCTCTTTCCTTTTTATTCTACTTTTTCTACTGAAGGATTTTTCTTTTCCTTTCTTTCTTTTTGGTAAATCTCCCAAAGCAACATCCAATATTTATAAATAAATGATGATACTTTAGCTCAAGTGGTTTGCAAAAGATTATAAGACAATGGCTGGGTGTTATTTGAAAGAAATATTTTACGCAGTCGAAACTGCTAACTGTGACCCCACATTTTGCCACAACAGCCAGATGGAGTCTTTATAAATGTTTTTTCTATTTAAAGTTTTTCATAATTAATACACAGTTAAGTGGACTGCGAAAGCATTGAGTTAAAAACATGCTTAAGATTATGAACTCATGGGCAAATTTAGGGATTAACTGAAGAATTGTGACTTATGGTAAACTTTGCATATAGCATGGTGCTGGTCAAAGAAGAAAATACAGTCTCTAACACCTGTCAAATAAATATTTGGAAAGGTTTGAATTAAAAAAAAATGCTTCAGATTTTTGTTTCTTCTGATACAGTATCAGGAAATGTTTGCCAAATCAGGTTTAACCTGAATTATCTGAGCATAAATGCCCATTAGAAGAAGCAGGAGACTGTTTCAAGTTGTGTCCCTTGGGATTTTGCATTTCAGCTAAATAATGTGGGAAACCAAGGGCTTCTAAAGGCAAGACTTCTTCATTTTCTTATAGGTATTTTCACTTACTCTATGTAAACTTCAGTGTCATTATCAGGGTTGAATTCATTGCAAGTTGTTACAGAAATGCCACGAAGGTTGATGGCTTCAGTACAGTTTCTCCTTCCACAGAATCCCTCGGCCAAGAGCCCCCCCGATGAGCATCCTCTCCTCTGTCATCCCTGAAGCTTTCGGAGTGGCACTTGTCGGCTATGTGGCCTCGCTGGCTCTTGCTCAAGGATCTGCCAAAAAATTCAAATATTCAGTTGACGACAACCAGGTGGAGCATGCCACTAACCTCTCCCCACTCCCATTGTGTTTGTACTGTGTACTCCCAAGTCCTGCAATTGGCGAACTTATGACAGATATGACTTTCCTAAGTGTACATCAAGAATGGGTAGAAAACAGAAGATGTCTAAATCCTTTATTAAAAACAGAAAATCTGGCCTGATTGGGTTGGTTTGCAATATGCTTTTTCTTTTGAGAGAGAAGGACTTCCTGATGTTCTCTTTGAATTGATTTTAGGAGAGAATTCTTTTCTCTGGTTTATTTTCTTGTTGTTTTGCATGGGCAAGCACTGGGAATCGAACCCAGGTCTCTGGCATGGCAGGCAAGAGCTCTGCCTGCTGAGCCACCATGGCCCACCTGAGAATTCGTATTTTGAAGAAACAATTGTCACTGAATGCTCACTTTGAAAAATTATGGATTTCAAAGTACAAATATTTGAGCATAATACTAGTATTACTTTCTGTTCTCAGCAGTAACCTAAATGAAATGAGAATCTCGTCTTAGGATATCAAAGAAACAAATTAGGTTGCTCCTATTTCTGCATATACCTCTGCCAGTGTTTTGTTTCAAGTCCCGTGGCCCCACTGGGTTGCACCCTTGAACAGAGGGCTGCTGTGCAGTGGGAACGAATGCCAGACTGCCCAGGCACAAATCTCACTGGGATCCTAAGTGACCTTCATCCTCTCTGTGCCTCAGATTCCTCATTTGTAAAAAGTAGAAAAAATATTCATTCAACTGATGTGTACTGAACCCTACGAAGCACCAGGCTCTGTTTTGGGTACAAGGGATATAATATTGAACAATTCAGATCATTTTTCCTTCTGCTCAAAACCTCTCAGTGGCTTCCCATCATATGTAGATTAAAGGCCAGCCTCTGTACCCTGACTGCCACTGTCCCATTTCTTCTCAGAGCTCATATCCCTTCTTTACTTGGTTCTGACCACACTCCTTGCTTTTCTTTGAATCCCCCAGTCATGCTTCTCCTCTGGATATTTGTTCTTGCTATTCCCTTTCCCAGGAACTCTGTTCCCCCAGATATCATCATGACTCCTTTATTCATGTTTCCTTCTTAGTGAGGCCTTACTTGGCAATCTAAAATAATAAACTATGGATCTTTCTATTCTCTTCTCTGCTTTATTATCCTTATCTTGTTTATTGTCAGTATTCCTTCACTAGAATGCCAGCTCTCTGAGGGAAGAGATATTTGTCTGGGTTGTTTACTGGCAACAGCTGAAGCAGGGAAAACCATTGGAGACTTTTGCAGTAATCCAGGTGAGGTACGATGGTTTAGGCCAGTATGTAGCAGCAGCGGAGATGAGAATTGGATAGGTTCTGAATTGGATATGGATGGGGTCTGGGCACAGGGGGAGTCAAGAGTAACTCTAAGGCATTTTGCCTGAGCCATTGGAACTGAAATGGGAAAGAATGTGGGAGGAGCAGCTTAGGGGTGGCGAGAGCAGCAGCCCAGTTTAGTAAATTTGCAATACCAGGTGGCTATCCAAATGATGATGCCAAGTATATGGCTATATGAGTCTGAAGTTCAGAAGAGTGGCCCAGGCTGGAGACATAAATTTTGGACTTGTAGACAGAGAGGAGAAATGGTGTAACATTTGAGATTGGTCAGATGAGGAGGAACCACAAAAGAAATTCAGAAATGGTGTCCAGGAGGTAGGGAGAAGCAAGCAGAATTTGATGTCCTCAAATGACTTCTAGTCAAGTAAGGGAACCTTTAAAGAGAAGGGAGTTAGCAATTGTGTCAAATGCTACTAATAGGTTAAGTAAGCTGAGAATTAACCACTGGATCTAACATTGCGAAGATCATGATGAAGTTGTGAGAGCAAAAGCCTGATTATATTGATTTAAAAGATAGAGGAGAAATTGGCAACAGGGATAAATAAATACCAGGCACTTTCTTAAAAGATTGCCATGAGAATTTAATGAGTAATGTGTTCAGAACAGATCTTGACTCACTGTAAATACTCAATAAATGTTAGCTGTTTTTATTATCAATGTTAAGTTACAACTCACGGGAGAACAGAAATTGAATGCATATAAGACTGGTTCTTTGACTAGCCTTGTGGTCTCTAAAGTCCTTTGTGATTGAGAAATGATTTACTCTCCTATTACCCATCTTGCAGGAATTTTTGGCCCATGGCCTCAGCAATGTGATCCCTTCATTTTTCTTCTGTATACCAAGTGCTGCTGCCATGGGCAGGACCGCTGGCCTGTACAGCACGGGAGCAAAGACACAGGTAACTTGCTTGTTCAGCCTGGATTAAGGAATTGCTTGACCTTTACTCTCATTCTTGGAGAAGGAGAGTGAGCTTCCTTTTGATGTCCTGAGACATTTTCATTTCTTCAAACTCTTCTAATTGGTTCCAAGGAAGTCTCTCTTTTTTCTTTCTTTCTTATAAATGACCCTTCCAGAAGCCAAGTGGTTCAATGAGCAAGCTAAAAAATCCTGTGCAAATAAATGGTAGCTTCATCATCAGCCACTTCTGAATCCAAAGCACCCTCTGGTGTGCCTCTGACTTTTTTTTTTTAAACTTAGTCAAATTTTCATTCCTGTTTACTTCCTTTCAATAAAATGAAATCAGTTATATGTGAAATTAGTCCGTCTATGGAGATATAAATGTGCAAAGAAAGGTGTAATAAGATGTGCAGATATTGGGTTAAAGAAGCATTTATAGTAATTTCTTAGGGACTCAAATTAATTTGAGATTTATTTATTGAGAGCCTGCTATATTCCATGATTTATGCTGGGTACCAAAGAGCAGTATGAAGATGACAGTGATAATAAAGATGATACGATGATGATGATGATGGTGTAGGTGGTAGCATATACTGAGTTATGTGCCAGGCAATGTGTTTTTCTATGAATGGACTCATTTAAATATTAGGGCAATCTTATAAAGGAGGAATTATTATTATCCACAGTTTCCAGAAAAGATAGTTGAGGAAAAGGGAGTTAAAGGAACTTATCCAGGTCCCCAGATCTACTAAGTGGCAAGCCTGGGATTTAAACCCAGAAAAGTTTGTATGTTCAAACATATACACCCAGTACCCAGAGGATGCTTTTCTCTACAAATTCTAGAATTCCATGCTAGTTTCTCCCTGGTTTCTAATGAAAATGAGTATATTAAATTTCTTTTCTTTATGTACAGGTTAGATAAGCACCAAAAGTGGTTAAGGGCAGGGTGTGAATTTCATTGCCTGGCTTGTATCTGGACTCGGTTGCCAGTGGTTGATGATTTTGGATGTACAAGAAATTCAACTTCTCAAGCCTAAATGGATTCAGCTGTTAATTAGAATCATTGTGAAAATTAAATGAATTAATGCAGATTTATTTAGCGTAATACTAATCTGAACATCGGGTAAAAGCTCCATAAATATTGCCTATTGTAATTGATTTTATTAAGTATTTTTCTAACAAAAATATTTTCAGAACCTTTTAAAATTTACTATGAAAACATCTTGATTTAGTTGGGGTGCAGCAAGGCAGTTTCTCATCCAAGCTGCCTCTGCAATTTGCTGTGGGATCTTGGGCAAGTTTGTGTCTTTTTCTTGGATAGGGAAGGTTGGAATAAAATTTTTAAGAGTCCCCACCTTGAATTCTGTTCTATAGCTGGGGTTTGTTAGGTATTAGCTTGATCGCCCAACTACTATTTTAGTGATACTAAAACTGTCTGAATAATCTTTGTAATTTTTAAGATCAATGTCTAAAAGAGAGACTATGTTGAGAAAACGTACTTATTTTTAAATCTTGGGATTGTTTTCATTTGTTTGGCATAAATTTGTTTGGTTAATGGGGCAGAGATGGAGGGGTATGTCTTCTCTCCTTTGCTGTGGAGATGACAGAGTTTGAATTATTAGGAAAACAGAACTTTTGTTTTGAGAAATATTTTCTGTGTGGCATTGTATTCATCAGAATTCAGAAGTGAAAGGTATCTAATAAAAGACTAGCTGAGGGAAACAAAGCTTGGTAGCAGAATATTTTCATGCTCTTCTGTTTGCTCAGATGGTCCCTTATCTTTCCAAGAGTTTCCATAAAATTGCAGAGGGAAAGGATTGAAGATGTTTTCCCAGGGTAGTCATTTTAGACCTTTAACATTTTCAACTAAGTTTATGTGGGTATAACTGATAACTGTCATGTTTAAAGAAGACATTAGGCAAGCCAAGTCTTAAAAGTTTTGTTCTAAATAGGCTATTTGTAAAACCAACTTTCTATGTCAGATGATGTCACAAAACCATTCCTTAAATGGCTCTGTCTTTTTTAAGGATTAGACTTATTGCCAGTAAATTAACCTAGAAAATAGAAATGCCTGGTCTAAGGACAACCAATCCAAGGGACCAGTGGTTACCACTTTTACATTTGTTTATTTTACTGATTCTTATTTGGAAACAATATCAGTACTGTATTTCTATAGAAAGTTATCTTTTAAAACTGAAATATGATCATATTACTTCCTATGTAAGTCATTGAATTCAGACCTTTTTTATTGCATACAAGGGTCTGACCGCTTCCCTCTCCAGCCTTTTCTAGCATTGTTCTCTACCTCCTTTTGGGCTCTCAGTCACATGATTCTTCTTTGGTTCTTGGAAGGTACCCGAGTTTTCTCCAAAGGCTACTGCCCATGGTGTAGGGTCTAGTGTCTGTTGCTCCTTTGTCTCTGTGGCTCTCTTCTCCCCGTTAGGATAGCTTCTCTCATTTTTCAGATCTTACTGCCACATCTAGTTGACTGTGTTCCTTTTTCTCAGAGTCCTTACCTCTGTTTGATATTAAATATTTATTAGTGCTATTATATGATTACTATTTGCCTTCTGCACTTGACTGAAAGCTCCCTGAGAACAGGGAACCATGACTGTTTTGGTTTATTGGATCCTCAGTATCTAGCGTGGGACCTAGCACATAGTAGGTATTCAATAACTATGTGGAAAGAACGAATGAAAAAGTAAAGTATCTAATAATTATACACACACATGCACACACACACATGTCAATCTGGCCACTATTTAAAGGGACAGGTCAAACCAGGCAATTTTTATTGTTACTTAGTTATAATAAGTTTAAAGGTAGGAAAATCTTGCCTGAAACCAGGACTAGGCTCATAGACTTTAAGAAAGTGCTGTTCAATGGAAATAATACAGACCACACTAGGTGATTTAAAATGTTCTAGTAGCCATATTTAAAAAGTAAAAATAAATTAATAACATTAATTTTAGTGATATATTTGAATTAACCCAATATATTAAAAATATTATTTCAACATGGAATCTATCTAAAACTAATAATGAAAGTTTTGTTCTTTTTTTGTACTAAAGCCTCAAAAGCTGGTGTGCATTTTATACTTATAGTATATCTTAATATGTACCAGCCACATTTTAAGTATTCAATAGATACACTTTGCTATATTGGAGAGACAATGTAAGATCACTTTTTTTATACAAGTTACTTTCTACAAATAATATGAGTTGATGGTAAACCCTTCCAGTGCTTTAGGAAATAAAATTAAAATGTTTGAATTGAAATAGCAAAAGATACTGATGATTTAATACCAAGTGCTGTGGTCAAAGTCCCAGACACATTCCTATCCTCCACATGTAGGAACGCTTTTTACAGTAATTGCCTTTAGATGTGACATCCACTTCATAAGTATCTAGGGGACTTTAGGAGATTCAGGCAATCAAACCAGTATGAAAAAGTCTTGATGAAGCCTAGATATATAGCACAAATAAATGGTTTGGTTCTTGTCTCCATCTTTACTTCTAAAGACTGCTAATTATTGGAGGGAGCATGGTAGGAGTCCCTGTAGATATGGGAGAGCACCTTCCATGGGAGAAGATGCATCATCTCCCCTGGATGTTTCTCTTCATTTCCAACAGCAGTGTCTTTCAGAGTGTAGGAGGCAGAACTTTTGGGGACAGGAATGAGTATCTGCTGCAGGTCCTGCTCAGCCGCAGCCCAAAACAACTGTTGGTGTGTTTTTGTACAACACTGAAATTGCCACTGGGTCTAATTTGCCAAATTATGTTACTTTATTCTTTCAAAATTTGGCCCATTACTGCCACTTTCTTGATATTGCCTTAGTTACTTAACATCTTCTCTATTTCTCTTTCCTGCCCATCTTTTCCACCGTGTCACTACTTTACACAAGGTGGTACATTCAGTGAGCTCTAGACCTACTCTGTGTTCTTGGACAAATGCTTAGGAAGGAAGCAGCTGATATCTCACACTTCTTCTGATCATATACAGGCATGAATCACACTAATGCTGAGGGTCATCTTCTAGGCAGTGGACAACAGCCATAACTTGCTTGAGAACATCCAAGTATCTATTTTGTTCTGGTTCCAATTTGCCTTTAAAAGTTTTCCCTATGTAGATCAGAGATACACAAGAAAGTATTATCTCATAAGCAAAGAAATGGATATTCAGAAAGTAGATAACACTTGAAAATATAGCTCAAGTGGTTTATTATAGACATCTGAGCTTAGAGAAGTCTATTATAGCCCTGCAGAAATCTGATATTAATTTAAACTCTTTTGTATTTACTGAGTTGGCCATCCATGGAATGATGTTTGCACTATATGATCTCAAAAAATTCTTTACAAATCCAGACATCAGCATATGGATCTCTTATTTATGGAGGGAATCAGCATCAGGATTTTGAGACCTTCGAAGGAAGAAACTATGATATCATTGATTTCCATGACTGAAGAGTAGATACACTGGGCAGAACTGGTAAGAGTTTCTTGTCCAGTTTGGTGCTTTTAAATACCTTGACCTAGAATATGAAGAGTGCTGAGGCAAGAGAGCTAACATAAGCCATTTACTTAACTGGTCTATTTCATTTTGTAACTTACCCTCTAAAGTAAACAGTCTTTTCCACCAACAGTTTGTCATCTTTTATCAAGCAAGATCTATTTAACTTTTGATTTATTTTGACAATAAGACTGAAACTGTAGTTTAGTCAGTGAATTGTTGATGTTTATTCGAACAAAACATCATGGATATAAAAAAATAAGTTAAATATTATTTAGAAAATAGCTTAAATGTAGTGGTAGTTTCCTGTTTTTAAATAGAATTTTTTAGTTAGGTTGTAATTTCTATAACAGCTTTAGTATATTAAGAGCTATCTAGGAATCTTAAGGTGCATTTGGCTTTATGGATTCCAATTCAGTGCATATTCCAAATTGCCTTCCTGCCTCCTAACTCCCTAGCTCTGGGACCTTGGGCATGCCTCTTTGCTTCTCTCTGCCTTGGATCCTGCAAAGGAAGATAGGTTCTAATTCTTCAAGGTTCATTCTATCCCTAAAATTTTATTTATTTTCTGGTATATTGTACATGTATGAGTGAAGAATCCCACACAAATTGTACATCATTGTGTTTTATCTTTAAATACACTCTAGCATTTGGTATTGTTTTCTTTATATAGAAACATGGATTTACTGAGTAACTCTTCAATCTGGGCTGAAGATTGATCATTTGATCATTTGATCTGGGCTCTGACACTCAGCTCACTCCAGTTTAGTGGACTGAGATATCATATTTTATGGTTTAAAAATTTCTTATCATAAAAAACGCTAATTATTCCTAAATGGTCAGTATAGTTAGAATTTGGTGTTTTATCGCTTCTTTTATGGGCAGTCTTTAGTCATCTAATGACTTATTTCCCACGGGCAATTTTTTTCTTCTTTATATGCTGGAGAATGCTGGCCAGGAGTTCCACTAAACATGGAAAGGATTCCATCAGCCTCTGCCAAATATCCATTGTTGTACTTATGTCTCTTTGAATAACTGCTTGCATAACTGAATAAATATAATTCTTTCCACTCTATTCCCTTCCTATAACCCCTCTCATGTATACCTTTTAATAGTTCTAGCTTCAAGACAAGTACTGATGCTAGACTGACTCAGTCATGTACACACATATGTAAGCAACTGTTCAGACCACTTCCCTAATTTATTTTGATTTTTTACTTTTTATTTTTTGGGTGTATGGTCCAGGAATCGAACCTGGGTCTCCTGCATGAAAGGCGAGCATTCTACCTACCTGTGCACCCTTGTTTTATTTTTTAAAGTAAGGTTTATGGAGGTATAATTTAGATTCAGTAAAATTCATCCATTTTAGATGTACAGTTCAATTTATTTGGAAAGTATATAGTTTTGTAGCTATAAACCATCAGCATATAGAATATTTCCATCACCCCAAAAAAAGTTCTTTGTGTCCCTTTGTAGTCAATTCTTTTCCCCCATTTCCAGGCCTTAGAAACCTATAATTTTGCTTTTCCCAGAATATCATAGAAATGGAATCCTACAGTAGGTAGCCTTTGTGTCTATTTCTTTCACTTAGCTTGAGGCTTTTGTGTCTCATCCATGCTATTGTATGTATGAATAATTGCATGTATGAATGGTGTATATTTTGTGCAGCTATACAACTGAATAGATTCTATTGTATGGATGTACCGTAATTTGTTTCCCCATTCACCAGGTAACAAGCATTTGAGTTATTTACGGTTTTTGTGTTCATGAATAATAGTGCTATAAATATTCACAATAGGTATTTATGTGGACATATGTTTTCATTTCTCAGCAGTACTTGGTTGCATGATAAGTGTATGCATGACTTTATAAGAAATTGCCAAACTGTTTTCAAAGTGGATTACTGCATTGGATTCCTACCAGCAATATCTGAGAACTGTAGTTACTCTAAGTCCTTGCCAGCACCTGGTACTGCTTATTTATTTATTTATTTTGAATTGTAGTCATTTTAACAGATCCTGATTTTCCCATTATTTCTCTATAATGATGTTCTAGGCATCTTTGTGGTCTTGTGACAGCTTTTCTTTCTTGTTACATTGACAGTTTGGCCAAACATCTTTATCAAGTCATAAACATTTGCTTACAAAGATTTCCCATAAGCTTGAGCATTAGCTGTAGGAGTCAGGTGTTCTGAATTGCCTTTTCAGCAGGGTGAGTTGGTTAGAACTGATATCAATGACTTCTCAGGATTAGTAAAATTAAGTCTGTTCCACTGCCAGAGACTGCTTCAATAATCCTATAACCACTTCATAACTAGAGGCCTTACTAATGAAGAACTCCAAAGGGGAGGGTAAATGCTTCAGTAGAAATCACATCAGCCCAGAAAAACCCAAAGCTGCATTTTCAACTATTATCCAAGATATCCCCTGTGATAAGAAGAAGGGAAGCCACATTTTGATGAAGAAACAATAAGCTGAAGAACTTTTAATTGAAATGTCACTTTCACTATTAAACAAAAAAGCCATGGCTGTGAATGTGTGATAAAAGTTGATGATGTCCTATTTCTTTGTGTGGAATTGCTTTTCTCTCATTACTGACTTAATTTGATTGAACCAGTTTGTTAGCTGTTATGTTTGGCTTCTCTCAGCTGCAAAATATAGATAATGACAGCCTATGCAATTTAACAGTCATGTGCCAACATTTTGTTTCTCCTAATCATGACGAATTAGAATTATCTTTTCTTCCTATAACTTTGGGATAACAAAAAAGTTCAAGGCTTTCTTTTTTTGTCTGTCTTATATTTTACAGGTGGCTTGTCTAATATCTTGCATCTTCGTCCTTATTGTCATCTATGCAATAGGACCTTTGCTTTACTGGCTGCCCATGGTACAGTAGTGCTTTTTCATTATTTATTTTTTAACCTTACTTTTCGTGAGAATGACTGTGTATTAATTCCTTAGACAATTAACCTCAATCTTTCTGAATCTGGAAACCATGTTATTTAAGTAATGGTTGAATGGGCAGGGGTGGAAAGATACCAATTTGTTGGGGAGGGATGGAAGGGTAGCACAGCTTTCTTTGAATTCTTAGCTTTCATATAAAAATGGCATTGTGAAATTAGATTTATTTTCAGCTTCTTTTGAGAGTAGAACTAGGCCCACTATGCTGTAAGAGATAGACTTTGGAAGAATTTTATCCGAGCTTGGACTATTAGGGAATGAAAGGGCTGCCTTCTGATATGGTGAGTGTTGCAACACTGGATGGTTTCCAGCAGAATTGGGATGGTCACTAGCTGAAGATATTTTAGAGGAAATTCTTGCCTTATAGGGTTAAATTCTACCTCTGAAATTCTGTGATTCTCTATGAATGAATGCTGGGGCAAGGGAATAGGGAACAAAATTTATCCTTCTATTCTTGATATATCATTTAAACAAAGTGACACAGAACATGTGATAGGGCCAGGGCAGCAAAGAGGTGCTAGTGAGGTCCTGGTGTTTGGAAAGTCAGAGTCAGCCTTGGCCTTTTCTTGCTCTAATCCTTCATTTGTTAATGAGAAAAAATCATTTCCACTAGAGGATTTTCCAATAATCAAGTTCATTTTTCAAGACAGCTTTACATAACTGCAGATGAGCCCAGGTAACTGACACTCAAAGCAATTCTTAAAAAAAATACACGATATAAAATATCTAATTTTTTTTGCAACAAACAAATTTCAAACAAAAGAGTGAATAGTTATTATAAAGACAAAGGGACACTCAGCCTTGTAACTTTTATTCTTATAATTTACTACTTTTCTTTTTCTCTCTGATTTTTTTGTGTGGCAAAAGTTTTACATTGTAGACTTTCTTGAAATGTCATTATATTCCTAAAATGCAATCATAGGTTTATTCTAAACAAAATAATATTTCATTATTACCTTAGTCTTCTAAGTGGCGATTCCTTTCTCCAGTAAGTATTTTTAAAGCAAACAAAGAAATAACAATACCTTGGTACTTTTAAATTTGGGTTAAAATTTTTTTTATCTTGTATCTTCATCAACTCATTTTTTATTTGTAGTGTGTTCTTGCAAGTATTATTGTTGTGGGGCTGAAGGGAATGCTGATACAGTTCCGGGACTTAAAAAAATATTGGAATGTGGATAAAATCGATTGGGTAAGTAGAAATTTGACCTAAAATTTCCCCCTTTGACTTAAGTACATGTTATCAAATAAGCTTTAATACTTATCTTTACAAAAAGTGGATTTAGTCACTTGAGACTTGTATACTTTACAAATTACCAGCTCTTTCTTTCAAATTCTTAATAAAAGCATTAAAATGTAAAAGGTCTTTATCAGAAACAGAAATGGAATTTTGTTAAATTTTAATGGATGAGTAATTTTAGAACTTTTAAAGAAATACTTTTAAAGAATTTTAAGTCTTTTAAAGAAATTTGAATGGATTTGGAATACCCAATTTATGTTTTTGAATTGATTTTGGAAGTGAGATTAATCAAGAAAATATCCATAGAAATGTGACCTTTTATAAAATGAATAAAAAACCAGCATTAATTGCTAAGACATGTATTCTTCAATAATACAGTGTTAACCACTAATGGCCACAATATCTATATCTATCTTAAATACAAAATGTCTCATGGATTGTTTTTTAAATGTATTACCTTAAGAGGAGGACTAAGTTAATAGGATATTTCTGAGAACAGATTTAAAAAATAATATTGAACAATGATAAAGAAAAGTTTAGCATACTCTAGAAAAATATACTCATGCAACAGCATCCAGAATTCTCTCCCTCCCTGATATGGGTGGACATGTCCCTGTCATGTATTTCCTGAGTACCCACTGCTTAGCTATATTATGCTATTTATTATCCATTTATTCACACTCCTTCACATCCTTTCCTCTGTGACACGTTGGTCCATTATTCATACTGGTGTGTGCTTTCATAATACTCTTACCATGCTCAATATTATTGAGCTCCGACCCATGTACAGTGCTGGGTGCCTTGGGGAATAGAGATGAAAAAAAAAACTACTGTGCTCTCCAGAAACTTAAATTTGTGCAGGAAACAGATTGGACATTCTAACTTATATACAGCATTATACAATATGACATGGAAGTAAAATTACAGGCCTTGTACAGGGGGAAAACAGAGGCAGGGGCACTTCATTTAGAAGAGGTTGGTAGGAAAGACTCCCATACCAGAAGCGAAATATGAACTGACATTAGAAAGAACTGTATTTGGTAGGCAGGCCAAGTGTGAGGCTTGAGTGAGGATCATGATGGTTTTAGGGTGATGCGTGTGATGTACTACATAGAAACAGAGAAATGAGAACATGCACTTATTCAACAAGCTATTAACCCTATGATAAAGGTATTTCTAAAGAACCCCTTAAGCACATAAGCAGAGGGACCTTAACCATATTAGAAGCGGAAGAAGGATGATGTCAGGTAAGGCTTCTACTAGGAAGTGATATCTAAATTGAGAATTGAAGAATGAATAGATATTGTCTGGGGAAGAAAGAAAGGGAGCCATGTAGGCAGACACGCAGAGATAAGTGTGAACATGTCTAGCTCTGAAAAATTAAGGATTTCAACATGGGTAAAACATATAGTGTGAGGGGTAGGGGTAGTAACAGATACAGTTGCTAAAGTTAAGACACGTGAAGGCAAGTATCTCCTGCAAAGAAGATCAGACTTCAGGTTGAAGATAATGAAATGTCTTCAAAATGGGAAATATGAATAAGATTTAAGTATTAGAAAGGTCATTTGAGTACTTTGAGGAAGATGGATTGATCAGGAATTTGCACCAACTGGAACACCCATGTAGTAATTCAGGCAAACAAATGGGAGAGGCCTTGGACCATGGCTGAGTCCATGAGGTTCAAGAGGAGAGGATAGATTTGAAAAAATATTAAAGAAATTGAATTAAGTCACCACTAATTCATCATGTAAAGCAGATCAGTCTGGAATGTCTTCTAAGTTTCATGTTAGGAATATCAGTGGAAGATAATGTCATTTGTTGAGCTATAGAGTAAAGAAGATTCTATTGTTTGAATGAATTTAGTGATTATCTTTGGTCTTTAAAAAAATGCAGGTTCTCACTCACAAGTTCTTTATATTGATTCATCTCCTTGTTTTCTGCGTGTCATCACCAAGTAGTTTTCCGAGAAAGGCTCGTGTTTCATATACCCCAACCTATTGCATGATGAAAATATCTGCCTGTTTTCTTTTTATACTAGAAGGAAGGTTTTGGCTGAATCTAAAATACTTGGGTTACCTTACTTTTCCTCTGGACTTTGTAGACTAAGCATCATCTTCTAGTATTGCAAGATAATGCAGAGAAATCACAAACTGACATGATATTTTTGTTCTTTTACATGACTTAGTTTCTCTAACTGAAGCCTCAATGAAGTTTTTTCTTCTTGCTCATGAAGTTTTGTAATGTTATCAGAATATTTCTTGTGGTTGGACATTCCATACCAAATTTGAGTATGGACTCATAACTCCTTAAAAAAAAACCAGATAATCATCATATAAAAAAAAGAACTGAGGAGCTGATTATTGATTTTATACAACTCCAAATTTAGAAACCTGTTATTAACAGAATTAGTATATAACTGTTAATACCTCATGTGTATTGTTTCCTAAATTGAAAAAAAAATGTATTTGAGCATGGCATATCCTTTTGATATCAGAATTAAGAATGACTTAGGAAAATTTTCTTCTAATACATCTTTGAATATTTTTGCAAATCCATATGTTCTCCTTTCATCTTCAGGAATTATAATTGCATATTTGTTGGTTTTCCTTTATCTTTCTTCATATCTCTCCATTTTTTTATGATGAATTTAATTTTTTTATATGATTCATCTGGACCATTCACTGTATCTCTGATTATGTATTTTCAGTTGTGATGATCCCATTTTTGGCTTTAAATATGGTTTCCATCTCTATAATGTTTTTTTCTATTCAATTTTTTTCCTAAATTCTTCCAGCTTACTGTTCATCTTCCTCAGATTTTTTTATGCAGTATTTCTTTGAATTTTTGTATTCATTTTTTAATGTTTTTTCAATCTAATGGAACACTTTATTTTTTTGGCATTTTAGGTAAAATATAATTGTTGTAAGGTCTGTGTTTGTACAGTAAGTTTTATGAACCTATTTTAAATTAAGGCAAGCAAGGAAAAAATCTAGAGACTGATATCAGTATTTCTTGAATTCTAAATATTAAACTCTAACTTAAATACCATTTGATTAACTATTAAAACTGTATGCATTCTCAAAATATCAAGTAGAAAGTTATTAGAAATATCACCTTTGCTATAGTAATGACCTTTGTTACTGAACATTTTCAAGTTTTTGGTTTCAAGAAAATATAAAAATACAAATGTTTTTTACAATTAACATGAATATTTTATCTCTTATGGTGTTCTAACATGTAAAATCTATTTTATCTAATATTATTATACCTACTTGTGCTTTCTTTTGGTTACAGCTTACATGGAGTGTCTATTTCCATTCTTTCATTTTGATTCTGTTTGTATCTTTGGGTCTAAGATAAGTATCTTGTGAGCAACATATAGATAGATTATATTATTTAATCCCTTCTATCAATCTGTGTCTTTTTAATTAGTGCATTTAGCCCATTAACATTCAAATTTACTACTCTAAAAGCAATTCTTGGGTCTAGCATCTTAACCTATAGTTTTTTTTTTAACTTATTGTATAGTATAACATATAAAGAAAAAGCAAAGAAATAAAAAAGCAATAGTTTTCAAAGTACTCTTCAACAGGAACTTACAGGACAGATCCCAGAGTTTGTCATGGGCTACCATATGATCCTCTCATATTTTTCCTTCTAGCTGCTTCAGAATACAGGTGGCTTAGAGGGCTTAAATTTTTTTTTATCATCACAATCAACTTTTTTCCTTCTTTTTTTGTGATAAATAACATATATACAAAAAAAGCAATAAATTTCAAGGTACAGCACCACAATTAGTTGTAGAACATTTTTCAGAGTTTGACATGGGTTACAATTTCACAATTTTAGGTTTTTACTTCTAGCTGCTCTAAGATATTGGAGACTAAAAAAGATATCAATTTAATGATTCAGCACTCATATTCATTTGTTAAATCCTATCTTCTCTATATAACTCCACCATCACTTTTGATCTTTCCATCCCTCTCTTTAGGGGTGTTTGGGCTATGACAAGTCTAAATTTTTTATATTGGAAAGGTCTGTCACTAATATGGGGTAGGGAGATGGAACTGTCTGATGTTCTGGAGAGGCTGGACTAGGTTTCAGGACTTATCTGGACCAGGGACCCATCTGGAGGGTGTAGGTTGCTGGAAAGTTAATCTAGTGCATGGAACCCTTGTGGAATCTTACATATTGCCCCACGTGTTCTTTCGGATTGGTTGGAATGGCCTGGTTGGGGGTTGGCAGGTTATAATAGGTAGCAAGGTCTAACTGAAGCTTGCGTTAAGATCAACCTCCAGAATAGTTTCTCAACTCTATTTGAACTCTCTCTGCCACTGTTACTTTATTAATTACACTTCTTTGCCCCCTTTTGGTCAGGATGGAATTGTTGATCCCATGGTGCCAGGTCTGGCTTCATACCTGGGAGTCATCTCCCACGTCGCCAGGGAGACTTTCACTCATGGATGTCATGTCCCATGTAAGGGGGAGGGCTATGGTTTCACTTACAGAGTTGGACTTAGAGAGACTGAGGCCACATCTGAGCAACAAAAAAGGTCCTCCAGAAGTAACTCTTAGGTATGCCTATAGGTAGTCAAAGCTTCTCTGCTACCTACATAAGTTTCACAAGAGTAAACTTCATGATTGAGGGCATGGCCTATTTATTTGGGTGTCCCTAAAGATTGACATAGTATTAGAGGATTCCCTGATGGTAAGGTTTAATAGTTCCATATTCTTTGTCCTATCCCTCAGGGGACTTTGCCAATACTTTTTGATTATCTGCTTAATATACTCTAGGATGAATCCAGGCATTACAATATTCTATACAGGATTAAAGGACCTCTTTCTTATGCTGGGCTCCCTGTGTTTCAATTCTTCAAATGAGCTATACAGATAGGTCGAATTAGATTATGCACTACAAAAGTATCAGTTCCAGACCAAATAAACCTTTCTTCCATTAGTCTCAAAGAGTATGTGTGGTTCTAAAATATAGACACTGTCTTCCTTACCTCTATGTTCTGAATTACCTTAGCCCCAATCTGTTCAGCTTTGTTCTCATCTCTAAATATCAGGTTATATATATACACACACACATATATATATAAGGCCTCTCAAAGTCCAGAAATAATAATCACCACTCTGGACTTAATGTATCTGCTCTAAAAGCTTACAGTCTAGACCCCTATTTTCTTATAAGCATTTTTTGAGGATGACCATACCATTCTTGTTCTTTTGTCTCTGGCTTATTTTATCTCACCAAATGTCCCACATTTTCATTCACATCATTGCATGCCTCGTGACTTTGTTCCCTTTTGTAGCAGCACAACCATCATTAATAAGTATACACCATCATTCACCAATCTACTTCTCTGTCAGTGCATCCTTCAGCCATCTGCATTCATCAGGCATCATGTAGAAGGCCCAAAGTCCACAGTCCATCAGCATTCTCAATATTAAATAATTTTATTATTCACAAAAGAAAGAAAACCAATAAGCACACCGTCGCCAAATAGGAAATCTAAACCTCTTCTTAGCTCTTGTTTCTCCCCCCATTATTTACCTCTGCTTTTATTGTGGTTGCTGATGGTTTCCTTTTGAACATAGCTCATAGCATGCCGTAGCAGTTTTCCCCCTGTACCCTGAATTTATGATCAAGGGCATGGCCTATTTATTTGATTGTCCCTAAAGTTTGACACAGTATTAGGGGATTCCCTGATGGTAAGGTTGAATAGTTCCATATTTTAATAGCCATATAGCCAATGAAAGTGAGCATCTCTTCATGTACTTTTGAGCCATGTGTATTTACTCTTCAGAAAAATGCCAATTCATATCGTTAGCCCACTTTATAATTGGGTTGTTTGTTCTTTTGTTGTTGAGTTGTATGATTTATTTGTATATACAGGAAATCAAACCTTTCTCCAATATGCGATTTCCAAATATTTTCTCCCATTGAGTTGGCTGCCTCTTAACCTTTTTGACAAAGTTTTGTGGTGCAGAAGCATTTGATTTTGAGGAGTTCCCATTTATCTATTTTTTCTTTTGTTGCTTGTGCTTTTAGTGTAAAGTTTAGGAAGCTACCTCCTATTACCAGGTCTTGAAGATGTTTCCCTACATTTTTTCTTAGAAGCTTTATGGTGCTAGTTCTTATATTTAGGTGTCTGATCCACTTTGAGTTAATTTTTATGTAGGGTGTGAGTAGGGGTCCTCTTTCATTCTTTTGGCTATTGATATCCAGTTTTTCCATGCTTAATTATTGAAAAGACTATTCTGTCCCAGTTCAGAGGATTTGCCTTGTCAAAAATCAGTTGACCATAGATTTGGTGGTCTATTTCTGCACTCTTGATTTGATTCCATTGGTCAATGCTTCTATCTCTGTGCCAGTACCATGCTGTTTTGACCACTGTGACTTTATAATAGGTTTTAAAGTCAGAGTGTTCATTCTCCCACTTTGTTCTTCTTTTTTAGGATGCTTTTAGCTATTTGGGGTCTCTTTCCCTTCCAGATGAATTTGATAATTAGCTTTTCCAAATCTTCAAATTAGGTTGTTGGAATTTTGATTGGTACTGTGTTGAATCTGTAGATCAATTTGTGAAGAATTGACATCTTAACTATATTTAGCCTTCCTATCCATGAGCAGGGAATGTCTTCCCCTCTATTTAGGTCTACTTTGGTTTCTTTTAACAATGTTATGAAGTTTTTTGTGTACAAGTCCTTTACATCCCTAGTTAAGTTCATTCCTAAGTACTTGATTCTTTAGCTGCTGTTTTGAATGGAATCTTTTCCTTAACTGATTCCTCAGCTAGGTCATTGCTTGTGTATAGAAATGTTACTGATCTTTGCGCATTAATTTTATATCCTGCCACCTTACTGAATTTAGTTATTAACTCAAGTAAGTTTGTTGTAGAATTCTCAGGATTTTCCAAGTATAGTATCATATCATGTGCAAATAATGAGAGTTTTACTTCTTCCTTTCCAATTTGGATGCCTTATATTTCTTTGGCCTGCCTGATTGCTCTAGCTAGAACTTCTAGCTCAATTTTTAATAATAGTGATGACAGTGGGCATCCTTGTCTTGTTCCTGATCTTAGGGGGAAAGCTTTCAGTCTCTCTCCATTGAATATGATGCTGGCTATCTTGTTTTCATATATTTCCTTTTGTCATATTGAAGTAGTTACCTTTGATTCCTATCTTTTGGAGTGTTTTCATCAGAAAAGGATGCTGAATTTTGTTGAATGCTTTTTCAGCATCAATTGAGATGATCATGTGATTTTTCCTTTTCAATTTGTTAATGTGCTGAATTACATGAATTGATTTTCTTGTGTTGAATTATCTTGCATTCCTGGTATAAACCCCACTTGTTCATGGTGTATAATTCTTTTAAGTGTTGTTGGATTCGATTTGCTAATATTTTATTGAGAATTTTTGCATCTATGTTCATTAGGGAGATTGGTCTGTAGTTTTCCTTTCTTATACCATCTTTACCTGGATTTAGCATTAGAATGATATTAGCTTCATAAAGTGAGTTAATTAGAGTTCCTTTTTCCTCAATTTTTTGGAAAAGCTTGAGCAGGATAGGTGTTAGTTCTTTTTGGAATATTTGATAAAATTCCTTCTGTGATGCCATCTCGCCCTGGGCTTTTCTTTGTAGGAAGATTTCTGATGACTGATTGAATCTCTTAACTTGTGATTGGTTTGTTGAGATCTGTTTCATCATGAGTCAGTGAAGCTTGTTTGTGCGTCTCCAGGAATTTGTCCATTTCATCTAATTTGTCTAGCTTGTAGGCATATAGTTTGTTCATAGTAACCTTCTAAGATTTCTTTTATTTCTTAAGGTCTGTGGTAATGCGCCCCTTCTCATTTCTGATTTTGCTTGTTGGTATCCTCTCTCTTTTTTTCTTTGTCAGTTTGCTAGAGAAATTGATTTTTCTCAAAGAATCAACTTTTGGTTTTATTGATTCTTTCTATTGTTCTTTTGTTCTCCCATTCATTTATCTCTGCTTTAATCTTTGTTATTTCTCTTCTTCTATTTGCTTTGGGGTTAGTTTGCTGTTCTCTCTCAAGTTCCTCCAGGTGTGCTGTAAGTCTTTGATTTTTTCTCTTTCTTGTTTTTTAATATAGGCATTTAGGACAATACATTTCCCTCTCAGCACAGTCTTTGCCACATCCCATAAGCTCTGATGAGTTGTTTTCTCATTTTCATTCATCTCCAGATAGTTACTGATTTCTCTAGTGATTTCTTCCTTGACCTACTGGTTGTATGAGAGTGTGTTATTTAATCTCCATATATTTGTGAACGTTGTCATTCTTTGGTGGTTATTGAGATCCAGCTTCATCCCATTGTGATCAGAGAAAGTGCTTTGAATAATTTCAGTATTTTTAAATGTATAAAGACTGTTTTTGTGCCCCAGCATATGATCTATCCTCGAGAATGTTCCGTGAGCACTAGATAAAAATGTATATCCTTGTGCTTTGGTGTGCAATGACTTATATCTGTCTGTTATGTCTAATTCATTTATCAAGTTATTTAACTTCTCTATATCCTTGTTGATCTTCTGTCTGTTTGTTGTATCTATAGAGATGAGTAGTGTATTGAAGTCTCCTACTATTACTGGTGAAACATCTATTGCTCCCTTCAGTTTTGCCAATGTCTGTCTCATGTACTTTGGAGCTCCTTGATTGGGAGCATAAACATTTATAATTGCTATATCTTCTTGGTGAATTGACCTTTTAATTAGTATGTAGTGTCCTTCTTGGTCTCTTGTGATGTCTTTACATTTAAAATCTATTTTGTCCAATATTAGTATAGTTATTCCTGCTTTCTTTTGGTTACAACTTGTGTAAAAAATCTTCAATCCTTTCACTTTCAATCTAGTCATATCTTTGTGTCTAAGATGAGTCTCTTGTAAGCAGCCTGTTCTAGTTTGCTAGCTGCCAGAATGCAATATACCAGAAATGGAATAGTTTTTAAAAAGGGGGATTTAATAAGTTGCTAGTTTGCAGTTCTAAGGTTGAGAAAATGTCCCAATTACAACAAGTCTATTGAAATGTCCAATCAGAGGCATCCAGGGAAAGATACCTTGGTTTAAGAAGGTCAATAAAGTTCAGGGTTTCTCTCTCAAGTGAGAAGGCACATGGCAAACACAGTCACAGTTTCTCTGTCATCTGAAAAGGCACATGGTGAACACAGTCAGGGTTCCTCTCTCATCTGGAAGGGCACATGGCAGACATGGCATCATCTGCTAGCTTCTTCTCCTGGCTTCTTGTTTCATGAAGCTCCCGGGAGACATTTTCCTTCTTCATCTCCAAAGGTCACTGACTAGTGGACTCTGCTTCTCGTGGCTATGTCACTCTGCTCTGCTGTCTCCAAATCTTTCATTCTTCAAAATGTTTCCTCTTTTTATAGGACTTCAGAAACTTATCAAGACCCCCCAAATGGGTGGAGACATATCGTCACCTAATCCAGTTTAGCAACCACTCTCTATTGCATCATATCTATAGGGAGATGATCTGATTACAGTTTCAAACATACAGTATTGAATAGAGATTATTCTGCCTTTATGAAATGGGATTTTGATTAAAACATGGCTTTTCTAGGGTCCATACATCCTTTCAAACCACATAAGCATACAGCTGGATTATGTTTTAAATCCATCCTGCCAATCTGTATCTTTTAATTGGTAAGTTTAGTTTGTTAACATTCAAAGTTATTACTGAAAAGGCACTTGTTGAATCCACCATCTTATCTTTCTTATTTTATTTGTCAGATTTATACATTCTTTTCCTTCTTTCTCTTTGTATTTTTAAAATTACCCTTAGTGGTACTCTTCAATTCTGTGCCCTCCTCCAGACTCCCTCTCCTGTCTTTTTTTTCAGCTGGGAGAACTCCTTTTAATATTTCTTGTAGGGCCAGCCTCTTGTTGACAAATTCTTTCAGGACTTCTTTGTCTGTGAAAACTTTAATCTCTCCCTTAGTTTTGAAGGACAGTTTGGCTGGGTACAGAATTCCTGGCTGGAAGTCTTTCTCTTTCAGCATCTTGAATATATCATACCACTACCTTCTTACCTCCAGGGTGCTAGTTGAGTAGTCTGAACTCAGTCTTATTTGGTTCCCCTTGTATGCAGTAGATTGTTTTTCTCTTGTCACTTTCAGGATTTTCTGCTTCTCTTCAACATTTGACAGACTGATTAGTATGTGTCTTGCAGAAGGCCTATTTGGATTTATTCTGTTCAGAATTCATTGGACTTCTTTGACTTGTATATTTATGTCGTCTGTGAGGGTTGCAAAGTTTTCCCCATTATATCCTCAACTACTCTTTCTAGCCCTTTACTCCTCTCTTCTCCTTCTGGAATATCAATGATTCTTATATTTGTGCACTTTGTTTTGTCTATCATTTCCCTGAGTCACAATTCAATTTTTTCCATCTTTTTTTGCCATTTGTTGTTTTGAGTCTTCAAAGTCAGTTATCCTGTCTTCTGTATTACTTATTCTTTCTTCTGCCTCTTCAAATTTGGTGTTGTGTGCCTCTAGTATGTTTTTAATTTGGTCAACAGAGTCTTTAATATCTGTGATATCTGCTATTTTTCTATTTAGTTATTCAAATTCCTCTTTATTCTCTTCTACTGTCTTCCTGATCTCCTTTAGGTCATTTGCTATCCCACTTATTAAGTAGGGTTGTATGAACATCTTTGATTAGTTGTTCCAATGTCTGTGTCTCCTCTGGTGTTTTAATTTGGTCACTAGGCAGGGCTATATCTGTCTGCAGTGTGATATGTTTAGTGATCTTCTGCTGTCTTCATGGCATGTAAATATCCTGATTGATTTACTTTGGGAGTTGATTTCTTTCAGTAGTCTAAGGCCTTGTGTTTACGGGATGCTTGAACAGCAGGGAGCAGGGTAAGGTGTGGGGCACTCAGTGCAGTGATTCATTCATGGCAGGTATAGGTGCAGGTTGGGGATGTTACCCTGATGCTTGTGAATGTGGTCACCCAGCAGTCAAGGAGAGGCAGCTGTGCGGGTGCACCGGTCTAGAGGGTATGATCTTGGTGTACATTGGTCTAAGGCATGGGGCCCTTTGTACGCATGCCTAGAGCTGTGGCCACAGGATGGCATTATGCCTGGGTGGATTGGGGGCAGATGTGACCCAGCTGCACAGGTCAGCACTTTCTCAGAGCTGGAAAGTGTTGGGTTCTTCCTTTTTTAAAAGTGAGTCCCGTGGCATCTGCGAGGCCCGTGGCAGCAGGAATGGCTCCCTTAGCATCTCACTATCGCACTTTGGTCTAAAGGAGGCAGGTAGTTATCCTATAGTTTTTATTTATCAGATCTATATATTCTTTTCCCTCTCTCATTTTTTATCTTTTAAGTTGCCCCTGCTAATACTTTTCAATTCTGTACCCTCCTTCAAGATCTCCCTCGCTAGTCTTTTTAGTAGTCGACAGAGCTCCCTTTAATATTTCTTATAGGAGATCTCTTGTTGGAAAATTCTTATAGCTGTTGTTTATCTGTAAAGATTTCAATCTCTCCCTCTATTTTGCAGGACAACTTGGCAGGAAAAAGAATTCTTGGCTGGAAGTCTTTTTCCTTCAGAATCTTAAATATATCGTAGCACTGCCTTCTCGCCTCCAGGGTACCTGTTGAATAGTCTGAGCTAAGTTTTATTTAGTTTCCATTGTATGTAATAAATCTCTTTTTTCTTGCTGCTTTCATGACTTTTTGCTTGTTTTTAATATTTAACATTCTGATAAATATACATCTTGGAGTAAGCCTTTTTTGGATTTATTCTATTTGGGATTCATTGGCTTGTTTGGTTTGGATATTTATGTCTTTTATAATGGTTGGGAAGTTTTTCACCATTGTATCTTCAACTAACCTTCCTATCCCTTTACCCTTCTTTTCCCCCTCTGGGACACCAATAATTCTTATATTTGTACGCTTTGTGTTGTCTATCACTTCCCTGAAATCAAGTTGCATTTTTTTCCATCTTTCTTGCCATTTGTTCTTTTGAATGTTCATTTGCCCTGACATCTAATTGTTTATTCTTTTTTCTGTCTCTTGAAATCTACTATTTGGGAGTCTTTAATATGCTTTTAATTTGGTCTACAGTATCTTTCATATCTGTAATGCTTGATATTTTTCTATTTATTCATTCAAATTCTTTTTTTCGCTCCCCTAGTGCGTTCTCGATAGTCTTTATATCATTATGAACAACGTCAAGTAGTTGTTCGAAATTCTCAGTCCCCGCAGATGATTTAATTTGGTCATTTGGCCGAGCCATATCTGCCTGGTCCTTCACATCTTTATAATCTTCTATTGTGGATGGGGCATTTTAATGTCTTAAAGACGTTATTTTACAGATTTATTTCCTTCCCACATCTAAGATTTGGAATCGTTACTCCAGTCAGGGCGGGCGAGCAGGCACGTGTCGAAATCCACCAACCAGGGGCCTGGGGGATGAAGGACACGCACCCCAGTGGAGCCCCCTTCTGTGTGGGGGATGGATTTAGTGGCCCCCAAGCTCACCCCCGGGATGACGCCGGGCTGTGGACCAGGCGTTTCAGCTTCACCAGCCCACAGCCAGGAGGCCGGTCCCGGCAGTCCCTCGGCCCCACCTCTCTGTCCTTGCACACCGGTGGTCTTCAGGCCTCCGTGGGGGGAGGGGAGTGGCACCAGGACCCCAAAAAGGCCGCCCTGGCCCATTGGAAGTCAGACCCACACACTCCACGTCTCCCCCACCTCCCGGGGAAGGGCCCCAATCCTTGCCAAAAACTAAAATCAGGTGCTCACAGCAGCGCGTCCCAAGGGCGGGGAGTAGGCACTTTACTTTGACTAAGTGGAGTCCCTGCCAAGAACAGTGCGTCTGTTCTCTTCCCAGGGCGCCGAAGCCAAAGGGAACATCTTCCGAAGCCCGCTGCAGGGGTAGGCGGAGTCGCGACCGAGCACACTCACCCTGCTTATCTCCATCCCAAATTCTTTTTTTTTTCGCCCAGGGTCTCCCTGTGCAGGGTAGAAGACCCTCCGTGATCACTCGCACCCTGGAACCACCGTCTCAGTCATTTTTCTATCATGTCTCTCTCCTTGTTACACAGAGACTGGGCGACCTCAGCCTTACTCTTACTCCATCATGTTACTGGAAGTCGATACGTTTTGGAGATGTTTTTCCTGAGATGATATTGCCTGTTACTTGTCTGCACTTATCCTCTGTCTCTACTTCATTTTTCTCTCTCTCATTTCCCTGTTTTGTGAATGGCTCCTTAATGATTCCTTTGTGGTCATTATGCATTTTAATGGACCTAGCGATCTGCTGAAAAATAATGTGGGGGGAAGACAGGAGGTAAGAAGTGAGATAGAGCAGCCCATAGCTCTCATTTAGGACTGTAGTCTGAAGACTTCCCTCTAGACGACGCAAACCTCACAAATCACAGGTTTTCTGGTGATCTGAGACCTGCTGTCTCCTCTCCCGTCTTATCTTTCTTCACCTCTGGCTGTGTTTTCTTGTGTCAAACCAAATTCCTCTAGGTATGGTTCCCCCTTCTCCGGAGGCACACTCTTGTCGCTAGAAATTAAATTTCTTCTCAAAAGATTATTGTATAGGATTTTCAGGACTGTGGCATCCATCAGGAAATCTGTAATTGATTGAACTCTGAGGAAGTATTTGTCAGATTCCAATGTCTGCTCTAACAGTGATGCAGTGTTCACAGTATTTGGCACGTCTTCACCGTGTTTTGTAGTTAGGAGTCATGTTTTGTTCTTGTTTCATTGAAGCTGGATTCCTCACCTCCCTGCCATGCACACAGTATATTCATTCTTTATATTGTTTTTTGGTGCATTTTAATAAAGCAAAATAGAGTAAAAATACAATTTAATATATAAATCTGAAATCCAAATCTGTGTCAGGAAAGGTAATTCTGGCGGCAGTGTGGTAAATAGTTTACAGTGGAGATAAAAAAAATTAGACATAAATAAAAAGCTGCCAAAATAATCTATGTGGGGATAGCAAAGCATGAACTAAGGCATCATCAGTGAATGGTGAAGAAGGGGTGTTTGCAAGATTTTTAATTAATAGTTTATAGGATATAGGAAATGATTTGACAAGTAGATAAAAATAGAAAAGAGTTAAAGATGACTCTAAGTTTCTGATTATGGTGTCTGAAGAACATTGGTGTCATAACTGAAGGAGAACACTGGAGGAAGAGCAGATTTTAAACTAGTGATAACAAGTTTGTATTTGAACATGTTGAGTTTGAAGATGTTTGGTAGACAGTTTGAAAAACAGTTTAATAGCTCGGGATTGGTAGTTTTTTTGCTTCTAGGTGATAGTTGAAAACTTGGAGTAGGTAGGCAGTGTATGTGCACAGAGTAAGCCTGAGAAAGGCTGTGTGGATAGAGCAGGTACCTGATGATTTAGGGGGACATTGAATTTAGCTTGACAAATGGCCTCTATATTTGACGTGGTTTTATATCTCTTAGGGATTAGAGAGTGAGAAACAAAGGATCGCTGGGAGATGATCAGGGTTTAGCATCTGGAGTCAGAACATTGCACAGACTTTTGTATAGATATAGGGCTAGATTACCCAGCAGAGAGAAAATGCCTAGAATACCAGGGAGCTAAGGTCACCAAAGATACCATTTGAAAGTTGGAAAATTTAGAAATCACATAAGCAGTCATCATGTGAAAATTAAGAACCTGTTAAAATTTCTCTACATAATGATCACAGTTCAATGATGATTTTACTTTGAGTTGTAGTAATGAAGAAATAGGGACCTTTTTCTCAGAACTGTTTGAGTAGCTGAACAGTGGGCACAAATTGAGACCTACATAAATTTAATGATGTAGATCTGTCACCAAAGCAGATAGAGTAAGGGGTGGTTCAGGGAGAGCCTGTGCTTTCCACTGTTGCTCAACTGCGCTTCGCTCTGATATGTTTTCTATAAAGAAAAAACGGCTGTGTTTTCCCTACCTGTGGTCAAATTTGGACTTAGTTTGTGGTTGGGGCTGTAAGTAGCAAACAGGGAAGGGAGCAAGTCAGAATGCAATGGAACCACAGAGGCCCAGGAGCTAACCAGTTCCTGATAACTGTGACAACCGGCATTTGGATCCTTAACAAAAATTGTTGCAAATAGCGTTGGGACTTTTGCTAACCAATGTGAACCATTTACTTAACTCTGTTATTAATTACCAGTGGCTATTTTTTTAAACTATAAACATATCCTCAGGAAATAATTAAGCACTTGGAGAGTCTGGCTTATAACTGATGGCATTGTGGGAGAGTAAATATAGTTTAAAAATAGAACCAGATGGCACCAAATTTGGGGGTTGCTCTGATGAATTATGATTTCTAGGCACTCTGGTTCTTTAAATGGCTGAGACCAGAATCCAGTGTTCCCCATCCCATATTGAAACATGGAAGTTGGCCAAGAGGAATTGGACTTTTAAAGCTTTTGTGCTGCCACGTTCATGCAGGTTCAGTCAGCACCGAGGAATGTGTAGGACACTGTGATCATAGGAAATTAAATAAATGATAAAAAAACTTGCAGCATTATTGTGTATATGTGTGTACACACTCACATACACACAAACAGTGCAGTGTAATACATTAGGAAGGGAAACAAGTCCTATTGTGTGCAAATAGAAGTTTCAAATGACTAGCTACTCCAAAATATTTGTTTCTTCTATAACTAAAGAAATTTTATAGATAAAAATCCCTTGGTTTGCTTTCCAGTGCTCAGCTTTTCAAAATACTCCATCATTAAGAACCACTCAAGCTCAGTGTAGATAAATAATACAGAGAAAGAAGTATTTCAAGTGAAAAGTATCCTTTAGAAATACTTGTTTCAAAGCAGTCTGAAAAAAAACTTGCAATGCCCTCTCCCGAGATTCTATACTGTTTTTAGATTAATAGAAGTTTTTCACTCTTATTTGCATGTGGAATTATATTATGCTGTTGAAGATGTTTTAAAGTGATAATCCAGCTACTGGACAGAGAAGAATCAATTAGAATTGTATGCAAAGTGTTGTAGGTAATTTGGAGGAAAGAGAGGGTTTGAAATTTTTTTGGTCTGTTATTTGATGAATGTAGGGCTTTGTGTTTAGAAAATCTAACCTGGATTTCACAATCATCTTTCTTTTAACTATATTTTTTCTAGCAATAAGTTTAGAAATGCCAACTATAATAAAATAACTTGTAGATTTTAATTTCAGGGGGTGGCAAAACCACAACGACTAAAAGAGAAATAGGATCTCTTGCAGTCTTTTGTTTCTAAGAATATGTTGGCTCTGATTTTTAGCTTTCACAATAAGTGGCCCTTTGCAAATAAAATTATACTGATCTTAATAGTGGTTGATCTAAAATGGCATTGGCAGTGTTGTTAGGTTCAGCCACTTTAATATTAGGCTTTGGGAACTTTATGTTGTAATAAGCTATGTTAGTTATTTTTATAGCAATCCTAGTAAACAGAATATCGGGAATGACCAAAAATCTGCAAACAAATGCTTATAATGGCATCCTATTAAACGAGAGAGCAGTGGAAAATTATGGCATGCTTTTGAACTATATGCTTCAATTATTTACAGATTTTAAGTACAGCATTTGTTGTGGATTCATCTAAGCATTGGCAATGTCTAGAAAGAAAGGAAGGTAACTTTTCATGACTTCTGCCACTGAGAGTCTGAAGAACCAGGATTCATTTCCATTTTCTTGGGCTTCCATTTTGCCACTTCTTAAATGATATATCCTTACAGAGAGATCTGGTCATAGGAATATTGTAGAATAAGAAGGAATATTGTAGAATAAGATTGTGAGGGATTTAGAAATCATAAAATGGGAATGCCAAAGGACCCACATCTTCTATTTCTCTTTCAGGGCATATGGGTCAGTACCTATATATTTACAATATGTTTTGCTGCCAATGTGGGGCTGCTGTTTGGTGTTGTCTGCACCATCGCTATAGTGATTGGACGCTTCCCAAGGTAAGTTGTTATTTAAATGCTCTATTTATTCTGACCAGCAGTAGCATATACCATGTTGCCAGTTACTTTTTTTCTGAATCATAAATAGTGCTATGATCTCATATTTTACTTGATATCAGGAAATTAGGGGCAAATAAATAAGAAGTTATATTATCTATATGTATCATATGACAATGTTGGTAAAGAGAAATACTATAGCTGTCAAAACTATGAAAATAGAATATTTAAAATCTATGAGTCAATAAATTAACCCATCAATTGTATATCTTGCAGTTGCCTTTTAAAAATATTAAGTGAGGGGACATAGTACGCAGTATCAATGAGATGCACATCATATAGCAGTATCATCTGGAAAATGACATAACTTGAGCAAATATCATTTTTCAGAAGTCGATTAATCTATCATCTGTCTATCTATCTATCTATCTATCTATCTATCTATCTATCTATCTATCTATCTATCTACCTATCTATCATCTATCTACTTTTTAAAGACAACTTGTTAAGGAGTGTATTAGCTAAGGTTCTCTAGAGAAACAGAATCAGCAGGAGATATCTGTGAATATAAAATTTATAGAAGTGTCTCACATTACCGTGGGGATGTAGAGTCCAAGGTTCATAGGGCAGGACACAAGCTGGCAGCTCCATGAAAGTCCTTGAGGAGCTCTCAGGAGAGGCTGGCTGGCCGAAGCAGGAAGAGTGACTGTCTCTTCCGAGCCCTTCCCGTAAGGCTTCCAGTGATTAGACTGAGCATTGCTCATTGCAGAAGACACTCCCCTTAGCTGATTGCAAATGCTGTGGCTGCACCAATGTGGTCATCATTTAAGTCCGTAAAATGTCCTCATAGCAACAGACTGGTCAGCACTTGCTGAACTAGACAACTAGGCACCACCCATCTGGCCAAGTTGACACGTGAAGCTGACCATGACAGGGAGCATGCTCTTTCTTTTTATCTTTCTTCTGACCATCTCTAAACCATTTGCTTATTTTGACCGTTTTTTTCTGCTTTCCTAGTGCTCATCATATGATAATACTTCTACTCACTTCTCATCTTTCCCTTGAAATTCTTTTCAAAATAGTATATATTTGAAAATATTGTTTTATCTTTATAGATTTTATATTTATAGAATATATGTATATATTCATTTTTATCAGGGCCCTGTCTTGACATTGATTCTCTCTTTACTTACTTTCTCCTAAAATAAGGTTTTGCTAGACTCTAACTACTCTCTAGCCTTTTCTTTTATCTTTTTGATAGAAATCTACCTCTTGTAGCTGGGAGTTATGGGCCCAGGGAACCCAAATACAGTAAATTGTATTTGTCAATCTCCACTTAGATGCCTCCTTTGTTGTGCTCTATTCCTGAAGATCCCAGAGTTATATAGATCTACCAGTGTTTAATGAACAAATGGGTTATAGGGTCTAAACCATTTCAAACACATTTTAATTGTTCAGATAAAATGAAACATTTAGATTTTTGGTTTCTTCATTGTTAAGATAGTGATTAGAAAATGGTTTGTTTTATTTTTTTTCTGCCTTAATTTCAGAGCAAAGACTTTAAGTATAAAAAACATGAAAGAAATGGAATTTAAAGTGAAGACAGAAATGGATGGTGTAAGTTTAGCTTCCTTTTTACTTGTGCAATTACTGCTGTTTTTGCAGGTCATGTAGTTTTAAGATATTGTAAGAAGAAGATAAATAATGACTTTAAAAAACATGGTAATTCTATTTTTAATTAGGTATACACTTTGATAAATGTGTGGTGATCAACATGCAAGAAGTCAATAGAACAAAAATTATTTTATTAGCATTCTGATAAGACCATATCGTGGTTCGTAGAACTACACGTCACTGTTTCACCATGGCCCGTATTAGTTCTGGCATTTGGGAACTTCGTTTCTATTACTAAGTTTCAGAAAATAGTCAAACCAAACTAATAATCTAAACTGAATGAGATTACAGAGGTTGTAGGAAGGCAATAAAGCAAAGCTGGTTCTTGGTGTTGCTTATCTGTGTATTTTTTAACTCAGGCAGTGAAACTGTATTATTAGCAGAAGGTAATTAAGTCCAGTGGTTATGGCAGGCCAATAGGATCGGCTTCTTCCACAGTGGACCCATTTTTAAGGAAAGAACTTACACAAATTGTCTTGCCCTGCCCATGCCTAGGTTGGCTAATTTTGTTTGAGTTCTAGTTTCTTGTTCTAAGGGATGAACAAAACAATTGAAAGCGAAGAAGAAAAATGTTGATTTGAATTTTTGCCAAGTTTAAAAAATTGCCCTCACTTTGAAACTGCTTAATAAATGTTTGGTTAACCTTTTTTCCCTTATTTTTCACCTTCACTTGTTTCAGTTCTTCATGATTCCCCTCAGAACAGAGAGAGCTGGCCACCCACCAAAAGGGCCAATGTCAGGGTAGCAAATGTAGGAAGTAAGAAGTAGCCTTTGGAGTCCTTTTGTGATACCTTGGGTTTGTGGAGAAGTTTGGTGGTGATTTAATAAGTACGGACAGGTTTGCTTCTTAGGGAGCTGAGTTCAGAGTTTTTGAAAGTGACACAGACTCAAGTTTTCCACCAGTGCGGCCTTTCTTTTCTATCCCTTATCGTCTTTCCTTAATTTTTCCATGGGAATTTAGTGTATTTGCAAAGCCTCAGACTGACTTTCTGGGCCCCTGGACTCCTCTGGGTACTCACATCACAGGTTCTGCTACATGCCTTAGCCTTGACATGCTTAGCTTTGATACGGAATTGAATTTTGGAATTAACTCTTTTTTCAGCTTTAAGATCACTGGTTTATACATTCTCTCTAATCATTACCTCAACTAAGGCTGAGAAAGAGAATGAAGGGATTGTAGAAAGATGAAAAACTGACAACGTCCCTTCTTCTCTAGATCTTGACTGGCTCTAGTCTAGTCACACACCCAAATAATAAATTACTGGTTCATGTGAACATCTTTATTTTACTAGGATACTACACATCACTAGTTATTTAATGTTTTAAATCAGAAATAAAAGGAAGAACCAAATTAAGAGCAAGATTTAAATATGAGCTGTTAGGTGGAATTTTCGGCTAGTTTAAATACAACAAAGCACAGAGTTATCCTCTCATTCTTCTCCATTCTTGCTCTTTCTCACCTTCTTTGTGCAAAAAATACTTTCTCAGTTTGGGAGATCTCTTCGCAATCGGTGAATTCAACCCCGTTTAGAATTTTCTTTCTGGAACAACTTAAGTCTCTATTCTTTAACAAATATTTAACATTTTTTTCTTACTAACTTATTTTCTTGAAGTCCAGAATCAAGGGGTTGGCAGGTTTGTGTTCTCTCTAAAGGCTCTAAGAAGAATCCTCCTTAGCCTCTTCCAGTCTCTTATGATTCCTGGCAATTTTTGGCATTCTTTGGCTTGTAGATACATCGCTCCCAATCTCTGCTTCTGTTGTCACATGGCATTCTCTCTGTGTCCCTTCTGCTCTTCTTATAATGACACCAGTAATATGGGATTAGGATCAACCAGCTCAGTATTAATTCATCTTAATTTCATTACATCTGCAAAGATCCCATTTCAAAATAAAATCACATTTGTCAGTACCAGGGGTCAGTACTTCAGCATGTCTTTTGGGGGAACACAATTAATGGTAACTTAAGGTTTTTTTCCACCCTTGAGTCATTTGCAGCAAATCTCGATTTCTAGAGTTGTCAGTTTTTGTAGTTAGAGAAACTTTTTGAGACTATCTAGAATACATACCTACTTTAAAGAAAAGGAAACTTAGGTTAAAGGAGTTGTCCAAATTCATATATCTAATATTTTATTTTGTTTTTCTTTCCTCTTCCTGTATGCATTGCTATCCTCTGCATCTTTTTTTTTATATATATATGTGAGCACCAAAGCCTAAGGAAGATTGCTTTCTTTACTTGGCAAGGAGTTATCATTTCATAGACCTTACCATTGTGTCAGTTTCTAGGTCAGCCTCTTGGGCAGGTGAGAAGGCAGTTCAGGTTGTATACCACTAATCGCTGCCAGGAAGACCTGGGACAACATGGCAAAACCTTTTGTTTGACACTTTGTGTTCTCTCTTTCTGTGTCTCTCATCAACCTCCTGGCAACCCAGAGTAACCCAGGCCTGCCCGAAGCGAAATGCTAATCCTCCTATTACCTCTCTGGATCTTTCTCCCAATCCGGGCTATTAGTCACTGGTCAGGTTATATTTCAGCCAGAGTAAAAGCCATGCAAGTATGAGGTGAAAGACTGACACTTGACATTTTGGACACATTTTCATCTTTTTGAACTACTGATGGTTAAGCAAATTGGTTTTTAATTAGTAGACTAAGTGGAAGTGATATTTTTGGGAAGATATTCCTGGTACTGTTTGGATAGTCTCTGCTGTGCCATAGCTTCCCAAAAGCATCCAGGAGGAGCAAGGGTCACTGTATGCATAACTGCAGAGCCGTCTTATGGCTGTTGGTATTTCTTAGTGAAGCTTAAGTATATATTTTCTCTTAGGAAGCATGCTCGTATATAATGTTGTCTAAATAAATTCTAATAATGAAAATGTCAGCTAAGAGATTGCTTCCACACTTGTGTGATTTAGACTCATTGGCTATCATTATGTTTTAATTCAGAACTCTGTGTCTGTTCCTTTTCTTCTCTAAAAGGAAACCCTGCAACAAGTGAAAATTATCTCAATAAACAACCCACTTGTTTTTCTGAATGCAAAGAAGTTTCATACTGATCTGATGAACATAATCCAAAAGGAAAATGCCAGCAATCAGCCACTTGATGATATTAGCAAGGTAGGCTCAGCTGCTTCCTGACTAGAAAACCATGCTACAGATAATCTCACTTCATGATACTGAAAGTTGTGTAATGTAATTATGATACACTGTAAGTGTTTGGAGACATCTCCACGCAGTGAAACTTAACATCGTATTATACTTTTTATTTGATTCATATAGTTAGCATGTCATTAATCATTTTTTTGTTCACCCAGTCATCCCACATATCTAAAGAACATATGTACCTAGTACTATAACCCTGAGAAGAATAAGTATGACAAAGCACTTAGTTAAAAGAACCTTTTACCAAGAGACAGAAGATGGATATGAGTAACTCTAAAGAGATGGAATATGAAAAATGACTTCAGAGAAGCTTACATTGCTGCCATCATTATAACATTGTTATAAAATACCAGCATTCTTTATTCCCTTAAATTGTCCTGATTAACAGTAGTATTGAATCAAATGTGCATCGGCATGATTTAACATAAAATAAGCCATCTGTGGTCATTTGAGTCTTTAAGCCCTCTGCAATGTAGTGCCAAAGATAATGGATTTAAGTTTGCTACTTGCTAGCTGTGAGACCATGGCCAGTTATTGAATCTTTTGAGCTTTTGTTTCTTCAGCTGTAATTGAGATGATTAAATGAGTCAATATATGTAAAGCACTTAGAATAGTACCTGGTCCTTAATCAGTACTATAAAATATTAGCTAATTTTATTATTATGGGTGAATGCAAGTTCTCCTCTCTCTATAAAGCTTTTCTTGACTACTCCAGATCACAAAGATCTCTTCTTTCTTTATATCCTTGTTCTTAAATGATCTCCTGCTCACTTACGTAAATAGATAAATAGAGACACATCACTGGTGCTTCAGGATATATCCTATACCACATTCCTGTCCCTCTCAGCTTCATGCTTTTCTCTCTGGGGCTCATCCTTATCCATGCCGTACACATCCTATATGCAGGATTAGATAATGTTATGTAAGAGCCCAGAACAAAATGAAAATGCAGGGTCCTTTGTTAAAAAAAATGATTAAGAATTTCAAAACGGCGGGTTGCTTGTCTGTGAGGTTGTCCCTGCTTATTTAGTCCCAGTTCGGTCTCTCACCCTCACTATGGTCTTAGGATTTTACTTTCATCAAAAATTGGGGAACCACCAACAGTAGTTTGGGGTTGAGCAAAACTTGCTCTCATGCTAAAGAGGGAGATAAATTCCTAATTGTTCAAGTTGGTCCTAGGCCTATTTTGTTCACAAAGCCATGTTATACTTTGTGGCAATGTTCAATTGTATTATAAGCTGGGTAGGTTTTTGTGGGGTGACTTAAACTCAGAACCATCATGGATAACATGAGTTCTGTGGGAAAATTTGTCCAGAATTCCAAGTAACCTAATAAGCCCACAGGAAGTATTTGGTCTTGATTTTGAAAAATATAAATTTACTTCTTGGAATTATATACTGCTTTGTAGACTTTGCACATCTCATAGAGTATCTAGTGTGATGATTCTTAGTAAGTAATTATTTAGTGCCTCATCAGCCAGTGGTGCTTTCCTTAGAATCCTTCAAGGCTAAAGTTACTCCAGTTTGATTTGGAAATTGAAAATTGGCATGTGTTTATCCTGTCTTCTATGAGGGGTTACCACATATATGATTTTACCTACTTGGTCTTCAGAAATTTGAGCATAATAATGAAATCGAGATCTGGGTTATTGGTAGGTAATGATACACAAAGGAATTCCTCAACTCAGAACTTTATAATGGAAAGAAAGCTTTGTTGAGACTGAGTCCCACCCTGATGGGAAGAATACAAATACTGTCATCTAATTGCAAATTTGCAGCCCATGAATTTTAAAGGTACAGCTTGTGTTTCGGATAGCAATCTAGAAGCTCTGCCCTCTGGGGAACTGGGGATAAACCCTTATACAGAATGGTTGAGTGGGTGGTCCAGGATGGATGGATACTCTTTGGGGCACTTTATATGATTTTTGTCACACACTATCTGTGGTGGATATCTTCCTCTTGTTTCAAGGCTTGTGCCCTTTGTTCAGTTTTCAAGAAGTGAGTCGGCATCAGTTGATCATTGCTGTAGTTGTGCCTCCTCTCCCATGCTTCACACGGTGACCTTGCACTTGAACGGTCTTGAACCCCAGTTTGCTGGCAGCGCCTCTGTCTCCTCTTACCTGCTAGCTGCATTTTCCACAGCCAACAGGCACGGGGATGGGAGCAGCATTTGAAACACCCCAGGACAGGAAGAATTATCTTACTCGAAACATAAACTGAAAAAGGATACCCTGTTCTATTATACTGTGGCTCTTCCTGTACATGGTCATTAAATATCTCTCCTGGCAGGAGCTTAGGAAGATCTCTGGAGCACTTGGGTTTGGTGTATTCATGCACAATATTGTACAGGGAACAAATACTCACATAAGACCAATCACCATTTTGCGTCTTCACTTTTCAAGAGAAGTTTTTATCTGTTGTTTATCCAAAATTTTTTGGTTTTGTCAAACATTTTTAAACAGATTTTATCTTTTTTAGAACAGTTGTAGGCTTACAGAAAAAAATGAGAAAATGGTACAGAGAGTTCCCCCATACCTTACACCGAATTTCCCCTAATATTAACTCCTTGCATTATCATAGTACATTTGTTACAATGAATGAATCAATGTTGCTATATTCTCATTAACTAAAGCACATATTTTACTCAAGTTTCTGTAGTTTTTTCCTAATGTTCTTCTACTGTTCCTGGATCCCATCTGGGATATATCACGTTTGAACATCTTTTCTCCTTAGGCTCCTCTTGGCTTTGACACCTTCTCAGATTTTTCTTGTTTCTGATGGCCTCCTCGGTGTTGGGGAGTACTGGTCAGGTATATTATACGATACCCTCCATTGGAATTCCCTGGTGTTTTCCTCATGGTTAGAGTGGGGTGATGGGTTTGGGGGAGGAAGACTACAGAGGGGAAGTGGGATTTTCATCATATCATATCAAGGGTAAATACCGTCAATGTGATTTAATGTGAGCTGCTATCACCTGGCTGAGGTGCTGTTTGTCAGGTTTCTCCACTGTAAAATGACTTTCCCGTGCCCCCGCCCCCTCCATATCTCTCTATATTTTTGGAATTTTTCAGATGGGAGATTTCAGACTGGGTATTTTTAAAGGGAGAGAAAGGAAACTCACCTTCATTGAATGTTTCATAGGGGCCAGACACTTTAACTAGGCTATCCAACTTACATCATCAACCCATGTATGAGTGACATCACTGAATTTAACATACAAGAAGGGTTGACACTTAGAAATGTGAAATAATCTGGTGGGAATTATACGGTCGATAACTGTCAGAGCCAGATTTAAAATAAACTAACTGAACCACTGGGCATCAAGAGGAGAGAGTGAAGTTTCTCTAGTCAACCTCTAAGATGAAACACTGATTTCTTGGGAAAAGCATTGTTATGTACTGGTTAGGAACATGGGGTTTAAAATTAGAAAGACAGAAGCTTTAGTTTTAGCTGAGGTCTTTCTAGTTTTGTGACTTTGGTCAAATTCTTTCATCTTTCTAAGCTTTAGCTCTGTCATATGAAAAATGAGATCAGTAATTCATAAGATTGTTTTTCCTTATACTTAAAAAAAAAGATTGTTCTGAGGATTTACTACATTAACATAAATTCCTTGGTATATCGTAAGTACTCAGGAAATATTTTCATCAGTAACAACAACCATAGTACATTTTTTACTCAGAGATGCAGTAGGTAGCATGTAATCTCATTGGAAGCATCAATTTTTGGCAATTTCAGATGTTTAGCTCTTTCCTACAGCATTTTCCATCAATCTGGAATGTTTCTCGAGCACATCTGCATGGAGATACATGTGAACTGTTGACTTTGGGGCTAATATTAAATATATGTTATGTACCTCTCCCTCGCAGAATGCGGTGTTAATGAGGTTAATTGTGACTGGATGTGCTACGTGAAAAACACATGCAAATGTTCAATTTGCGATCAAAAATCAAACAAGCCTAATTTTGCAGAAAATATTCTAAAGAAAATAGTCTGCTGATAATGCCAGTCATCTATTGAATGGATATACACTTAGGACTAATTGTCATTTTGTTAGCTCAAACATTGTTTTATTTATCCTTCTGAAAAAATCCAATGAAAAATAATTATTAGAGACTATTATTGAGTTGGTATTTTGTTATTCTTTTGGTAGAAAAGAGTGGTGTACTATTTTCAGGGACAAACATTGATGTTTATAATTACATTTGTTTTCATTTCAGTGTGAACAAAACACATTGCTCAATTCTCTTTCCAATGGCAACTGCAATGGTGAGTTAGCAAAATGGGGGAAAAAAGATATTTTTAAGTGTTCTGGCTTGAATATAACCAGAGAACGGAATCTTTTTCCCTACTGCCTCTCCCTCTACCTTCTCCACTTCCCCTTCCCTTCTCTCTAGCATGCTGCCACCTCAACAACCTACTTCTCTTTCCCCTTGTCCTCCACCCCTTTCTTCTTCTCTTCTCCTCCTTCTATTCCCTAACCCTCCTCCCCTTTTTCCTTTTCCTTCTTCTGCCACCTTCTCCTCCCTAATCCTGTTTCTCTCTTGGGTGGACAGATGAGAGAGACTGTCTGACTCACCATTTCTTTGATGACCACACACTGAACCATAAGAGAAGCTTTATATGTTTCAAACAATGGCTATCACATTGTAGGTTTCTGACCACTGTGGAAATAGTTCGAAATTCTTAACAGAAACAAATTTTAAAACTAAAAGACAATTTGAAAGCTCCCATAAGTTTGGAAATTAGGGAATACTCTTTGAAATTATATTTCCATCAAAAAAGAAACCATGTGGGAATTAGAAAATAAAAGTAACTGAATTATAAGGAAAAAGCTACATATCAAAACGTATGGGGTACAACTAAAGCAGTGCTTAAAGGAAAATTTATATACTAAACTGCATATATTAGGAAAAAAGGATGAAAATGACTGATTTATGCATACATATCAAGAAGTTAAAAATATAAAATGAACCTAAAGAAAGTAGAAGGGAGGAAATAAAGGCAGAAATATAAATTAATGAAATAGAAGACAAAGGCACACTTAAGAGGATTAACAAAGCCCAAATTAGGTTCCTTAAATAGAATTGTTAGACATCAGACAAGACTAAGAAAAAATAAGGCACAAGTAACAAAGCTAAAAGCAGAAAAGAAGATCACTACAGACTTCACAGAGCAGAAAAGACAGTATTATTGATGTCTTGATGCCAAAGAAATGAAACATTTAGATGAAATGGACAAATTCCCAATAATAGGTAACTCTACAGAACTGATTTGTAAGCTAAAAAAAATCCCAACACATTTTCTATAGCCTTTAAAGAAATTAAATCATTAGTCTAAAATCTTCTTACGCAAACATGGTCCCACTAAGGTATCTGCACCAGTGAATTTTACCACATATTCAAAGGAGAAACAATTCAAAACATATTCAAATCTTCCCAAGAATAGAAAATGGAGGGGCATATTTCCCTAATGTTATAATGTTGGCATAACCTTGATACCAATACTTGACTTGGTCAGAGGGAAAAACAAAATGATATGCTAATTTTGTTTGTGAACCTGCAAAGGCAGCTGATCTAAATATATATCTGCATGTGTGTGTGTGTGTCCTTGTGTGTGTGTAGTATGTGTATTTTCATATATATGTATATTTGCTAACAGATTAAAGGAAAACACCTTTGGAAATCTCATCAAATGTAGAAAAAGCATATAATAAAATTCAATGTATATTTATAATAAAACCTCTTAGCAAGAGAATTATCACATCTACTTTTACTACTGTTATTCAGCGTAGTATTGACAGTCGCATTCAGTGTAGTAAGACAAGAAAAAGAAACAAAACACATAAGGATTGGAAAGAGAGATACACCGTTTTCATCATTCACAGATGAAAAATTGTAAATGTAAAATCTAAATATGTACATATATTCTATTTGAATTAATAAAAGAATTTAGCAAGGTTTTTGTGCATTCATGGATGCAGCTCAGATGTCAGCTTTCCTAGTCTTTTCTGACATATTTTGGCAAATTTACTTTATCTTACCTGGTGATCGCAAAGACTCTTACAGGAAGCCTTGGGCACCCAGGGGCCCCTTTATAGTAATCAGAACTGTTTGATGAGAATATTTCTTCCAGCACCTCCCTCCTTCTCTATCCCCAATGCTACAGAATATTCTGGGTCCTCCAATCTCTGCCTTTTGTTCATTGACACCATTTTGCTTTAAATTTTAAGACTTTAAATGTTAAGGTTATGTTTCCTCATGTTCTTGATTTCACCTCCTGATTTAATTACTGAAAACTCTAACTCTTGTTTTCACTTCCACATTTCCATTTCTATGACTGTGATGCTGTCCTTAATCATATTCAAAATACACTTTTATCAAAGGACTGACTGACAGACTGAAATAATGAATGAATGAGAAGCCCAAAACGTGCACATATTTTCCAAATATAGTATTATGGCATATCCTAAATGTATTCTTATCTCCTTGTTTTCTTGAGAAATTAAAGCAGATATAAATCTGCTTCTGAACAGTAAATTGATATCAGCAGAAAATGCCTTCTTTTAAAAAATTGTGAGTGACTCACAGACTGTCAATAACCTTTTGAAGTATATAGAAAGCACTTCTAAATTATGCAAATATGAATACTTTTTAATTAAAGGAGTTAATGAATATTCCACAGGAGCGAGATGGCTTCCACAGTTTGGAGTTAATTGCCCACCCACACCTGATGGTTAATTTTCTTTCTGAACTGTTTTTTATAGTTAAAGCCTATCATTTACCATAACCCACATGGGTAGAGATTAACTGCCTCCTTTGCACATGCTCCAAGCTTACGTCATTTTGCCGAAGGCAGGGTATTAGCTGTGCATTCACTTTACTCTTTTCTAGGATGATGTGATTTTTATTACACTGGTTGATTTGAACGCAAGTATATAGCCATAAAATTAGTACAATGGCAGAACTGATGGGTTACCATATAAAAGAAAACTTGATTTACTTTTGAAAAAGTTTCAAATATGTCCATTGTATTTAAAGTTTCATTTGAGTAAATTGGTAATTTCACCCTTAAGGATGTCTGTGTTTTCTTTAGAAAAGATATAAATTGGTAATTTCACCCTTAAGGATGTCTGTGTTTTCTTTAGAAAAGATACTGTGCATTGCTTCTTATCCACAATTACATGGAATGAGCTTTTTGTTTTGCTTTGTTTTATTTTCTTTTGTTTTGGATGGTCTGAAAGTCTACAAATATTTTTGATTAAAGGAACAGCAAAGAAGAAACTCAAGTGTTAAAATAGAAGAAAAGGCAAGCAATGGCATGAATGCACTCTGTAGATATTGGAAGGGATATGTTTGTATCACCATTGATAAAGTCAAAACCTTTTCATGGTTAGTAATCTATTACTACTTATATTATGAAACAATTACAATAAAATAAAGAGTGACAATTATAATTTAGAAGTGAAATAAATATGGTAGGATAAAAAAGAAAAAAAATCTATTTCTTAAAGAATTATCTGTACCTTTCACCATTTTCTAGCCATTTAGATTCAGTGATCAATCTCTCTACATACATACACACTGTTTTTTGCCATAGTATTTTTAAGTTCATATTGGCAGCAAAATTTTTGATCAATTAACACTGGCTTGCTGAGCCACTGAGTTGATAAAAATTCTAGCGTGTTGCTTGGATTTGCTTGAACTCTCTGGAAAAAAGTACCATGAGTGATCAGCCTTGTCTGCTCTGGGTATGGAATTGGCTTGAAAGAACTTATGGCATGTAATTATAGATAATAATTTCTGTAAACTACTTCAGTTAAAGCAATGCATTGACATCTTTTCTAAATGAAATAATTGCTAATATTCTTTCAGATTATAGTTTCTTTTTACCACAGCCTCTCTTGTAGATATTATTAAAATTATCATTTGTTCTAGAAAATAAAGCATAAGGCTTACAGATCTCAGGAAAATTCACAGTTTCATTTAATTTAAAATTTTTAGGATTAAATATCAATACTAATCATTTTTTCTACAGAAATTTTTGGACACTGAATTTTAGATAGCCACTTATTTAAAAATATGCACTATGATAAAAAATCATTGCTCTGCATAAATGGATTGTGATAAGGACCTTATTACTTGTAATATCAAATCATGTCATCAATGTCATTTTAAGATCTATTGCAGAAGATGTCAATGGTTTAAGTCATTAATCAAAGCCATTAGATTTTTAAAAATACTGATTTATTTATATTTAGCAGGCATACCCATCTTTTAGCAGTGAAATGCCATAAATGTTTAACAACCAACTCTGGGGGAGGGGAGGTAAAGCCCTGATTTGTAGTGCTTGCCAATTTCTATAGTGTAATTACTTCTACTCTACCTGATTTGTACCTGTCAACATGCTGTCACTAAACATGGATTCAGGAAGAGATGCTTAATGAAGACTTTCAAGAGCCTATATGAACTGGCTCCAACTTACCCTTGCTTTTAAAGCATTTAAATTTATTTTCTAAAGCATATTTGTTCAAATAGATCTGTTTAGGAACTCTTCAAATATTAAACTCCATTGTACATTGCAAACATGATTAGACAAAATGAAATTTTGTAAAAAATATATCTAATTCAATATATATACATATATGTATTAAATATTAAATATATGTAGGTCATATACATTTTTGAATTTTGCTAGAAAAGCTTATATTACCTAACACTTAATTGTTAGAGAAATATTTTTATGTTCTGAAAACACAATAAAATCTTTCCAAATTGGATACAAATGTACTTATGAATTGTGAAAAATATGCAAGGAAATACATGTCACAGATTAAATAATGAGCTAATTGTCTTAGCAACCTCTTTTAAAATACTGGCCTGGCAATTCTGACTCTTAGCAAAATAGAACAAAAGTATCTAATTAATGCAGAACCCGCATAGGTTTTTTCTGTCTCAGTGGTGTGGGATGTGTATATGTGTGTGTATGTTTACATGAGTGTGTATTTGTGGAACTAGGAGATAAAAGGAGTAAATACCAATCAATAACCCTGTTTTGCTTAGGACATGTATTTTCCTTTTCCCTGCAATCTTAATTCCCTACTTTCTCTAAGAACAGTGACACGTCTTACTTGAGGATCTAAGTAAGAGCCCCTGCATTAGCATGGTGGGGGAGGGGGGTATCTTCTGCTTAATTAGGCACAGAAGGAATGGCCATGATTACTACTGAGTGGTCAATGGATTAGATCAGTTGTGATTACTTTCAATTTTGTGTGAGATTCTAATTTACTGTCTCAAGCCAATGGAAATATAGCCTGAATCTGTACTACTTGCCTAGCCCTATTCCCCTGGGAGAAACAGAAGGCGCTTGGAGTGCTGGGACATAGTAAGTACTCAATACATGTTGACTGAATGGAGGCAGGAGGAGTTGGAGATCTTAAGCTAGCATTAGTGCTCACTTAGGGCTGTCCCTTGTGGTTGGAAGGCTCGTATCTCTACATCATTTCTCCTTTTTGGAATCTTATACATCCTTCAAGGCCACTTTTTTATGTGAAACTTTCCCTGATTACTCCAAGAGACTTCTTTCAGCCTTGCTCAAGACAAAAGTCAGGATCTTACTGACTTTTGTATCACTCAGTACATTTTTTTTTAATTGATATATATTATGTATTCACATACCTTGTCATCATCCAAAATATACAATGTTTCAGAAGATCATCATGTAACTGTGCATTTATCACAATCAACTTTTTTTCTTTTTTGTGAAAAATAACATATATGCAAAAAACCAATTAATTACAAAGCACACCATAACAATTAGTTGTAGAACAGATTTCAGAGTTTGGAATGGGCTACAATTCCACAATTTTAGGTTTTACTTCTAGCTGCCCTAAGATACTGGAGAATGAAAGAAATATCAATTTAATTATTCAGCAGTCATACTCATTTGTTAAACCTGACCTTCTCTGTATAACTCCACCATCACCTTTGATCTTTCTCCCCCTCTTTAGCGGTATTTGGGCTGTGCCCATCCTAGTTTTTTCAAATTGGAAGGAGCTGTCGATAATATAGGATAGGGGGGATGGAACTAATTGATGTTCTGGAGAGGCTGGCCCCTCTGCATTTCAGGATTTGTGTGATCCAGGGATCTATCTGGAAGTTGTACGTTTCTGGAAAGTACATGGAACCTTTGTAGAATCTTATATAATGCCTTAAGTGTTCTTTAGGATTGGCAGGAATGGTTTTGGTTGGGCGTTGACAAGTTATGATAGATAGCAATGTTTAACTAAAGTGTGCATAAAAGTGACCTCCAGAGCAGCTTCTTGACTCCTTGACTCTGTTTGAACTCTTTCAGCCACTGATACCTCATTTGTTACACTTCTTTCCCCCCTTTTAGTCAGGATGGCATTGTTGATCCCATGGTACCAGGGCCAGGCTCATTGCTGGGAGTCATCTCCATCCACTATGTTTTTAAAAGTTTCTTGAACATAGTACATTCTCTATGATTATTATTTGAATTAATAATATGAATATAGATCTAAAAGTGAAATTTGAGAGCAAATCCTGTATCTAAATACACTTTCAAATACATTAGGAATTACTTTGTAGCGTTTCTCCTTTCCCTAAAAATGACTGCTCTATATAAATTTTCAGTGTCTGTATTTTCTGCTCACCTATTTTTACCTCTAGGCAGCAGTTTTTTAAAGGCATTATTTCCCTATCCTTCTCTCCAGTGCTAATTGAGGGATAACCTAATTCCATTTTTCTGTAGCCAGTAGAGGGGAAAAACTTAGGCCATTTTAAAGGGCAGAACTATTCCAGTGAAGATTTAAATTTCAAAGAATTCATAATCCAAATAAAATTTGGGTTTTTCTTTGTTAGACTGTACTTCCTAACAGTGGGGAATCTTAGCCTAAGTGATCCACTCTGAGCCACTTCACTCCTTAGAAGGAGCCCAGATGTGGCCTGCCACTGCTTAGAAATATATTATCCATCTCACGTGAGGAAGCTGTGGCCCAAAAAATGTCCATGAGTAAGAGGTCATGATCTCCTAAGTAAAATCATTTTTATTTCCATCAGGTACATTTGAAGGCAGATTGACCATGAACCAAATGGACCTTAGGTTTCAGGGCTCCTTACACAGAAGTCTTCCTTCTAGTATAATGCCCAACCTGAATGAGCTTCTGGAACTACAAAACAGGGCTCTGACTCTGGGCATGTCCATTAAGAAAACGGTGTGCTATTATGGAAAGAGCACTGTTTAGAATATCTGGAGGCCCTGGTGCTGTGTCTGCTCAGTGCCAAGTGCAAAGTATCCTTTCAAAATCATGTAAAGCTTCTGAACCTCCGTTTGCCTGTCTGCGACATGAGAATGGTAACTAACCTGTTCTGCCTTCCTCTTTGAGTTATGTAGTCATGACCAGAAATAACATTCTGATGACCAGTAATCAGAGAGTTCAGAAATAGTAAGTAATTGAAAAGTTAGAAAATTAAGTGGTATTCAGACTGAGTGTTGTTAAACATAAGCCAAAGCTATTTTCTACCATTCGAAAAAGTCTGCAGCAGACTTCTCCCTAATTCAAGTCTCTCTTCCTCCTACAGAAGAGGCTTCCCAGCCCTGCCCTAACGAGAAGTGTTCTTTAATCCTGGATTGCAGTGGATTAACCTTTTTTGACTATTCTGGAGTCTCCATGCTTGTTGAGGTATTTACACAGCGTGGGTTTGAATTGATTCTTTCTTTTCACTTAATAGCATGGATTTTCATTAGTCATTGTCTTAGCTCTGGGGTCCTGAACCTACTTGTTCCATCACCCATTTCACACTGTTCTCCCCAAAGGATGGAGGATTGCATGCCTCTCTGCTACCCCGAAATATCTCTTTATGCTTCTCCATGTGTGTGTGGGGGGTTCGGGAGTGGGGGCCTTCACACAGGGTGGTCAGAGAGCAGAACGCAGGTATGTGATATAACTGGGCATAGTGTCTGCTGAGCAATCACCTGGTGTGGTTTCTAGGAAGGAGAAGAAAAATGCCCAGCAGGATACAGGCTGTGTGAGCAGGGGCTTTGTGATGGGACGATGTCCCCTTTCACGTCATGGCTGAGCACAGTCTGACTGGATCTGGATGGTGGCTTTTCTCTCTGGCCTCCCCGGCTATGGCAGCTGCTCCTCTACCCAAGTTCTTCATGGGGTCTTTATGGTCAGGATGTGTAGAAATAACTATATTTCTCCAAAGCTGGTGGCTCATAAGGTCCCATCCCTGCCTTTGCCAATTCAAGGAAAACTCTGGCACTTCTGGGATTTTTTTTTTCCAGGTCTTCTTGTGTGTGTGTGAAATACTAAATCAACAAGAAATTACCCTTTTGCTTATTTCTTTCTGTTCCATCTATAAATCCCCTAAATTGGCGGTGGGGGAGTCTTGACAGTGGAACATCGTCTGTTCCTGAACTATCCTCAACTGTTCATTGGCTTCTACTTTATAAAACTAAATTCACCTCAGCTTTGAGTATTTGCTTTCCAGGAGTTTTTCTTTCCTTGTTCTCATAGGGTCTCATCCTATATAAGTATGGCTTTGCATTCAGCCAAAGACTTAATTAAAGCCCTAAAAATGTCCTGGAGCTCCTCCTTTGCATATCTTTCTCCTTTTCATTGCTCTGCCCCCCAAATTTCACCCATCCAAGTCCACTGAGACCCACATTCTGTTTTCTCAGCAAAGCAAGGCTGCTGCATTTTGCTTGGAACCTGCCACATCATGCAGTGGCCTAGAAAATATTTTGTGTCAGAATACTGGGATTATCAGAGGGCTTGCCTCATTAGTTTTTCTCCTTTTGAGGGACTCAGTCCAGTCTCTCTTACCCAATGTCTGAGAACAGTTGTTTGAGAATTTTTGTGCAGTTTTCTACTTATTTATGAAGGATGTGGTATTCTTCATAATACCATGTCCAGAAGTGGAAATATGACTTCCACCCTTAGAATGTATTGTAAATTCAGCTATGTGTGTGTGATTTAATGTAAGATACATCAGTATGATATAAACAAATCTAGTTATAAACATTTCCAAGTTTACTTTCACTGTAAAATATTTTTAAATATTAAAAATATTTTAATATTAATTAAAATTTAATTTAATTAAAAAAATTTTTTTTGACTTAAAAAATTAAGATCAGTAGCCTTTAAAGTTCTCACATTGTAGATTTTATTTTCTTGTGATATTGCATAACTTGTATCTCTATTAATTTATATATTTTTATTATTTATATTTTAAATTTATTTTGAGATTTTCAAATCTTTAAAACTTACGTTAGTACAAAGGTAAATTTCAGTATAGCTTTCCTATGAAGTTACAAGGGAAGAGAGTGTGTGGAGGGGAAGCTGCCTGACATGTGAAATCTAAGAGTGCAACCTCAGCTCTTTCACACTAGCTGTGACTTATTGGGGAAATCATCTCACAAATCTGGATCTCAATGATTAATTTTGTAAAAGTGAGGAAGTTAGACTAGATAACTGCCAAAGTAACTTCCAGTGATAAAATTCTGATTTTGTTCCAGTATTAGGAGATATTCAGAAAGCAAATAAATTATGCAAAATAATATATTTTTATATATCCTTGGCCTTACATCTAGTGGTAGTTTTGTCAAGTCACTCTTTTTATCATTGAGAATGCTTTTATTTTTTTGTGGTTCGCTATATAAATTTTGCACAATTTTGGCATACAGTTCAATATGATTATGTCCTATTTTCTTGCACTTAAAACTGCACAGACCTGAGTCATTGGCAGATTTCTTGTGTTTCATATTTTTATTTACTCTGTGTTGTGGTCTGGACAAGTACTCTCAAAACTTTTATGTGCCGAAGGGTCATTTGGGGTGCTCATTTATGCAGTCTTTTGGGTCTTGTTTTGATCCAGGAATTTTCATTTTGAACAACCTTTAGGTAATTCCGATGCAAGCCCAAGGATCATATTTTGAGAAACACTAGATCGGGATTGTCCTTTTACTAGAAAAGGCCAGAATGTATACTCTTGCTCAGTTGCATTTGAAATTTGTTTCTGAATATACACTAATATTTACTGACTGCCCTCTAGATACTGCATATCAGGATTTAGGGTTAGCCAGGTGGGGGTTCCTACTCACACTGAGCTTAGGAACTAATTTAAAGGTATTCAGAAAATCTGTGTACTTGGCTTTTTGAAAAGAGCTTTATTTTTTATTCATCTTAATGGTTTTTAAATTCTATGTAATAGAATAAATCAATAGAATGATGAATAAATCATCTGATGTGTTTTATTTGCCATTATTAATGGCAAATAAATGTATTTATTTATTTATATTTGCCATTATATTATTAATTATATTTGCCATTAATTATATTTGCCATTCGTCATCCATACATTCAAAACCACCAGTTCTGTGATTTTGGCCAGAGTGTTTGTTTGCTTTTCTCTAAATGAGAATTTGAAACAAAAAGTATAGAGCACTTAATAAATACTCAGTAATTCTAACTGCTCTTTTTGTTTCATTTGATGAAAGTCATTTCTTAAAATGTAATTAATATCATTACAACTAATATTATTTCTAAATTCTAGCCACCCTGAAAGAGGGTTCAGAGTAAAGAGCCACAGGGGCTTCTCAGCCATGCACATGTTTCTGCTTCTTAACAACACTCCTGGATTATTTTCTTAATTACTTTAGTTAAAGGAGCATTGTCCTGGGACTGGTAGGTAGAAGGAAGTGGGGTGACCTCCATTCATTCTTCTATTTGGGACACTTGAGAGGTCAGTGAACTGGAGATTGTTTATCAGCATCAACATATTACCCATAGCAATGTGTTCATGCCTCACTGAGCTTAAGAAAAAGTCAAACACTGAGTGGTCACCTTGAATTTAATTATTCTAACTTACAAAAACAAGAGCCATTTATTCAGTGGTAAAGTTTCATTCCATCCATCCGTCCATCTCTCCATCCATCCATCCATCCATCCGTCCATCCATTTTTTATGCTCAGTGATAACATCTATTATTTCACATTCTCCACATGTAAAGAGAACTGCTTACTATTCTAAGTATTGTGCACACCCTTAGAATGTGTTGTAAATTCAGCTATGTGTGTGTGTATATATATATATATTTAATATAAGATACATCAGTATTATATAAACAAATCTAGTTATAAACATTTCCGGGTTTACTTTCACTCATTTTCATGGACTGGCTTTGATCTGAGTGAATTTGAGATTGGAGTCCTCAGTAAGTCGTTTCTACTAGACATATTCTAGGATTTAAAGGAGGCGCAACTCTAAACTTTTCCAATTCTAAGAGATTTCAGGACCTCGTATCTTGATGGACCTTTAAAAATGGAAGTTGGCCAGTTCTGTTTGCTTGGATTTTAGTAGGGTTCGCAATTTACCATCTATGGTTGGTATTTAGAGAGTACGTAAATTTGCTGAAGTTAATGTAAAATATTAAAGTAAGGAATAAACCAAAAGGGTTTCATCCTTTTTGCTAATGGTTCCTTGACTTTCAGTAAAAGAAGTTGACAACAAGTTTAATATTATTCTTATATGGAAGGAAATGTGATATTTTATTTTGATTAAATAAAGTGGAAAATATAAACCATCAATTTTAGTCGCAGTAAAGGTAAATGCTGTGCTGTATTAATCTTAATTTGCTAAGAGGAGTCCCTTTCAGAAATTCTCCAGGTTATGTCCGACTGTGTAACAATGTCTCCCTCTGGTGGTCCGACTTCACAAGCATTGGCTTTCTTTTTTAACTAGACATTCTCATATTTGTTCTGAGGTTCATCTTATTCCCTCCCACCATCCATCCTAAAGTAATTGTAGGCGTGCAATTTTAATTCCTCTAGGCTTACATGGACTGTAAGAGCAGGAGTGTGGATGTCTCATTAGCCCACTGCACAGGTAAGAGACAGCCCTTGGCTAACTTTAAATATGAGCCAGCTGCTGCTCCATGTATCCTTATATTGCCTGTGCTTTCTTGTAGCTTCCTTGATAAGAGCAATGCAGTACTATGCAAATCTAGACTCAGAGAGACAAATCTTTTTCGAATCAGTATCTGCTGCAATAAGTACTATCCATTCAAATAAGGTGAGTTGAGTATGTTGGCATGTAGGAGTGGTAACAAAAAATTAGAATGTAGAATCAAGTCCTTTGCATTGTTTATATTAGCCTATCACGCCACTGGCGTCTAAAAGCTACTTCCCTCTCCGAGTCCTCTTCTGTAAGGAAAGGAGCATATCCATCCCTTTTTTTGTATTTTTGGGCCACTTCTGAACAATTGCTTAATAATTGAATCTTCCAACAATATCACTGCTTAGAGGATTTGATGATCACCTATTAAGTGCAAATCACATGCTTGTTAAATAATTGCTTCTTCTAAAACCCACTATGCTGGGAATTTGAATCCACTTCTCTCAAATGAACTAAACTCTAAATATAGCTTTTTCTTTTCTACCCTAATACTTTTGCCTCTAAGCTATATTGCAATCTTCGGAAACATTAGTTTCCAGTGCTCACATGATCTGAAGTGTCGACATTATTTTCCAAATACTGGACTTCATAATTTAGTTTTAGAACTGTGCCTAGAGCTTTGTTTTCCTGTAATTTTTTCTTTGATTTTTTTAAAATCATTTTGCTTTTCCTCATCTGTAGAACAGCATTTGGTGTCTCCCAGACTCATCCCTATTATATTCAATTAAACAGTATGCATTTACAGAATATTATTAGCATTACTATATTGTTACTTACCTAACATTTATTATTTACTATGCTCCAAGAATAGTCTAAGGACTTTACCTATATTAATTCACTAAATTTGTCATAACTTTATGAGGTAGATACAACTATATTTAACCTCATTTTTAGAAATGAGGAAAATGAGTCCAGGGAAGTTACACTTTAAATTGGTAGAGCTGGGTTTTCAAACCAGCAGCCTGACTTGGACCTGGTTCTTTAAATTGCCATAATCTGCTGTCTTCATAGAACATCTACTTTCTTAGCCTGGATGAGCATTTTGCTTCATTTACTACTGTTCTTTAATATGGTACCAATTTAAGAACTGGATTGGTGTCATGTGCTTATTTCTTCTTATGTTGCAGAATTTGAGCAAACTCAGTGACCACAGTGAAGTGTGATGCCCTCCTGCTGCATACAGCTCTTGGCTTTAGGAACTGTCCCGAAGAGACCGTCCCTGGCATTCTGTATGACTTTTTTTGTTGTTTAGATCCTACAGATGACCTTTCTTATGATACATATAATATGACTTAGTAACCACAGAGCCACTGATCAAAGTTTGCCAACAGTTGTTTCATAATCTTTGTTAGTAAGCAAGTTCACTTGGTAGATTATCAAATAGCAATTTCATATACAACTTTGGTATGTATTTACTTTTGCTGAAAGGTAAACATGTTTTTTTTCTTTCACCATAGTATTTTGTATTGTTTTATTTCTATTTTGTCGTAAGTTAATTTGTAAAACTGAGAACCACTTTTGTCATAAGATAAAAGATTTGGGATATTTGCAAGTCATTTGTAAAAATCCAGATGGTCTGCAATCTGCAATCACACATTAAAAAAAAAAAATAGAAAACGTGTCATTTTCCCCTACAAAGAAAATTCATTAAACACCAGTGAGGTCAAATTTTAATCTGTACAATATAAAATGAAATTCACAGAAAATTAATCAAATGAAATTAACAACAAACTAGAAATCATTGTTCTGCATAGCCATGGGAGTAATCAGGAATGTTATCACATGCAGAAGAAAACTGGTATCTCAGTGAAATCAAGGTCTTGACATTTGTCCCTTTTGCTGTGAATATTGGAAACATTTAGGTTTTCCAGACTTGATAGCTCTAATCTTCACATCCCATCCGTCCCATTCATCCCATCCCATCCCTTCCATCCCATCCCATCCCATCCATCTCATCCCATCCCATCCCATCCCATCCCATCCAATATGAGCCTCCATTTCAGCTTAAATTTAGTTGGAGCTATAGAATTTGGAAGTTGCACATTTTATGTATTTTCCCCATATATGATTTTTAGATAAGAAAGTGTGTATGTGCTATTATCAGTGTATAATTAACTGTAGTTGTTTGGGATTTTCCTATTTCAGAGAGGTAGTCAATATATTATAATACAATTATCTATGTCTCTGTAGATAGATCCCCATAGCCTGCTTTTCTTTTTCCTTTATTCTTTTCTAGAGGAGAGTGTGGATTGCTGATTGTCTGTAAATCCACCACATTGGCAGGATAAATGGCAAATAGATATAGGCCATACCAAGTTATATGTTATTGTTTTCATGCTTGTACATGTATTTTCAATCACACATAAGTACACAGAGTTACATAATTTTATCTAAAATTGATTCAGCTAAGAAGAGAACTCATTTTCAAAAACATGTGTAAATACATAATCAGGCTTAAGTCTTAGGGAGTTTTAACTGTTCTGGAAATTATTGATGTAAGAAACAGCCAGGTACTTTACAGTGAGTTTGTGAAGGAACTTGAAAATAAAATCAAAAGACTGGGCATTTAGGTGCTGTCATGGGCATCGGTAAGAGTAAATTTGAGTGCTGAGTGATTTGTTATAATGGTCCCTAACAAATGTGTAGTGAACCTTTGTATGACCCTTGAGTTTAATATTAAGTCCTAGGCAGGACAATATAATGAAATGAAAGGGAAAAAATAAAAGTATGTTTTGAATACTCAGGCATTTCACTATTGATTGAAATGAACTACAATGAATAGTCCTTTTTCCCAAGGTAGGCTTAGTCCCTTAATTAGTAGTTTGGAATGAATTGAGTCAGGGCAACTGATATTCCCAACAATGTTTCAGGGAAAGGTGGAGGTAATAGTTGGAGGTAAAATTTTCTTAGAGAAAGGTGTTTTATCCAGCTTTGTCCAATTAAATTATTCCTTTATGATATGATAGTGGTAATATTATCATCCCTAATCCATGGGCAATGGCAGATAAACAGAGTCAAGGAAAGTCAAGGAAATAAAAAAATATTTTTCTATATATAAATGGATATTTTGCTGTGCAACTTTAGCCCATAATTGAATTCATGCACTACAGGCGTTTTCCAATTTGTTGAAGATCATGGACCATGGATGACACTATAATCATTATACTTAATCAATGTGTGGTTTTATTGCTAAAGCTGACACAGTATCGTCTGAGCAATTGTATTTGAATGCATTTCAGTGTTTATAGTAGAAGCTTAATGGATAAAACTTTAAAACCAATAATTTAGATGTCAACTAATGTTATATTCAAAGCAAAGGAAGAATGTTGAATAAAGCATTTTGTCGCAGGACTTTTCCTGCATGCCAAGGCCAATGATTGATGGCCTAAAGGAACTCCCTGAAATTGAATTCTGAGAGTCCAACAGTTGCATATGAGTTTTAGACACACAAGATTCTAACATGCAATTGTTAATTTCAAATCAAGTATTAATAGAGCAGGAACGATAATATGGCACTGATACTGGGATGTTTCTGGAGTCACACTGAATTATTTGAATGAGAACCCCTTATATTTATGTATGATAAACTATTTCCATATTACTTGTGGTAAAATAAAAGTGGAAAAAATTAAACTGACCTACAAGAGTGTTAAGGAACTAATAGAGTGACATATAAATTAAGAATAAAATATGTAAGCAGGAAAAGACTATTAACATTACATTTATGCAAATTAATTGACCTTAAATTTCACCATTTGTCTTTCATTTTAAAGGTTATTTGCCCCGATTATATGTTTCAAGTATTATAAGATCTAGTTAGAACTACTTTGCAGTAATTTATTTGACAGATATCTATTTTATAAATATGTAATATAATGAGGAAAGAGATCTTTCCTTTTTAATGAAAACATTAATGTGTTAATACCCCGTATGGATATGTTTGACATTTAGTGGTTACTAAAATATATCAGTATGTTGTTGAACATACATATTCCTTAGAAATGGACATTCTGTATTCTGTGGGATGATGATCTAATTCGATATAGAGTATGCTTTTTGGCAGAGAATATGATGCCAGATTTCAAATGGGGTGTTAAGTGGTGCTTTCAAAATCCAAAGATTTTTAGTTAAGAATCATGTAGGCTAATACGCTGCACTTATTTTCTGTATTTTACAATGCATTTAATTATCTTTTTTATAATTCTTTGTACTAACTCAGCATGTAACAACCAATTTACATGGAAATAAATTGAAATATAATAACTATTATGTTTAAATGAATTTGTGTCCATTAATTCAGAGTTTTTACTCTCCTGCAAAGCAAATAACACATATTGCTTTCTTAGACTGACCACAGAGTATTATGTATTGAAATTTCCTGGAAGTATCTATTATTCTAATTTGTTCTTAAAAAATTTCAACCTAGGACTGTGAGGTATTATCGTGTTTTAATTTATGGATAAGTGTACTTTTGCTACATTTGAACAATCCCTTCTTAAATCCTTTTGTTCTAATCTTAATTAGTATTCACTTTAATTTTTTATTTGTTTGGTTTCTTATTTATATAATGTTGTTTGACTTTCCTAAGTTCCTAGAATGAGTTCAATCAACATCTTTCATCATTTTAGAGGTTACTGGTTGTTTCAGTTTGCTAAAGCTGATAAAATGTAATATACAAGAAATGGAATGGCTTTTAACAATGGGGATTTATTAGCTTACAAATTTACAGTTCTGAGGTCATGAAAATGTCCCAGTTAAGGCATCAATAGGATGATACCTTCTCTGAAGACTGATTGGGCTCCTCTATCAGTTAGCAAGGCACATGGCCACAGCTGTTTGTCCTTCTCTCCTGGGTTTTGTTGCTTGTACATTCTGGCTTCAGTGGCTTCTTCTCTGCTTCTCTGGGGCTTTTTTCTGTGAATGTCTCTCAATTTCATCTCTCTGCTTCTGTATGTGTTTTACTCTCTTATAAAAGACTCCAGTAAGTGGAGTCCTGAATGAGGCGGTTCACATCTCAATTGCAATACCCTAACTAAAAGGTCCCATCTACAACAGGTGTGCACCCACGGGAATGGATTAAAAGAACATGGGATACATAACAGCTTTTCTGGGGTACATAACAGCTCCAAACTAACACATTGGTCTAAGGAAAGATTCTATTCCAGTCGTGGGATATTCAACCGTGACTAAAACAGAAAAGAAAACCCTTCCCTCATGGAGCTTACATTCTAAAAGGAAAAACAGACAGTGAAAAGAATAAGTTTGAAATAAATTTATTGTAAGTTAAATGGTATGTGCCAAGAATAAAAATTAATCAAGGAAAGAGAATAGGAAATAGAGCTGAGGATGGGTGTTTTATGCCTAGGGAGGGTGACAAAACAGGCAATTAATGGGAATTATAAATTTCCTAAGCAATTTTTTATTTTCTTTTTTACATCTAAAAACCAGGCTAAATAGAATTTTACATACGTCTAATATAATGTCATATTTTTCACGTTCAAAACATGATAAATAATTGTGAGTTGGCTATTTAAATTATTGCACTGCTAGAGAGAGTAGATTAACATAGACATGACTAACTCTAACTGGGTATTATCTGGCTACTCAGACTAGGTTATGGCCAGGAAACAGAGTGAAGTTAAGGGGTCAGTAATTGGTTTGCAATATACCGGTGGCTATTTAGATGCCAAGACTTTATTATATTCTGGTGATGGCTTTTAATTGGCCATGTGGTTGAAGAAAACAGAACTAGCTAGTTGTTTTTAGCCTATCATATTGTTAAAAGAAAATAACAGCAGAAACATGCTTAATTCCACCAGTTGTCACAGTGACAGGCTATAGAATTGAGTCCTAAAGTGAGAGCTTACCACTTTTTTTTTAGAGGGAAAGAAAGCTAGGTAACTGCAGATTGGCTAAGTGCTCTGAATTAATTGCTTTCCAAGTACTCATTATATAAAAACCCTCCCTTGGTTTTATTGATTCAGCACCAGGAAGGTCATTTGGTCAAGCTCATCTTCCTTCTGTCCTAAATAAAAATAAAGACTACTCTCTCTAGTACGTTTGGAAAGCTTTTTAATGTTTGGAGCTTATTGTTACTTTTATGGCCACACTTAGAAATTGGCTAGTTAATAAGTCCAGTAAGAACCCATACTTGCAAGAAGAGTTACTACATTAAGTACTGTTTCAATAATAAAATAAATAAAAATAATACTAGAATTTTATCTTTATTCCTTTGCTGCTAGGGCTGCCTTTTTTCCTTCTTGGTTTTGCAACAATTCCTGGCCCTGTGAGGACAGAAGAGTGAGGAAAGGCAGAGCTGTAATGTGTCTTCCAATTAGATGTCTATATTTTACTGCATTTTACACTTCTGCCCTACACTTCCTTACATCATGGTCCATATTCCAGTTTCCAAGCTTTCCTACTCCCTGTTTACTTAAATTTGTAGTAAGAGACCTATGGTTTTAATGCAGATGCCATTACTTAATCTTAGCCAAAGACTGCAGAGAAGGGAGGGCAGCAATTACGATGCCTATGCATTGGGTGAATTTGGGGAGAGGAGAAAAAAGACTAAGGGTAAGGGCGGGTTTAGAAAGGGTAGTGGTATATCAGGAGAAGATTGGTTGGTATGGCTGACCCCAGGGTGGTACGATTTCAGGAGTATCTAAAAGTCTCCTGAATCCAAAAATCTCCTATCCCATACCTACAACTCTTGTCTTTCGTGGGGCCTGAAGTAGTCAGTTATTTTAGTTGGAGTAAATGTTAGAGAGGGAAAAACACATGTAAACTATGGTCATATGTGGCATTAGCCTTAGAAAGGCCTAGTACATTTAATCAACTTAAAACATTGTCATCAAGGATCTGATAGAAGAAAGCATGAATAAAATTCAATCAGGCAAGATGGATAGAAAAACCTTTTTGAGCTTTAGGTGCAGCTAAATATGGGGGAGTGGATGGGGTGATAGGAGACAAACTAAGAGATGAAGGGGAACAGGGGGTTGCGTTGGGGCGGTAGACTGGGGTGGTAAGGGGGCCAGAGGGTGGCAGTCTTGGATAACTACCTGTACCCTCTCAGAGGATCTGGGCTTCATGAGGCCAAACAGTTCTTCCCACTTAACAGCTTTTGCTGGGGCTTGGACTCCTGTCTTTTTACTTTTTTTTACATCACAACATTTGTTTATTATGTGAATTTTTACAATACAAAAAGAAAAATATAAAATGGAATATATGAATACACCTAGATGCAGAATGGTGACTTCTCTTCAAGAGAAAAAATGATTCTATGATTCCCATTTCTTGTAATAACTAAAGAGACTGCACATAGGTAGAAGCAGGTTGGTCATTAGCTTCACAGTTTTGCATAGATATGATCTATAAATGTTTTCCTCCTTCCTACTTAACATACAGTGTAAAAAATAAGTTAAGGGAAAGCTTCCTTGTTGGGTCCTACCATATGAAATATACTATATTCTGTTTTGGCAGGGCTGATATGTGGAAAATATCAAAATTAAATGTTATTACAATAATGAAGTAGTAATGAGATTCTAGCTAAAGGGGCTACTAAATGAGAATAGTATATATTTAAAGAATTCAAACCAAATAAGAAGTTGTTATAAAAAACCTCTAGGTTAAGAGTAAGCAAATAGATTTTTTCCCATGTATATAGTTAAACAAAGGAAGTTTCAAAATATAGGGTCAAATGTGTTAGACTAAATTCCATTGTTGTATATGCTGCATTGAATGGGACTTCTGTATCATAATTATCACAGAGAGGCATAGTTTGCATTATATTATGGCAATTTATCCTCAGTGGAAACCTTCCAGAGTCCTTTTATCTTGGAATATCCTATAAACAATCAAGCCACCAGAACATGATTGTACAACAGTAAAATGCTCTCTTGCGTTAAATTGAAGACATCTATTTAATAAAAAATAAAAAAATAGGAAAGGTACTTAGACTGTTACTAAGTACACAACAACCGTGGGTAATTCAAGGCATCCTAATCTCCACCAAGAATAACCACAAACTAAGTTTTGTCATGCTGTTAAATCCATCATTATGGATAAAACTGGTGCAAACTGGTCAAATGGATCCCGCAAACACTGATGGCCAGGCTGGCATATTGGCAACTAATATGTAACGGATGGTCAATAGAAGGTTTAGCAGATCTTACCTTTCTTCTGTTTTTTTCTCCCCAAGGTTCTTAAAGAGTTCTGCTGTTCTGATATACATTGGGGAGCTCCCCGGCTTTCTTTCTCATTCTCAAACCAACGAAGTTTCCCCCCTAATTCTTTGCATTGTGCTTCCAAATTCTTTTTCATTTGCTTATGACGCAGTCGGGGTCCTGCTTCAGAATCCTTCAGTTTTTCTTACCTTCACCTGAAGCACCTCCTGCTTCTCCATCTCCATCTTCTTCATCTTGGCTACATGCTCCCTTCTTCCTTCTTCCATCAGTGCCGAAGGGTCAGAGGAAACTGCCCTGTATTCTTGTTGTTATCAACTCCGTTGTAAGTCTCAGCTGCCAGTTTTCCACCTCTGTAGTTCTCGTAATGTACATCATTCACGGCATCTTTCAAGTCCAGCATGTGTGTTCTGATCAACGTAGTTCTTTGACTTGTAAAAGCATAATGTTCCCCATTTTTAACTTCAGCAGCACCCCAAGGACAGTGCTTCCCTCTGACCCTTTCGCCATTAACTTCAAAAAGTATCCCCACCTACCGCAGCACGAGGTAAATGGTCCTTTATCTTTTTAACAAGCTTATCTTCATCATCTGTTTCTGGATATTCATATATTTTAATTTTATGTTCTTGGATATCTTCAATTATCTGTTTTTTAAACTGTTGACACTTCTCTGGTGCGAGTGTGTCTTCTTCGGCAATAAGGGGATGACGTTCACTTTTCCATGTAAATGCTTCCTAAACTCAATCGCCAGTGGTTTAAGTCCGTGTCCTCAAGGAGCAATGAAGGAAACACAACACACTCCAGGCATCTGTTGTCTGTTCACTCGAGATTCTGCATTTAGGTAGAATTTACTGTCAATGTAGTCAATGACCGGCTGCCAACAATTACTGCTATCCCGTCCACTGCATCTCCAAACCCCAGGCTCTTAACTACTGCAAGCAGCAAGTGAACCCCACCTCCTACACCACCTTCTTTGATGAAAACTTCAGCTTGTTCCACTTGCCGTCTTTTTTATTTCGTATGGAAAGGACCTAGACACTGTGGAGAATTCTAATCTATGAGGAATAACGACCAGGTTGAGGTCGACCTTTCCACTCCACACTCACCTACTTACCCGAAGTGTGAATCCAAACCCTCTCCACTGACTTTCTGTTTGGGGAGATTTGGGCGATTTGGGAATCCCACCTGGCCTTCCAGGTTCTGTGGCCACGGTGCTGCGGGGCGGCCGCTCTCCTGGGGGAGGACCTCGCGCTGACCGGCCTCCCTGCCTCGGCCACCGCCAGGCGCTGCATGGGCCGCACCTCCTCCAAAACCGCCTCCTGGACCCCCGGCTTTAGCTCTGGCTCTGGAATTAGAATTTGAGAAGAGCAGCGTGACTACCCAAAATGAGACTGACATACAATTCTTGCCTCATTGTAAACCTGTTTTTTGTTTTGTTTTGTTTTGTTTTTTGCCATCGCTGCTCTTCACAGAGCCAATGAAAATATTGAAATAGTAAGGGTCTAGCTTAACGGAATAGAGCTTTAATCAATTAAAGTTAATCAAACGATTGTATCATCTTCCTCCTAAATCTTCATTGAAATGTGATCCTTTTAATATCCGCACCAAAATCACCCTGGGGGGTTGCTAAATATGCAGATCCAAGTGCCTACACAGGACTTAGTGAATGAGACTTTCTTTGGGGTGGGCATGTGAGCAAGGGTTTTAAAACAATCATAGGAAAACTACTGAAATTCAAAAAATTATATATATATATATATATGGATGGATGATGTGTTTCAGATACTTTATTGAACCTGAGAAACTAATACTCGTCAAAAGCTATGGTTCTTTGTAACGTGACATAGTTGCACATATAGTTGTTACCTGCCCAGGCAGAGCACATGATGAGAAGGTAAGGGCATGAGCATTAGAGTCCAGGGCTTCTTTCAAATACCAGACTAAAGAAAGCCTGTGTGACTGTGATTCTCAAACTTTAGGGTTTGTTCCATATATATATATTTTAATGAATTTCAGTAGTTTTCCCAAGGCTGTACATTTGTATTCAATATCTTCTACCCTGGAAAGTTTAAGTCTCCTCTTTGTTTCACAAATTTATACTCTTCCTAAAGATATTGATGCAGTCATATAAGAAAATGGTCCCACCCCCCAGGTCGCTCCTCACATATTTCCATTAGAAATACATCGTAAAAGAGAGATTTTTTTCCTTCCAGCCTAAGGCTCCATGGGTAATTATTTTCTTTCAACGCCTTCATTGAAATTCCCTGTGTAATTCTACCAGAGTGAATTATAGTTAAACCTTTTATTCTGCACATATGGAGCTGGGATAAAGAAGTGGTGCCAGCGATATTACTCAGCTACTTTCAGTTTGGGGATTGAGGCTGATGTAAACCATCATAACTAGAGAGAAAATACTATTCAATTATGAATCACTGCCAGATGTGTGAATGTACATCTTCAGATTTCATTTTCTGAAACACGCTTCTCTATTATATTTCTTATCCACATTCTGAGGGTTCCTCTTCCTATCCATAGTGAATTCAATTGCATTAAATGTTTAGAAGACCCCCAAATTAATAAAACATATATTTGGAATACCTCTCAAAATCCAAAGAAGAAATTAATAATTGTTATAAAGCAAAAGGTGTGTAACAATGTTGGGTAGCCTAAGTCATAGGAGAGAGGCCAGGGGACCTCACTGATCATCTTCCCATATCACACTTGCCCAGGACAACCTAGCCAGGCTAACATCAATGTGAGGGAGAGAGAGAATACAGTAAAACAGGGCATCATAATTGCTAGATAATTAGTCTGGAGTAAAAATGGGAAGATACCTGAGACCTGTGGTTTCAAGATCCCAGACCCCAACTCTTGTGGTTTAATAGACCCTCAGAATGTTTGGCATCCAAATGAGGGGACTGGACAATGATAACATTGTTGATATTCTTGAATATTCCTGATCTCCAGTCTAAGCTGGACCTTCAGTGCTCTTTGCCTACGCTCCAGGCTCTACCATTTTAATTTCCAAGTATTTTAAACCATCACCACATTCTAAATCTTCCTTCATCTTCCATGGATACTTTTGCCTCTACCTACTGGAAACCATCCGCACTTTTCAATTTCCTACTTCTTCCCTAGTTATCTAATGATATTGCATGTGTATTGTTTGAGCATACAAATTTAGGTAAACATCATTGACTGAGGTGTCCTTTCTCTTAATCATGGTCAAATTTGCTACCTGGAGCTTTTTGTTTTTCCTACTTGTTTTTTTTTTTTTTTTTAGTTTAGATTTGTTTTTTAATCAAAACTGCTATCTTGTTCTTCTGGCCACTGTTCTATTAAACTAATCCTTTTTTTTTTTTTTTTGTCCAATATCTTCAACCTCTCTCTGATTGACTGTATGAATTCATAGCCTATAAATAATCTTAAAGTTATCTTAACCTCACCCAAAAAAAAGTTCCTCATTTGACATATTTCCTTCTCTACTTTTCCTCTCTTCCTGGGTTTAGTTTCTCTTGAATAATTTCCATTCTAATTTATTGGAAGACTATTTAACTTTTGCAGCCTCTACCTGCTCATCTCCGGCCTTTGAAGTCTGACTTTTGCCTCTACCACACTGGTAAAGGTTTCTGGCAAAGATGATCATTGACTTTGAAGTTCCAAACTTAGGAATACTTTCTCATGCTCTTCTTATTGGCCCACTCTATTCTTTGTATTTTTGACCATTCTCTCTTTCTTCAAGTGTATAGTCTCTTGGCTTATCATTCATGCATTAAAAATGTCAATCATCTATTATGTGCCAGGTACCATGCTAGTTGATATGAATAGAAGAATGGGTAATTTCTTGCCCTCAAGGACCTTAGATAGTTCTTGTCAGGACAAACAGGTGAAAAGAGAATTATAATCCAATATGATAAGTAGTCACAATTTAGATGTCATTCAAGAAACCTCTCAAAGATCATCTGTTTTGAAGTTAACTTCAGAGAAGAGATGCCCTGCTCCCCGCCCACCCCCAAATTTGGTTTGAGAGGGATGATGTCAGATGTGCACCCGGGCATGAAGAGATTTATGTATCACGTAATGAGACCTTCTGGTGGGGGTGGGGGAGCAGGGCGCGCTCCTATGCTGGTCTCAAAATGGCTTGGCAAAATAAGGAAATTGGCTTGAAGATTTCATAGTGGTAGGGAATGGGGCCAGGGTGAGGGTTCCTAAAGCATATAGTTTGAACTTCCCACGGGTGCCACATGAGGAAATACAAGGGTTTCTTACCAGCTTTCCCAGGTGTGAGGGTGATGATGAAGAGGAAAAGGTAAGACTTAAAAGCCTTCAGCGCCCAAACATAAAAATTAATTGGATTAGATTCTCTATTACAACACAACCAAATAAGTTAGATGCCTACCCATGTTCTGCAAACATCTGTTCTTTCCTCTAATATCATATTGGCGATATTTTACCATAATTATTCATTTATATGCTTTTTAAATGCATTGGCTATGTAGTAATCATTGTGTTATTCCTAACTCATTAACTATTATTTGTAAAAAGCGTCTGTTGAATGGATGAATAAAATGATCAATCAATCATAATTAAAAAGATATAAAAACATGTTAAAAACTAGAAATCAACAAAAGGAAAGAGAGTGACACCTTCAAAGAACTAAGAATGGCATCGTAGTTATGACAGGGTAAGTTGGGGCAGTGGCCTGAGTACGTCTTGAGTGGTAAATATACAATTCCTTTTGAAAAAGTTGCTGTTCCTGTTGAACAATTTACACCTGTCAATTTTGTCATCGTAATTACACTACGGTTTCCTCACATTGATACCTACGAAACTAACTTCCATTTTCTGTTGGACTAAGCAGGCATCTCTAAGATGTCATCTGAGAGAGGGATTCAGAAGCTTCAGCTCTCCAATTTTCTTGTTAGTTTGTGACAACTCTCAAAGTTTCTACTGATAAAGTTCTGTTTTGTAGCAAAGCATTAATCCTGCATGGCTTCAGTTGAAAGATTGTAATATGATAAGGGGAAATCAAGACATTCACTCACAATTATTATTTACCATATTTCATTGCTTATCAGAAATTCTGTTTTGAGTAAATGCAACTTATTAGGAAATAGATTTTGGATCAACAGAAAGATGACCCTTATAGCAGTCAACTCTGCTGTCTTAATTATTCATAGCTTCCTTTTTAAAAATATTTTTATTGAGGTATCTTCACACACGTACAGTCCATCCAAAGTATACAATCAGTGGCTCATAATATCACCACATAGTTGTGTATTCATCACCATGACCATTTTTAGAACGTTTGCATCATTCCAGAGAAAGAGTTAAAAAGAAAAAAGAAAAAAACCTCGTACATCCCATATCCTTTACCCCTCCCTCTCACTGACCACTAGTATTACAATCTACCCCAATTTTTTTACTCCCTACCCCCATTATTTCTTTCTTTTTTGTTCTTGTTTTTTTTTTTTTTAACTTATCTGTCCATATGCTGGATACAGGGAGCATTAGACACAAGGTTTTCACAATCACATGGTTACATTGTAAAAGTTATATTGTTATACAATTGTTTCAAGAATCAATGCCACTGGAATATAGCTCAACAATTTCAGCTACTTCCCTCCAACCACTCCAAAATATCATAAGCTAAAAAGGAATATCCATATATTGCATAAGAACAACCTCCAGGATAACCTCTCAACTCTGTTTGAATAGTCATTGCTGCCTTCTTTTTTTTTTTTACATGGGCAGGCACGGGGAAATGAACCCAGGTCTCCGGCATGGCAGGCAAGAACTCTTGTCTGCTGAGCCACCGTGGTCTGCCCTTTTCATCGACACTACTTAAGACACTAGTCTGAATGTTAGTGACATTATTTCTCATGATTCTGTGGGCTGAAATAAGAAATTTATGTCTGAGCTGTTGAGATACATCCGTATGTCAGGGCATTCTATATCATGCATACGTTTAACAAACACTTACGACCTGTTTGAGAGAGTGTCAATAAAAAATTAAAAATTAAACAAGATCTACCTTTCTATGACTTACTCTTTGGTATGGGAGACAGGTGACAAAGATATAGAGAGAAAATTGATGGATAGATGGATAAACAGATGGATGAATAGATTGACAGGCAATAGAGATACACAGAGTCATAAATTGTACCATTAATAGTATCATGCTAGCATAACAGTTATGAAAGCAGCAGGGAAATGGATAGAGAGAGGCTGGCTATAGTTACCAATTGTAAGCTCTTCAACTGGTCTCTCCTGGTTCACTCATGATGCTGCATTAAGCTGATGAGTTGGCTGGGAATTGAACTTATCTGGGACAATGAGAATGGTTGGCCCTGTCATAGAGTCTTTCAACTCGGGCTTTTTCACACACAAAAAAGGGCCTGGTAGTCTCAGGACCCTAAGAGAAAAAAAAGGCAGAAAATGAAAAGCCCCTTGAGGCCTAGGCTTGAAAACTCACAAAACGTCACTACCACCACTTTTGTGGCCTCTCCTGGACTCCTTCGGTGGCTGCCCACTGCTGGGTGATTGACTGTGGGCTGGACTCACTGGGATGGCTGAGATGCCTGGAACTTTCTCTCCATGTAGCCTTTCCTCTCAGTCTTCCTCATAGGAAGGTGATGCTCTTAGGGTTCTAAGACAGCAAGGGGAGAAACAGCAAAGCATCTTGAGACCTAGGCTCTGGAATTTATACAATGTCAGCTTTGCCACTTTCTATTGGTCAAATCAGGTCACATATTCCACCCAATTATTGAAGGGTAAGATTCTGTCTCTGGGTAAGAAAAACAGTCAAGCTTTATTTTCAAGGAACACACAAGTATATTATTAGGATGGGAAGAGTTTGTGGCCATTAAATAATCTACATATCTAAAGTCAGAGGGGAACATTGTTTTAATTAGGAATAGGCTTAGCTATAAGTAAGAGTCCCCTACCCACCACTCCAGAAAAATACAGCTTAAATAAAATAGGTGTTCATTTCTCCTTTATGAAAAAACTTGCATTTAGGTGGTTCAGTGCTGTGCAGTAGCTCAGGCACAAAAACCTCATGCACTTAAGTGCCTTCATTGCGAAGGCTTCCATGTCCAAGGACACCATTACCCCTAGGGAGGGAAGTGTTGGGAATATTCTTTGCCTACCCCACAACAGCACCTGATGAGAGAATATGTTGCCTAAGACTAGTCATTTATAGCAATTAGAACCTTCCGATAGTTTCCCAACCCACTTGGAATGAAGTTGGAAGTCTTTACATTGCCCTGAAATCTCCCACATGATCTTGCCTTAGCAACCACTTCAATCTTTCCTCTCTTCTCATTCACAGTGCTGCAGTCTTGTTGCAGATTCTAGGTCATGCCAAGCACACTGCCTCCTAGGAACCTGTGCACTTCTCTCCACCAGGAGTGCTCTTCCCCCAGATGTCCACGTGATTGGCTCCTCCACATCAGTCAGGTTTCTTCTATTCCCTGTATCCAAAATTATAGCCAGCCTCTCTCTATCCATTTCCCTGCTGCTTTCATAACTCTTATGCTAGCATGATACTATTAATGGTACAATTTATGACTCTGTGTATCTCTATTGCCTGTCAATCTATTCATCCATCTGTTTATCCATCTATCCATCAATTTTCTCTCTATATCTTTGTCATCTGTCTCCCATACCAAAGAGTAAGTCATAGAAAGGTAGATCTTCTTTGTTTAATTTTTAATTTTTTATTGACACTCCCTCAAACAGGTCGTAAGTGTTTGTTAAATGTATGCATGATATAGAATGCCCTGACATACGAATGTATCTCAACAGCTCAGACATAAATTTCTTATTTCAGCCCATCTCAGCCACTGTTATCAGTTCAGGTTAGGGAAAAATGGGTACATTCACAAAACCTGAAGGGGAGGCTAGTGTAAGAGACAGAGTTCTGCTTGTGCCTTGCATATTTCCCAGAAGCTTCTTTTCTTTCTCTCCCTCCCCACCTGAGGCCTCCCACTTATAGATCCGTGACCTAAACAATTAGCCATTTTTATCCACAGGTCGTTGTGGGCAGAATTGGAATCTCATGATTCCCAGTCTACTTTTTCCTTCATAGGATTCAAATGTTTAGAAGATGCGACAAAGCAAATGCTATTAAAGGAGATGGAAATAAACTAGATATAACTAATAATGAGCTCAAGAAATAAGCACTCAAACTTTCCTAACTCAACTGAATTGTAGAAGAACCCACCACAGACTGGTCATCTGTCACTCAAATGCATGCTGAAAGTATTTCTGATATCAACGTCTAGCTCATAAATGGAATATAGTAATCATGCCTGATATTAATCATAAGGAGGTATAACTACTCAGATAGTTTGAAGGAAGTTTAATCTGAACTTTTCTCTACTCATCCTCAGTCAAATAATTTTATCATATCAAAGCATTCTGAATGGCTGTATAGTTAGTTACATACTGTCTTACCTCTATATTGCTTATTTAAGTTCTCCATTAATTTCTTAGACTATTCCATTTTTTCCCTCATGTTTCTTTGATAGAAACAAACCCTCTGATAAGTGAAATGTAGATAATTTAGGATTATCAAACCACAATGACAAACCGAGATAAAAATCTTCACCATCAGAAGAAATGAAAGTATGCTTAAGACTTTCTCCTATTCACTTTTCCCATAGTGATGAAAGAAAGATGGAAATGGGAGAAAAATAGGGAATAATATTAAATATTTTGGTGTCTCAAGATGTTGTGAAAACTTATCTTTGTAAACTTTTCCTGGTTTAGTAACATGGGAAATACTATGCCACCAAAGAAATCTGTAGAGTCAATGTGCAAATCTCTCTGTTCCTTTACATTTTCTTACTATCCTATGCAGTCCACTTATTTTAAGTGTGCAATTTAAAGTGTACAATTTGTATGGTGGTATGAGAGCATGACTTGAAGTTCCAAGGAAATGATGCAATGGCAAATGATAGCTTGTAATCCTAAGGTGTGGGGTTTTATTTTGGGAAAGGAGACTTCATTGTTCTCTCTCTCTCTTTTAACCCACATATCATAGTAGTGGAAAGTTAGAAGCTCCTATAAAATAGAGTGGGGTGGTGCAACAGTGGCTAAGTGGCAGAATTCTTACCTGCCATGCTGGAGACCTGGGTTCAATTCCCGGTGCCTAACCATGCAAAAAAAAAAAAAAAAAAAAAAATAGAGTGATGATTTCTTTTATGTTCTCATCAAAGCCCCATCTAATGAAGTCTCACCTTATCATTCAAGTGGCTTTAACACAGCCCAACGCATGAGAAACAGGGTGAAATTTTTATCCCCTGAGCTTGTATATAGTGACAGCTGAACTGCCTGGTAGAAGTGGCTTCACTTTCCCTTTCTATTGCCTACAAGCTGCTAAAGAGCAACCAAGGTGAAAGCAGCTGATGGACACTTGAGAGCAGTAGCACTAAAGCAACCGTGGAAAGGCCTGTGTACTGGCTGTGAAGGGTTCTTGGAAAACAGACCAACCCAGATCCAGAAGTCTATACCAAACTGATGTTGATCTGTGAGATCTGTAAAATGGGAGTATAATGGTATATATCAAGTCTCCATAGTACTGTAAAGTTGATTTTGGATCTTTCTTTGATCACGGTACATTTGATCTTTGATCATCAGAAGAGTCTTCATTTAACGAGATCATTGATGCAAAACATTTAACACATTCTTGCATTTAGTAAATATTTACAAAGTATGGTTTATGTGTTGGGGGCATAGATGGATGAATTAAAAGAAGCTGCAAACTAGCCTTGTCATGTTTCACTCTAGTGAGAGAGAGAGACAAAAATCAAGTGAATAAACACTCAAAAGTGTCTTGAAGAAGTAAGTCGGGCATCATAATATAGTATAATAGCCAGGAACAAGATGGAGGAGGGATTGGGTGAGACAGTTGGGGACATTCTGTCTGTGCATGAAGTACACAGGAAAACGTCTCTGAGATGTTACAGTGAGATGTTATGGGTTAGAGGAAGGCAGCCAGACATAAAGCGAGGCTGGCACAAGGGAACTCCAGGAGAGGGAAGCACGTGGACAAAATCTCAGAAGCAGAAAAAAGCTCAGGTGTTAAAGTGCCTAAAGGACTCCAGCATAGTCTGGGACGGTGGGTAGGGGCTGGGACAAACTCTGGCATGTAGTAAGCGTTTACAAATGGGAGCAGTTATTGTTGGAGGTTTTATAAGATAATTTGTTACAAAACATCTACTATAGTGCTTGAAACATAATAGTGCTCGATCAACAGTATTTATTGTTGCAGCATTTGTAGCATTGCTATATGCCATAAAACAGATTGCACTTTGAGTGTCTCTTTGTGATAATGCTCTTTTCCATCTCTGTTTCTGTCACAATCTCCACGACTCTCCCTATTGCTTTTATTTTTCTTACTTTCACAGCCCCATTATTAAGCTGCTGAATTCTTGAGTTATTTCACATGTGGTTGGTTGGTGGCCCCTTGGAAACCATTGTTTTTCGAATACACTTACATCATTTACTCCGAAGATTTTTGTTTTACTTAAAATATTTTTGTTGCTGTTTATGTATTTATTCACATTTTGTATGCCAGCTTTTTGGAAGTACTTTTAAATTTTCTGCCCATTTTCCCTTTTTTTAAACAACTTTATTGGGATCTCACTCATATGCCATCCAGTCCACTTATTTAAAGTGTACGATTTAGTGACTCTTAGTATATTCACTTTGTTGTGAAACCTTCAGCACAATAAATTTTATAGCATTTTCGTTAACTACCCCCTCCCCAGAGAAACCACGTGTTCATTAACCACTCAGTTTCCCTCTCCCCTCAGTTCCTAGCTACTATGAATCTACTTTCTGTCTCTATGGATTTACCTATTCTGGACATTTCATATAAAGGAAGCCATATGACATGTGGTCTTTTGTGACTGGCTTCTTTCAGTTGGCATAAGGCTAGTAAAAATTTTTTTTAAAGTGAAAGGACCAAACAAATTATCTTTAAAATTGTGGAATTTTGATACAAACCTCACATTTGGTATTAAGAGCAGTAATCTTCACTGTGGTTTTCAGAAAAAAAAAATGCCTTAGAGAGTGGGATTCAGGAACCACCACCCAACCCCACCCCACCCCCTCACCCCAAAAGTCCCCCCTTCTCCAGCCCTTGCCGCCTCACAAGGGCTGCCTGTTATGCTCTTCAAACTATCATGAATGATTAATTTGAGAGTCCAGACTCTTCAGAGCTTCTTCCAAGTGAACAAAAGACATGCTCAGAGTCGGGGTGACATTTAGTCAGCCCTTTAATGTGATTCTAATGGTTTGTATGTGTGTGATAATTAACAGTAAATTCATTATGAAAACCCATTTACCACAGGGTTGACACCAGCAAAAGCCCGAGGCAGCTCGGGAAATTCTGGGACACATCTGTTTCAGCAAACATAACTCAGATACTCGGAATCCGTGCTCGCTCATTGGTGCTTAATAGCTTCTTGAACAGCTCCTTTTTCTCCTCAGGACATACACAGTCAGACACACAAGACCATAAAGGCCAAATGTCTTCTTTAATTTTCCCAGGCTGAGCTAACTAAAAGAAACTGTCAAGATCCATAGCAACCGGCTATGTGGAAAGAAAATAATTACGATAATAGTAATAAAAAGAGAGAAGAGACAAAGAAGCCAATTTGCAGATTTGATTGATTTAAGATTTCATTTTTATCTATTTTACTCCTCTGTGTCAGATTTTCATGTCTATTTAAAATAGTATGTATAATTCGAGCATACCTACTTTGTTATGATTTACTGTTAATAACTTTGCTAAAGTGTAAATGGCCTCACATACTAATTGGGTGTGCTTCCCTTGACATATGCAAACTGACTCAGAAACTAACATATGCTGTTATTACTCATAATAGATCAGCTTTGTCTGAAATATTTGTGCCCAAAATTACCATTTGGCATGTCTTCAAATTCAAATCCACCTTCTGCCCTGAGATGAAATTCAAGGATTTGTTTTCTGTTTTATATATTTTGGAGAGGCTGCTTTCACTGCTACAATAAGGAGTTTTCAGTGTTTACATTATAATGACTATTTATGGGGGTTTAATATGTTGCTTGTTGCAAATCACACCCGACGGAAACTTGGCAAAGTGACTTAGAGATGTGGGACCACATTCAACTATATTTAACAGTATCAGGCGGTTGATCATTTGAAAATCTATGGTGTTAAATGGTATTTAGTATCATCTCGCATACTCTTTTTTATCTTTTGCTTTGAAGAAGTTAAAAATGGTGCTGAGGCTCACAGTAATTTCGTGGGGAAGTTGTATTTTCTGGTTGTCAACAATTTACTGTGTGATGGGGCCAGGAAAGAACCTAAAATAAACCTGCTTGTTCTTGAATTGCTAATACTCTGTGATTGTCACTGGATGTTTTGGCCACTGTTATCTTTTAGCAGGAACCTCCTCTTGTGATTGAGTAGAAGATGGAGGCAGAAACCAAACTGGGAAAAATGTGGAGATGCCAAACAGTAACAAAGTAGCCAAAAATGAAATGTTTGCTTTGTATTTGCAGGAGCATTTTGTATATTTCTATTCAGGTTTAAAATATTGCACCCAATTGTAAAGGCTAATTAGCTAAATACTTTTGGATAAGTGGGAAGGGAAAAAAACAGATCTTTCACCTTTTCCGAAACTTTGATTTGTAAAAAAGGTAAAATGTTTTCGATTTTGGAGAGTGTTATGATCACTGCAATGTTTCTGAATCAGATTATGTAATAACTACATCTCCAGTTGGTGTTTAACTTCAAAGGAAGAATTTTTTAATTACTGAAAATAGCACTGTTGGGGGAAGCCAGTTCTCCATGGGCTCTGAGCATCCTGCCAGTTCTCGCTGACTGTGCAGACTGCAAGGTGTGTCCCTTTCCTGATGCTGAGCAGATGCCAAAGCTAGTTACGTGGGCCAGTCAGCAGGTCAGGGCCGCATGGCCACCGTGTAACTGACTGTTTACTGCTTGGCACAGGAGCCCTGGCTGGCTTGCTGCTTGCTTAGTAAGGCTTGGGGTTCCTCCTCTGTTGTTCAGACCAAGGCTTGTGTCGCATCCGTTTGGGCCCACGGCATTGCCTGGGGCAACTTAGTGGCCTGGGAGCCAGGGCCTCTGAGCTGATGATCCTGCAGTTTCCTGTGCTGTGTATGACACGCTCTCTTGTCTACTTTTGTCACCTATTGAAATGGTATTCAATTATATGTCGACAAGTATATTTTGAAAGATCCTTGAGAAAATGGATATTTATTTTAAACATTTACAAATAATGCATTGACAAAGTATAATAAATAATAGAAGGTATTTTACATAGATAACTATATAGACACTACCATTATTATTTTTTAATTGTTGTCTAATGCTTAATAGAACCAGGTCAAACATGCCTTCCATTTATTGGCACCTCATATGCACGTTTTTATCTTTCATTGTCTCAACATCCTTAGGAGGTCAGTTTTATTTTACTGTCTTTACACATGAGGAAAGTTAGCCTTAACTAGTTCAATAACTTGCCCGAATCAGATTGCTTTTGAACCCAGGTCTGATGCCAAATCCACTCCATGATGTCTAAATTCTGCTCCCTTAAGGCCAATGTCTCCCGTAAGTATTTTACAATTAATTTTATTCCTTAATATCTGTAATTGCTGTAACTCTTTTGCTCTTTTTGTTCTCCGACACTGATTTTCTGAAATCATAAGACATACGTTTGGGATAAAAATCAGGATTTTAGGTCATAATCTGAATACTGCTTGAACATCATGGAATCTGGCTGTTCCTAATAAATTAAGTAAGATGTTTAAAATAAAGTTAAAGTTGATTGTTCACACCAGTAAACAACTAGATAGTCCAATACAGATTGAAATTATTTAAAAGAAATGGATTCATGGCATATTGAATTTGCTTCGCCTTCTTATACAATAGAATGTAGCTTTGCCAGTTGGCTTGATGCTATGGATAAATGCGTATAATCTAGGCTAAATGAAGGACCAGATGCCTGAGGTTGGGTAGGGTGGAGTAGTCTTGTTGGATGTATTTAATGTCTTATTAGGTTTTTTTTTTTCAGTTCCTAATGCTGGTGACTGGAGCCACTATAATAACAAAGTTAGAATCAATAAAGCAAAGCCAGCTGATCCTACTATGTCAGTCTGATTAAATTTTTAAAACTTTTCTTATTGCCAATTTTCTAAATGCATGCAAATAATTAATACGGTTGAACCTCTGTTGAGGCTCTGTAGTATTTAGACCAAAACTTAACAAAATAATAACAAACCCTACAAATGTACCCTGGGAAATAGCAGAAGTGTTTTCCTCTGAACCATTAAGTACACTTCCAAATGTTGCTTCAGAGTGTCTTCTGCACTTAAAATTGAAATTTGGGGCAGTTTCAATTGTTCAAGCTGGAGTTTGGAAAAGGGAGTGACAATTCCAATTATATAAGGTGCATCATGGTTCTTGGCATACAGAGGTAGCCGAGGCAGTCCTGGTGGATTAAATCTAATGTGCTCAGGCATGGGGTGTGAGGAGAAAGTGGTCAAAACTTTGAGGGGCCTACAGCTTATACAATTTGGAGGGACCTCTTCAATTAAGTAACCAGTTCATCATTAATGTATTTGCTGCCGTAAGGTATTCTGAGTGTTTTATTGTATTTATCAATGTCCATAATGATCAATCGACAGGTAACTTAAAATCATTTTTCCAATGTGTTACTATGATTTACTCCTCTTCATTAACTGGACTTGCAAACAAACCAAGAGCCCACTCATTACTTCCATTTGGAAATGATCTCTTCATCTTAAAAAATTACAGCTTTTGGCATTATGTGAGTTTTTGTTGTTTTGCAATTCATTTCTCATTATAGAACCATTTTTATTGATATCGTTGCACATTTTTTATTCTACTTTCTATTCCATTAATTTTTATTTGCGTTTTTTGCTTATTTAACACATAAATTTTAAGAGACAAAACACATAGCCAAAACAGTATTCTGTAATTTCCTTTTGTATTATTGAAACTTTACAAAACATCCTTCTACATTTCAATTAAAAACAGACATAAATAAAAATAGCCGTAGCCATGACCACAAGAAATAGTCACCGCCAGGCTGCAGATGACTATTAGGTCAAGTGTGAGACAGGAGCAGTCTGAGGGAAAGAGACACCAGTCTTGAAGGTAAGATGTCTTACTTTTGTTATGTTACAAAATTATCCAATCATTTGAACACATTGCTAAGGTCCCATGGCAAATGAGGGACCCTGGAGCTTAAGCTTTGCTAGTTTCACCACAAATCGGCCTCTGCTGCCCACCGGAGGACATGACAAGGAGCAATCCCTAGAGCTTGGGGGCTCTGAAGCTGCAGGTGGCTTCTAGGGTGAAAGGTTTCAGAACCTTAGCCTTGCATGCAAAGGGTTAGGGAGGGTGAGCTAGACCATACCACCCACGATTGGTTGGGATTTGAATACTGACAAGGAGTGACAACTTGAGCTCAGCTGAAGGTTGCTTTCCCTTTTGTTCACTGCTAAAGAAGCCAACCAGTTGTGCAAGGAAGTAAACAACTGACCGTTGCTCCCCAATTTTCCCCTAGTTCCTATGGAGGAAGCCCAAAGTTCACTGCCAAAAGAAGTCTCAACATTGGGTAGCAGTCAAGGTTAGAGTGCTAGAAACCTCAAATCTTTTCCAGTGAAGCCAATTTGACCCTCCAGGGCACTATTGAGCAAATAAATGAATGAACAAATGAGAATTCTGGTCTTCAAGTGCCCAGATGACCTCAGGTACAGGTTCTCTGTTTTAGGTTTTGCTAAATATCCAGATCATCAGAAATTTGGATGAAAATACCAAGTTTTGGTAATTACATTCTAGTTCAAAAAGCAAGCAGTATTTCTTAGTTACTACTCATTATTTGGGCTCAGTGAAATCTATTGCATAGATTTGTAGCTAAGGAGTGTTTTCACATTAATTTCTTTTGACTGGTTCTGCAAAACCTTATGTTTCATATAATGTAAAAGCAATAGCTGATGTTTCAATGTGTTTAGGAGCACAGGATGGATGGGTTGTACATGGGAGTGGGTTGGTAGAAGTTCAAAATGCAAAAATTCACCTTCCATCATGAAATTAAAAAAAAAAGGTTACATTCTTAACCTTTAGGAGTGCAGAAGATTTTGCTCTGTGCAACTTCCCAACTGCTGTCTTTTATGAAGGATTCTAAAGGAATACAATATTTTCTCCCTTAGAGAAAGAAGCAATTTTTCTAAATTAATATAAGCTTTTTGCTTTACTGTTGGTCACCTTTGGCACATCATGTAGCAAATCTCATGCTAAAAATCTGCATGTGGAACATTAGTAAAATCCGCAAAATCCTCTTGGAAAAAGAGAAAAACTTAGAGAAACATCCCAAGGCGTAACATGCAAAACCACTTTTCACTAATCAAAGAATCATTGCAGACTTGGCTGACAATACTGTAATAAATGACCTTCATTGTTGCTCAGAAACTATATGCTCTGCGAACACAGCACATTCCACATTATCTAAAACTCAGAATTGAATATCAAGACTGTTTTTAGTCCAGCAAGGGAATGAAAGATGACTTTTCACTTAATTCCCATGCCCTGGTACATGCCCCTAGCGAAATAGTTGACCTTTCTGTGTTTACATTCTCAGAAATGAAACCCTAACATGATTAATAAGGATGCAGAAAGAATTAGCTTGAGCTTGTGATTAATTCAGCTGCATCAATTTACTTTGCATACACTGACTAAACCAGAGAGATCTAGATTGCCTGGTCTATTTATTTCATTTAATCTAAATTGACCACAATTTCCAAAACACGTGTGTATTTGATTTTTTTTTCCCGAAGAGTTGTGAAATCCATCCTAATCCTGCGTAACACTGGTTTTGTATCGAAGATAGAGGATATTAAATAAATTAGACCACCACAAAAACAGCGTTTTCTATTGTTATTTTAAAAATTAAATAAGAAACTCTCTTGTCTGTGATCAAGGTACCTAAGGAAACGACTCAGTAAGTATGTTATCATTTTATCTACTCAAACATATAACCTGACTCTGCTCTCAAATATATTGTAGACCCAGGGGAAGTATTTCGGAGGACATGTTTTGAACAAATAATTGATAGCTAATATTATTTGCGTAGGATGAAAATGATAAGAATGAACATTTTGGGGGGGGGCAAGTGGGAAGCTGCAAATCAAACAGCTACCACAACATCCACATGTAAGGAAATGCAAATCACCCCTATTCTGTGATTTCTCCCCCCAAACTCACAGGGGACCAGCATCCACAGAATCTGGGGAGGCTCTCTCCGCGTCCCACAGCTAAAACCGTTCTTGGTCTAGTGTTCTCATCTGAGAACAAGGTAGCAGCAACACTGTAGTCAAAGCCTGAACAATTGTTGTGAGAATTATTTTCATAACATATGCATGATGCTTACGTGACAGTAAAAAGATGAATATAGTTTATATCTTCTTTGATTATTCTCCCTTGATTTCAAATAATTCTTCCTTCAGAGAAGTTCAAAATCCTCTAAATATAACCATGTTTTGAGATGGACTATAGAATGATCATCTTAAGATGCTGGCCGTTCATTCGTTTAACAAGCATTTACTGTGCAGTAACTAGACCACCTAAAAGGAAGGAAGACACAATCCTTGTCCTCAAGGAGTTCACAGGTCACTGTTCAGAGAGTGCCTTGCAGGGCATAACTTCTGGGAAAATAATGGTCTGGCATTTGAGTGGTAAGGCCAGGAATTCGTTCATCAGTGTACCCAGAGGTAATTGGACACAGGAGGACAAACTCCTGAGACCAATATATTAACTAAAATATTAATGACCAATTCTGCTACAGACACCAGAAATCTTTAGACTCACAGAATCAAGTCTCTCTTTCCTAGGGAGCATCAGGGATCTACAGTCCAAGGCCTTGCTCTCTCCCTCTTATTTCTATAGGGTATGTTGCTGACCATCCCTCTTCTGTAACATTGCTTTTCTTTGGATATATTTATTATTACAACTGATTGCATTTGTGCCTGCTTTCTTGTAGCTTCACCTTCCTGAGTCTAAACCCCTGCGATATTCAGTGGAACTTGGCTGCTCCTGAAATTCTTCATTTCCCTGCTTATTGATAGTCATAGGATGAGATTACTTTTTGCATAAAATTATTATTTCTAGGAGATTTTAACATCCTGTTTGACAGCCCATTCCATACCCCATACCCTAGCTACAAAGATTCTTTCTCCTGCTTCAGCGTGCCTCCAATATTATCTTGGTATGACCTTCCGTCCTCTCTTCCCTAACTATATAATCAACAGAGAAAAATCTCACTGTTTTTGTAAATGGTGTCATTATAGGGGTGAATTTGCCAAGGTCAGCCTAGTCTCAGAGCCATTCACAAATCCTTTTCCTCTCCTTGATCAGTTCTTTCTTCTGTAACTCAAAATGCCTATCCTCCATACTTACTTCTTTCCAGCTCCTCTTCTTTTTCAGTAGATCATCTTGTATGCTAACTGAAGGAAAAAATTCAGAGTCGTCAGACTTCCATCACTATCCATAATTTCCTTTTGTTCTCAAAGATAAACGTGTCTTTCTCTTGTTTTCCCTGGGTTCCTGGTCCCATTCTATGCCGCATATTCTTAAATTTTCTTTACTAGTAATCATCTCTATTTATATATGTGCAATTTCATCCTCATTTTTGGCTTATTTCTGATAGTCTTAAAACATAAGAAAACAGCAGCATTTGGCATGTTAGCTACTATTCTTGAAAGGCCTCCTGAGGTTATGATCCTATTCTCCTCTGCCATCACAGCCCATCATCCTCCAGATCTTTTTGTTTCTTTTCCTTTGCCCACTGCATTAGTTTGGGCTCCATTCCAGCATGATCAGAACCATCAGGAGATATATATGTTAGAGAATTAATTTATTACAGGGAATTGGCTTACACAATCATAGGGACTGGATGACGAGTCTCCGCATCTGATGCTGGAACATGAAGTTCAGAGGTAGGCAGGCAGCTAGGAAGGGAAGATCAAAAACAGGCAGGAACCCCAGAAACAGGAGCTGGGACCCCCATCTGGAGAGACTGAAATTGGTGTCCATTCTTATGGCATGTAACTGATCTTGGTGATGAAGTTATCTTACAGAAATGGGCTTTTTACAATGGAGCAGAGCATGTGGGCACACACACACACACAAACACACACACACACACACACACACACACACTTGACCCAAGAGTCAAAGACACTGAGGGGAAACCCTGATTGAAACAAATAGAACCTGAAGGAAAATCCTGATAGAAGGCAGAACAATTATGGGCCCAACTGCTGCTTCATGCCACTGAGATGAGTCAGGCGATTAGCAACATGGGTGTGCTGCCATCTCCTTTCTGCCCTCCAACTCTAGGAAGAGAATCTCCAGTCCACCCTGGAAACCTATAACAAATGGGAATTCTGGGAAATGGAGTCCAGCCTAGCCTAGTAGTTACATTGCTAAGTCATCACACCCACCCTTCAAGTTTACAAGAGTTCTGTCTTTTGTTCTCTTTTTTTCTCACATTACCTAATCTTTTGGCTATATCAGCCCCTCCTCTGACTTCAGCTATTATCTCTGTGTGGAAGTTCCCCAACTCGACATGCCCAGCTAAGCTGACTTCTCTTCTGAGTTACATACTTCCATATCCCAACTGTCTGCTGAGCATCACCTGAATATTTCATATGACTCTCAATTGTCACAATGTGGTTTTGTCTTTCTCCTCTTTGTACATTTCTCATTCTGGTTAATGGTGCCATTATTTACCCAGTTGCCCAAAACAGAAATCTTGGAGTCATTCTATAAATTTTCCCTCTCAAACACCAATGACTATACTAATTTCTACTGATCCTTTATCTCCTGTATATCTTGAACCCACTCTTCTCCACATTACCAATAGTAACCAATTCAATCCATTTTCATCTCACACATGGATATCATAACCACCTGTTACCTCTCACCCTGCCCTCTTTCCCCCTCATACTCTGTGCTCTAAGTAGGCATATCTCATCATATTACTCCTTTGCTTAAAATCCTTCACTGGATTTTGACCAAAGGCGAAACCTACAAATGAAATCCAAACTCTACTTTGCCGCATATAAGATTCTCAATGATCTCACCTGGCCTACCTTTGAAACTACATTACCTGTTGTCCTAGTGTGGTAATTTTAATGACTCCCGTTTGTAACACTCACACTTGGCCTATTTTAATAATAATCTTCCCTGAATATTCTCATTCTGGAGCTGGAAAAAAAGGAATTAGTTCTTAGCTAGTAGTAGACTGGTTAGGATGTGAGTCCCTGATTCCTGGTGGTTATAGTCTTCACCCTGCAGAGAAAGCCCATGGGCAGTGAAAAAGAAAAACTCTTAAACGAAGAAAAGAAGGAGAGATGAAAGACAGAAAGATGGAGAAATAGTACCGAATAGAAGGTCTGTCTCTGGTTCTCATCCCAAAGACCTCATTGTAGTTCGGTTATTTAAACTAACAGATTTCCCTTCTGTTTTTAACTTCTTTTGAGCTGCATTTCTCTCACTTGCAACCAAAGTTTTGCCACAGCACAACACAGACAGAACCTTTCCCATTGTTGTTTTGTGTTGCTGCTGCTTTGTTGATGAGCTGCTGAACTCAAGACTCTATTTAAATACCACTTTTTACCAAAATCTTTATTGATACCTTCAGGTTATACTGACCATTATGTTTTGGGTGCCTCACCATAGCTACACATTATCACTTTTTACTTATTTATCTATTTCCCTTATTAGATAGTAAAATTTTTGATAAAAGGGTCCCTAACTTATTAATTTTATATGTTCAATGACAGATGATATCACAACTTATATTTACTATTTTGGAAGGGAGTTATTTTTATGCTTAGAGGGAAGTCTTATCTATTAGTTTTTGTAACTACTTGCTGGAACTTTCCATATAATCACTTTATTTATACCCTACATGGAGAAAAAAGGAACATATGTTATTATTTCTATTTTATGGACGGTAATGTATAGTATTCGTAAAATATGCAAGTTAATAAAGGAGATACGAATAAAACTGGGAGTAGAGCATCCTTTAGGACGTGGGTTTATGGGAATCATGAAGAAAAAGAATTGTTAACATGAGGTTATCCAGTGCAGACTGAGCCAAGCCTTGTGCCAAAGTCGTCAGAGTAAATACCCTTGTGGGTGAGTATCAACTTCAAATTTGGCATGTGTTAATGTCTATGAGTTAAACTTCACATTCATTTTTCCAAAGATTAACAATGATAAATGTATGTATTTCTGTTCAATTGTTCAAAGAAAGTGCTGTAGCTTCCTAATTTAAATCGGTTTCCTAATATTCAAAATAAGAACTTTAGAAGTTAATCTTAGGAAATTGCATCAGAAGGACAGACACTGTGATTCCTTCTCAAATTCTGTTGTATTTAGTTCACTGCCATCAACCCAAGGAAAGAACATTAGTGAATTAGTGCTATTTTATTGAACCTGAGGTTAATCTCCAAATTGATAAATAGATGTATATGTTTCTAGAAAACGAGATTGATATTAAATCATTGTGAACAGTGCATTTTAATTCTAATAAAAACATTCTTATATGCTTTAACATGTCAGAATATTTTTGGATTGGCAAAAGAATGCTGTGCTGTTTGATAGGATTTTAATAGAAAATACTCATTTAACTGCAGAAGACCGTAAAACTGTAGAGGTACTTGCTGTAGTCTTCTGTGGTCAACCTCCACCATGTCTCTTTTTTTTATTCTTTTAAGGTTTTCAGCTAAGAAAAAGCTTTAGATCCACCTGCTTTCTTATTTATTTATTTATTTTTTGCATGGGCAGGCACTAGGAATCAATCAAACCCTGGTCTCCGGCACGGCAGGTGAGAACCCTGCCTGCTGAGCCACCGTGGGCCACCCACATGTGCTTTTTTAGGGGGGTGGCGGTGGGGGTGGGGGGGATGCATGGTCTGGGAATTGAACCCGGGTCTCCCCCATGGAAGGCGAGCATTCTACCACTGAAGCACCGTGCACCCCACCATCTGCTTTTAATCCTACAGACATCGAGACGAATGTCTGAATCAAGGAACTCTGGTTCTTTCCAGTAGGAAAGCAGAAAATCTTCAAGAGAATCCTTTCAGAACACAAGGTTGAAAGGAAACAGTTTTCTGTTTGATCATCCTTATCTCCAATTGCAATTTCTCAAAGAAGAACTCTAACAGAACTAACTGTTCTTACACATTTTAACTGGGTTATAACTTCTCAGAGGATGTGGCTTTTTTTTCTCTCTTTCTTTCTCTCATTTCTTTTCTTTTCTCCCCTACTGTTTTCAAATGTGTATGAAATGCTGGTGAGCTAAAAAGAGTTAAGTGAATAAAGACATGTAAGCACAAATTCTTCCTAATTTGATATACTTGCCTTTGGCCAACTACTTCTATTTTTCTCTTTCAAGGAAGTGCTGGAGGGATGGAAGAGGAATAGAGAGCCAAATTTAAGAACTCTCAAGAAGAAACTGAGACCAAGGCCCTTTCTGCCCTTAATATTTTCCAGCAGTGGTGGAAGCACATGAGAGAAGAACAGCTATAAGTAATAATTTGGTATTAGTAGTGGTCATGAAGCAGTGAAAGAAAAAAAATCCCACTGAAATATGCTTGTGAGTCATGCAAATTGGATTTATATTGTTTGAGGGCAATCAGGGTTCCAAAGAATCTGTAAATAGGAAAAAGCAGTCTTGTTTTCAAGTTAACCTTTCCAAAGCTGTTCCTTGATGTTCTTATTCATCCTTGGCTGCTATTGCTGAGAACTGCACAAGGTAGGTATTCAATAATTATGCATTGAATGATTTCTGATTAAAGACAGGTATTGTACCATTTTTATATGAAAAATCATCTTTTTGCACGACACAATCACAAGCTAGAAAAATTGAAATATCCATACGATAATGCCAATATTGTTACAGTTTTATTATTATCTATTGAGGTCCTACAATGTGCATGCATTACTAGTTATCTCTCTGTGATAAGAGGACTTTCTAGAAGGTTCAATTAATTTCTGGGAAGACACATGAAAGATATTGATAAAAAATATCAATCTAAAATTTGATAAAAGATCAACGGTCTACTAATAGTAGTGTTGGTTTTGTTTACAAAAGTAAACTATTTTAGATAAGATAGACATATAAAAACTCTTTTAAAAATAGTTTTATTTTGTTGTAAAAGGGAATGAAAGATTGATTCACGCAACAAAATAGATGAAACTTGAAGACATCATGTTGAGTGAAATAAGCCAGACACTCAAGGACAAATATTGTATGATTTCACTGATATGAAATAATTAGAATAAGTAAACTCATAGAGTAAGAATTTAGAATATAGCTTACTAGGGGCTTGAGCGGGAGTAGGGGATGGGGAGTTAATACTTAAATTGCACAGAGCTTCTATTTGGGGTGATTGTAAAATTTGGGTATTGGATGGTGGTGATGGAAGCAAAATATTGTGAAAGTAATTAACGACATTGAATTATATATTTGAGTGTGGTTAAAAAGGGAATTTTTAGGTTGTAAATATGTTACCAAAATAAAAATTTAAAAGCAAAACAAAACATAGGACTGTATAACGCAAACACTGAACTCTATTCTTAAACGATGGGGTATAGTTAATAGTACAAATAGAAAAATGTTATCTTGTGAACTGTAACAAATGTACCACAGTAATGCAAGGTATTAATAATAGGGTGGCACATGGTATGGAAACTCTGCACTTTATACATGATTTTCCTGTAAACCTACAACTTCTCTAACAAAAAAAAAGGAAAACCAAAAATATTATGCAACTATCTTTCAATTATTCCTATCTTTCAGCTATCTTTCAATTACTTACCCATCTAGAAAGTAATATTTGTAGCCTGCTGCAAAAGTGAGAAGCTAATTGGTAAATGTAGCATTGCTTTACATTCATGTTCCATAATTCATCAATTTTTACTTTCTTAATATGAATGAACCTCATCTAGCATGTCCCGATTTTCAGGATTTGTACATGATGGATGATTGCTTCAGGATCTTTACATATTTGGGACAGACCAAAAAGCTGGATCGGTACTTAATGGCAGGAACAAGTCAATTTCTATGGACCTTGGGTCCAGTCGCTCAGATGAAGCCCACAATTTAGAAGTGACTCAGAACCAGCCAGGTTGCAATCTACCACTTTCTGAAAGCTGAACAATAGAAAACTGGCGAAGACTGGAAAATTGTTTGAAGTATGCATTATATGGCGGTGAAGAAGCTTTTGCTTTGTCTATTAATCAAATGTTCTTAAACATTAATTAAGAGAGAATATGAGAGGGATGAGATGTGGACCACAGATAATGTCATCGCATTATAAGCTGGAATCATAGGAGCAGCCAAGACATTTATTGAAATGAGGTATTTAGTTTCAAAGCAGTCTACATTGACGTTCTGTTATAGCAATTTTATTTTGGCTGCATCAAATGATGGATGATGATGCAGTTCTCTGGTCTGATGGACATGATACTATGCAAAGGCACAATGTGCTGTGCTTTTGTATTGAATTATTGAGCTTGCAGTTTTCCCCAGAGAACAACTATATGCTGCATTTTCAACTAATTTACGATCTTTAAAATTTCAATTGGCAATACAATCCTGACTTCTTTTTTAATCAAATGAGAAATAATTTTGCAAGATTGAGAAGATAAGAATCATTAGATATAATCTGGTAGGCAATTTATCTACCAGGATGGTGCCACGGGTTTTGTGTGTGTGTGTGTGAAAGGACATAGGTCTTATACCATATCACCTTGAGAGTGTTGGCTATAGCTTTGATTCTTCTTAATTTTAAGTGACTTTTTATGAATCTATCACAAGGACATTTATCTAAACACTGTTTGAACTCTGTTTTCTGGTGGCACCGTCTTTGAGTTAGTTTTCTATTTAGCACCCACTTTTAAAAGAAAACCTCCGTTTATTTTCCTTAAATTTGCCTCTCTCCACCTCCAGAGGCGGCCTTAGTTTATTGAATTTTCATGATTTTATGGACTCCATACACATGGAGAATATTAAAACTGAGAAGAACTAACTTTGAAGGTCACTTCATGAAATGTCTTCATATTACAGAATTATAAACTCAATCACATAAAAGTTATGTGTTGTTGTCTGCCGCTCCCCTCCCCCCACAAAGGCCTTACAATTATAATTGATTCAGCGAATTTTCTACTAGAGCACTACATGCTTTGTATTTGGTCTTTTGCAGGCAGCGTCGTATAAGGTAAAAAAAAAAAAAAAAGAGAGGGGAAGAAGAAGAATTAAATTTGACATCAGAACACCTGGGTTTAAGCCCAATTCTTCCACTGCGTGATTTCAGAATCTCTTAGGCAACTCCAGAAAATTCCTTCTGAAACTTGATATACTCTGCAGCAAAAGAGAGATGATAATGATGCCTCACTTGCTGGGTGGTTTTGAAAGTCAAATAAAATAATACGTGTCACAACACTTTCTAAACTGTAAATGCTATTCTGTTATTAGTTATTACCTTTCCCAGGTAATCAGGGACTATTTTCTGTATACACACAGCTGGGATTATATGGGTATGAGGTTTTCAATCCTTTAGTTGCTTGATCCACAGAGGCTTGGGGTTGGAGTCTCAAGGTAGTGTCCAGGTCAGCTGAAAGGCAGGGATGCATTAAGAGCTTAGAGGCAGAATCTATTTACCAGCCAGTATAGTGTATTTCAAAACTAGTATTATTATCCCAGTGCTACCAGCTGAATATGCATCATTTCTCCTTCTTATTGCATCATTTAAAAAAGGTCACACATGACTTTATATTGTACCTGTTTTAAATAGACTTACCTGTGGGAAGTAAAATAACATAATCTTTGCATAAAAGACAGAATATATAAAAAACTTAATTCTGGTATTGGATGGATTTCTCTTTATTTACCATGAGGGAAGCTATCTTGCTTGCTAATAAGTAAAAAAAAATAATAATAATTGCTTACTAAAGTGACCTTTAAATTTCAAGTTATATTTGCAATCATTTACCTATAGGAGTCAATTTGATCACACGATATCTTCTCTTTCATCAACTAGTAATCTACTCTTAAGAGTTAATTACCTAGAAATTGGAATTGAAGCACAATTGTCTTAGTTTTATTTGCTGCATGTTTGTAGCCAATGGTTTTCTCTTGATGGTGTATCTCTCATAAGTTCACAAATCTGAAACACTTTTCTAAATGTGATCATAATTATATATTTTATAACAGCTTGATTGAGATATAAATCACATACTAAACAGCTTGCCTAAAAACTCAGAGGTTTTTATTATACTCATAGACCTGTGAAACCATAACCACTATCTAACTTTAAAACATTTTCATTGCCCTAAAAAGAAATCCCAATACCTATTAGCAGTCACTCTCCCTTCTCCCTTTTCCCTTCATACCTCTAATTTACTTGCTGTCTCTATGGATTTGCCTATTCTGGACCTTTCATATAAATGGATACATATAATATGCTGTCTTTTGTGACTAGATTCATTTACTTAGCATAATGCTTTCTGAATTCATTTACGTTGTAGAATGTACCAGTTCTATATTATTTTTTATTGCCAGATAATATTACACTGTATGGATATGCCTCATTTTACTAATTCATTCACTACTTGATGGACGTTTGAGTTGTTTCCACTTTTTAGCTATTACGAGTAATGTTTCTATGAAAACATGCATGCAGGTTTTTGGATAGGCATATGTTTTCTTTCTTTTGGGTATATACCTAGGCATGGAATTGCTGGGTCAATGCAAGGAGAAATTTTTCAAAGTTGCCCAACTTTTTACATGGTTAATATAAATATCACCATTATTTTTAGCGTATATCCATATGTATTTCATTACACTTATATATACATATGTATGAGCATTGATATACAAAATCTTCAGTTTTTATAAGTATGTGTAAATATCAGCTGAATTTTCAACTACTGAAAAAAATATTTAGATATTCCCTTCTGACCATAACATCATCCCACAGAATATACTATGAAGTGTGGCTCCTGGGGAACCGACTCAGACCTTTTTAGATTTAACTTACCTTTATGCTTTTAAGTGGTAACTTGATGTTGTTCATTGAGTAATAGAATTGGAGTCCTCATCTCTAAAGGACTATTAATAGGTAGGGTCAATGAAATGAAACACCAAATGTAAAGAACTTAGCGCATGCCTCGTAAAATTTTAAGCTTTGAATACATAGCATCTACTCTCATTCTTTCAGTCCCATTCCTAATTTTCAGTGTCAGTAATAACATCTCTATATGTAAATTTGATTCTTTATATTTTTGAGAACATCAGAATGTCCTTTCGTGTTCATAAATTAGGTTACCTCTCACAATGCAGTGCTTATAGTCCCTCTCAAAGTTAGAACAATCTTTACATCATATCTTAGAGCAAAATCAAAAAGCACTTATCCTACTTAAAAACAGCAAAGTCATATCTAAATTTCAACTGAAAATCTTTGAATCATTCGCAAAATTCACATATGAAACCCAAGTTGCTTGCAAGTAACGTATAATTGTTACTGTTCCCCTTTTGAGAGTAATGATAAGACAAAACCTTTCGAATATTCATCTAGCCTTCCGATTTGGGGCTATGTGGTGTAATCAAATACTAGCAGTTTATACTTAATGAGTCTCTGGACCATCTAGGCTTGGGTGGGTGTAATTTCTGAAGATGTTGAAGTGTATTTCCAAACTTCTCCTTATTCATGGGACCTGCAAGTAAAGCCAACACGTAGTGACCATGAAGTGTCAATGAACTGACCCTTAAAACCCACTTTCCTGCAGTAGTGGGGAATAGATTCTATGAATATAACACAGAAAGTGCCCATAGTTTTTAAAAAGTCAGTGTAAAGGGGTACAGATTTTGGAGGCATAGCTCAAATAGGGAGTTCTTTCCTTTTGGCTAAGTTTATCCTATAACTCCTCACTGTAACTCTCCAGTGGCACTGCCCAGAGAAAAGAAGTCATCCCTGCTCCTTGTAAGCCACTAGAGCAGGCAATTTAGCACAAGCATGGTGTCCTAGAATTGCAGAAACTGATGGGATGAAACAGCTAAGGATGCTTAAATTTTAAGACACTGTCCTTAAAAGTTATGAACTGTGAACAATTTCAGGTAGATACTGAAGAGCATCCCTAATTTCTAAATATCTTTATACTATGACTGATGCAGGACAGATAAGAGAGGGGGAGAGGCACAGATTCGAGTTAGCACCAGTGGCAGCTTGAGAGTACTGCAAAACTTGATGATTTCTGGAGGCCTGGGGAAGGTTCCAGTTGAATGAATTCTAGCGGTCACTCTTGAGGGTTCCAACACTGCTTGAGGGTTTTGCAAGATGGAACCACTCTGTGGTTAGATCTGCATATGATTTTGAAGCAGCAGAATTCAAATTCTGTCTCTTCTATAAATTAATATGAGAAAGTTACTAAATTTCATGGTGCCTTGGCTTCCTTATCTGTAAAATGGGTATACTAACATTTCTTCATCAGTGATGCTATGTTATCAGGGGGTCTTTGATCCCACCACTTTCTGCATATATCCTTGCAGTACCAGAACTCTTAGCTTCATTCTTAGAAAATGCTTGCTCCAATGGCTTGCAAAGAGAAGAATATTGCCTTTTCTGTCTGGGCAATATCATTGAGAGGTTAGGAAGATAAATTATAGAATATCCTGGCATTTAGATGAAAGCAAACAAGACAATAACAATACTCCATGGTATCAGAATTAATTAGTTTACATAAAACACATAGAAAAGTATTGACACAAAGTAAGCACTTAAATATTAGTGATCATATTTGTTTGTTTCTGGTTTTGTTCACTATTTAGGAAATTAATAAAGCTTACTGGGTGGTGTGAATTCATTCACAACAAATCTCAACTAATCACATTGCTGTCTTCATAAAGTACTGGCCTAAAATTCACTTCAGGTAGTATCAAGAGTTAGTAGTAGGATCATTGGCACCAAACCTATATTTGTCCTCAGTGTTATTGTGCTTCTTGGGACAGACCAGGTGAGCAGTGGCCCTTATAGACAGGCAGAATTAGACTTGTTTTCCTTCTGGTTGAGCTGCACATTATGCCAGCAGGGCCACAGGGACTGGCATACGGGTTCATGGCCTTGGAGTGGTCGTTTTTTTAATGCATATTTTTCTTTATAACCCTCAATTTAGCTTTCATTCTCCATATTGCAGTGGTGGTGAGAAATTCTTTTTATGGTTTCTAGAATATTGTCAGATTACAGGCTCTGCATTCTCCAGCAAGCAACGTTTCACTCATCCATGCTAGGCTTTCATTTCTTCCAGGATTGACTATTTTAATTTGTTCCTGGTGGCATTCCAGATTGTTTGCTAAACTGGCTACAGATGGTTTTGAATGTTGCCGCTGCCAGCGTTGTTACTAGGACTTGATCTACGGATCATATTTCTCCCATCTTACAATCTCTTATCTTGGCTGTTCTTAGGCAGCATATGGCTTTTAAAATCCTTTTAATGACCTATAAAGCTCTCAGTGGCCCTGGTTCTATTTACCTTTCTGAACTTTTAACATTTTTACACACCAGCACAGACTCTTTAGTCATCCAGTGGGATGTGTCATCGTGCATAACGGAGTGAAGTGGACTCGTAATTGAGTTACAAAGCAGGCTGCCCTCAGCCTGTCCCAGGCACCAGAAACACTGATTCGAAGAATGCACAGAGAGCAGAGGTTTTGTCGCTAATTGTTTTAGATGTATTTAAGGACCAGGCAATTTTTCTTTTAACCCTACCTCATTGACATGTCTTTAGTTATTTCTTCATTGTTTTTCTTATCTTTTGACCAAAGGAGTTAAAGAAATGCAGCGGCCCCTCTAGTGAGTACTTAAACTGAAGGGATTCAGAGCAGCCATTGAATGAAAGTACTAGAAGGAGAGGCTGCTGTGTGTTGACACACAACCTGAGTTGTCTTGAGAAATAAAACGTATTTGTAACATAATATCTTGAGGACCCCAAAAAAAGCTGCAAAACCACATACTGCAGCAAGGTATCTTTTGGGTACCATTTTACTTAGTAGGAAAGCTCATGAAGTTATTTCTCTGGGTGGCAGAGAAGTAAGAAGACGTAGTCCTCTTTCCCAAGGCAGGTACCATAAAGAGCAGGCAGGATTTGTTTGCGTTTCTTGCATTGTTTCTTTTGTATCTTTCATGTCATAGTTCCTTTTGTAAATTTAGCCATGAATTACATAGGGAAGTATTTTTCAATACATACTTTGGTTTTTCGTTCTTTAGGAGAGAGGATGGTAGGATAGGTAACTCCGCTCTTCTAAGTTTGGGAAGCAATTGAGAAATAAGATGTAGAAACAGAAAGCTGGAGTTCAGAAATAAACCTTAGTATAGATAAATTGGATTGAAAAGCATGGTTGTAGATCTGCGCTCAAATAGACCTGAGTAGAGTCTCTCTCTCTCTAAGCCTAGATTTTGAAACAGCCTTCCTGAAAGGGAGCTCGGTCTTCCGAGCTGGTGTACTTACAGAGTTGCTGCTGCACATTGGATCAAGCAGAGAAGGAAGAAGAGAAAAATCCTCCTATTTTCTTATGATTTCAGCTTTTTAAGAAATTCATTTGTTTCTGGGTATGGTGGGCTAGATTATTTGGATTCCCTCCTCTTGAGAAACAGTAATAGTGAAACAAGAAATACATTAAAAAATAGCCAGACTGAATATTAAATATGTTGGATATGTTCAAACCTAGAGAACCTAGAGGAGTAAGCAGAATAAACAGAATGTCAGCACACGTAGAGCTGTTTGTTCATTTGATTTGTGCTGAAGGTTTATGGCAGTTACACATATTGGGCTTCTTGAGGAAACTAGAACAGAAGCTAAAATGCAAATGTTTTTTGTTATGTAAAACAGTCTCCCTGGAAATGATAAAATAACCTGTCTATATTGACCTAGTTCCTCAAAGGAAAACACCCTGAGGAGCTAAGGGCAAACTAGAGACTAAAGATAACTAAAACGATCTTTATCTTTCCTTGCAAACTCAGAAAAATCTACCTTAGAGAGGAATGAAGCAGGAGAATATGAAGAAAAGAGGAAAAACAATTTCTAAAAGTTGGTGGCAGCAGACAAATATTCCCTTTTTTTTTTCCCCTAAGTTTGAGTTGTTCCCCACTGGTAGTGTGTCACCAGATGTCTTCGGTGTAGGATACATTTATCCTAGTCCTTAGGGAATCTCCACGTAATAGAAAACTACAATGCCAAGCATTCTGCCAAAGATGAATAGGCATAAAGGAAATAACAGCATATAAGTGAGAACCAGAAAAAACACTTCAAATATTAGAATTTTCTAAAGAGTATAGAGAATCTATGCTTTCTATATTAAATGAGAGTAAGAGACTGACTTCTGCTTGTGTTCATGAAAGGTTAACTTCTGTAGGACTTACTCTATTACTATAAACAGCTAGAAAACTGGAAACTTTATTTAACAACTGTTTTTAGACATTGAACAAAAATCATTGCAAGACTGCATGCTCTGAGAGAAAGGAAACAAGGATGTGATCCTTATATCAGAGAAGCTTTCCGTCTGGAGGCAATTTCTAAATCGGTATAGAGTTGGGGACAAAACTTGGCAATTTTACTGAGCTGAAAAAACTGAGAATTTGCAAAAGGAGTATCAGAGAGGAGGATCCGTGCAGGAAAAAGCTGTAGAGATATAGGGGTCTCCTGAGTCTTTGTCTTAATACCCATCTATGCATGCATAGGGAGAAACTCCAAGGACTATGCAAAGAACGACCCTAAGGAACATGAGAAAAACGATAAAATTACAGTTTAGGGAAATGTTAACTGAAAAATTTTAAGAACGAACAAACAGAATCATTTGACTTTCCGCAAACTAGAGTGGAGAGACTTTGTTGAATACATTGACCACGAAGTTGGTGCTATAAAAAGTTCACACATTAGCAGAGGCATTAATCTAAAGTTAGAGCAAAACCTACTCTCACCTGGCCCTACAAAAACAGCACAAAGAATAGAAAAGATCAGACTGATTCACAAATACATTAACTGCTTGCTAGGCCAAATACCATAACTCTTTAAAGGAACATAAAAGAAATCCAATATGCAAATATGTAAAAATTATAATGGCTAGCATCCAACAAAAGTTACTAGACATGAGAAAAAGCAGAAAAATGACCCATAACTAGGAGAAAACGCAGACCCAGAAATGAAAGAGATGACAAAACAAGGATTTTAAAAGAACTATTATAAATATATTCAATATGCTCTGGGATTTAAAGGCCAACATGAACACAATAAGGAAAGAAATGAAAGCCATGGATATGAAATAAATGGAAATTCTACAAATAAAATTTTAATCAATTAGGATTACGAGTAGATTAGAGACTGTGGAATAAAGGATCAGTAAAGTTGAAGGCATAGCAGTAGAAACTCTCTAAAATGAAATACAAAGAGTAAAAAGATAGCAAAAAATATGAGCAGAGCGTCAGGGGCATAGTGGATGATATCAAGTGGTCACCACACTGATAACCATAGTCCAGGAAGGACAGAAAAATCATTCAAGGGAATTAAAACTGAAATTTTTCCAAATTCGATGAAAATATATGAACCCACAGATCAAACAAGGCCAAAATAAACCCAAAGTGGGGTAAAGATAGAAAAAAAATACTATGCCAGGTCACATCATAATCAAATTCCTAAAAACAAATAATAAAGAGAAATCTTAAAGGCAGTAAAAAAAAAAGACATCATGTACAATGAAACACCTTCATGTATTATTACGTTAATCACAGGGATATTATAACTGACAAAAATTAGGGACAGATTAAATATCCTAAAATAGGACAATGGCTAAAGAATGATGGCAATATCCAAATCATGGAATAATATGCAACAATTAAAACTTTAATGGCATAAAAAGTGGTCAGATAAAGAAAGGATATTCAAATCTATATTCAAAATGATTCATGTTTTATGTCTATAAATATATTTACATGATTTAAACAAAGATATCCACAGCTTTTTTTCTGGGAATTGAGATTACATGAGGCTTTACATTAATGTTTTTATTTTTCTAATCAAAATGGATAATATATTATTATAAATTTTTTTGAGAGCCTCTGTCCCCTGAAAAGTATATCCTTGCTAACATTAATGATGTCATCAGACATTTCCAATTAGGAGTTCCAGGTGCCCTGTCATTAGTCGTGCTGCAGTGACAATATAACCAACTCCTTCCCTCAGAACTCAGTGCAAGTGGAGGTGCCAACTGCTCAGAATGCCACACTCTGACCACCCGAGTGTGTTTCTAAACAGAGAGGAAGAAAGTCACATTGAGGCCCAAAGTGAGTTAACAAAGAGCCAAAGGGAGTCCCTCTTTGTTATTTCTAAACGGCACTAGAGGATGAAAGCTTCCCGAGGGCAGGGGTAGTGTTCACTGTACCCAACAGAAAATTCACTAAATATTTATCAAATCAATGATTTCTCATCAACATAAAATTACAAGGCACCTGAGTATACCAGAGAGCTATGAAAACACCTCCTCACTTACCACCTGTATCTTTGAACGGTTTAAAGGTTGGCAAATATGAAGAAAGGCTTGTCTGCTGGCGTCTTATGGAGAAAAGAATCATGCAATATGAGGCCTGGATACTCTCCAGGTGATTCCCTCCCTCTCTGATGGGATGCTTTGAGACGATTGCCATACAAACAGTGAAGGAATCATAACTGAACAACACATCAAACAAAAGCAGCCCCTGGATTTTCTGACAAACCAGAAATAATTTTCCAGGTGCAGGCAGCATGCGCATGCTGGCATTTGTAGGTCCTTACGTTTGGCAATAAATATTGGGAGGGGGACCATGTCAGCAGTCTCAGGGGTGGTTGAACTGTAGTTATTTGATTTATGGTGTTCCAAATCAGAACAGAAATCCCTTCCTTGACTCAAGTACATGCAGGATTCTTGGCAATACAGAGGGACTGAATGGAGCTTACCTAAACCTGCTTTCCATTGACTTTTACCCTTGCATTTGCTTCTGCTAAGAAATTGAAAATGACTAAAGGCAGCAAATAAAACTTGCGGCCAGGATATAGCTCTGCAGTTGTTTGGCAAAGGTTAGGCACACAGAGTGCATAGCAAAAGGAAAACAACTTGGGAATCAACAGATCGAAAATATTTAAATGCATTTGTTACAGCATGTACTCAAATGCCCCCAAGGAGAGCAATTACTGTGCATGGGGTGCACGCCAAAGAAATATTTTGTGTATATGACAAATAGGGGAAACGTCATCAAACTCTTCTTCTAAAGCCCAATACCCATCTTCTGCATTTAATGGATTCTCACTGGGCACAGCAGACTTAAGATGCCTCAGTCCTTGTGTGCCAGGGAAGCATCACCTGGAGGTTTAGAACAAAACTGAGAGTGGGGTCATTGGAAATCAACAGGATAGGAAGAAAGCAGAGTAGCATAGCTCCCAGCGGCACAATGCTCATCGCATGACCCACATTTACACAGCGGCGTCCTGCCGAAGTCTGGCCATAATGGGGACGCCTGGAGGAATGGTGTGCAGGAGCGGGAGGGAAGATGGGAATAGATGAATGCATAATGTCTGGAGTTAACAAAATTCATTTTCTTCCAGGGCTTGTGGTCATGGGGAGAGTGAAGAAGGCTGAAGGCAAAGGTGGAAGTTGCTGGGCGGGTAATGAGTCATATGGGAGAACAAAGGAATGGTGCCTCGACTTAAATGATGTGATGACCTTTGGACCTTACTGGTCATGCACAAGGGATGTCAATGCGGTGACAGCCAAGCAGGCAGAGTTGGAAAAGTGGGCCAGCGAGTTTGTTTGACCCAGTATTTTACATGAGTTGTCCTGGCTTTGCTCTGAATCACTCAGAGTGGCTCTCACCTTGGAAAACCTAATCATTGCCTTTACAGCTGGTTCTCAAGCTTAAATGCGCATCAGCATCACATGGATGGCTTGTTAAACTGCACGCATTGGGCCCCACCTCTAAAGTTTCTGATTAAATCGATCAGGGGTAGAGGGTTGAGAATTTCATTACTAACAGGCTCTCAGGTGATGTCAGTACTGCTGGTCCTGGTCACTAACTTTGAGAACCACTGCCTGACAGCTTCCAGAACCTGGGGAGTGTTTATAGGTGGCTCTGATTTGGTAGAGATTTGATTTGTTGCCTCAGCTTCCCAAACTGCCAATTTAATGAAAAGGCCCATAAGATAAGGTAGGTAAAAGTAAGGATGTTAAGGTTGAGTAATTCCTCAGAGTATGCCAACTGGCAGCATTGCCTGTCATATATTTTGCTCTATTTCATTTGTTCATGGGGAATATTCTGTTTGTCTTCCCTCTATTGTAACAACCTCCCTTTCCTCCCACCACAAATGGCTGTATGAGGTTATAAAAGCATTTGGTTGGGATGGCGCGCCTCAAACCCTCCCTGTAGAGCTCCTACTATGCCACCAGGGCAGCAAGGCAAATTCAAAGTGAATGACTGGCAAAGATTACACATTTCTCAGGAGACTCTGATGCCTTTTTTTGCATAACCAGCTTAATTAAGAATCTTTGGCAATATATTAACCACAAGCTTATGGATCTCAATATGCCAATCAAATATAATGAGATAAATGCAAATGTCAAAGCACAGACTCTTTACTGAGGAATATCTAAAGGCTTAAAGCTGTATCCTTAGCCAGTTGTCAGAATGCAACAGAACTAGGTGGTCCTGGAGAGAGCACGGTTTGCTTATTGCAATTTAAAAGGCTATAGCATGACATCCAAGACCGAGCTATTCCATATCCAGGTGCAACTGGAGAGGGTGAAAATAGAGCTAACAACATCGTTGGTTTACAGCTTCCCATTCAGATGATGATAAGGAAGCAGAGGAGGAGGGTGAAGATGATAATAATAATATCAATAATAAAAATATCCCAATGCACTGGGCTGCTTCTAGAAAATAGGGCTAGGGTGGGCAATGGCGGCGCAGTGGCAGAGTTCTCGCCTGCCATGCCAGAGACCTGGGTTAGATTCCTGGTGCCTGCCCATTCCAAAAAGAATATAGGGCTAGAAATGAGGTGCCAAAATCAACATCCCACGTGTGTTATTCTCAAATCTTAGGCAAGTCAAATGATACCTCTTTGTCTGAATATTTAGTGAGGAAGGAATAGAAGTAGCTAACTTTATTTCACAATAATGCATATCAGAAAAAGAATAATAGATTTAATTATATTAATATATCTTTTTGTGGCTGGGTTAACAAATAAAAATGGAGGACTCTCAATGGACATAGCGAATCTGGCTCTCTGATTTGGTGAACTTGGTTAAACAACTTGCAGCCTCAAGCTGACAGATAGTTGTTAACTTGAAACACACATTCTGGAAGCCCACTGAAGGGCTGAGCCTTGCTATTCTTAGCACTGCTTCATTGTTTTTCTTTAGGACCTGAATGAAAGTGCAGTTATCATTTACAAGGGACACACATTTGGAAGACATAGCAAATGTCTTCAGTGAATAAACCAGGAGCCCAATACTTTTTTAAAAAAATCGACCATAAAGTGACTTTAATAAGCCACAATTTAATAGGAATAAATGTCAGGTCTTCTCCCAAGAAAAACAAAAAAAATCGAAAAATCAAATCCCACCCAGGGGATAAGTGACTTAAAAATAATGCATATAGAGAAAAAAAAATCATGTGCATGGAAGACTTTAAGGTTTCAATATGAGGTAGCAATTTAGTTTCTAAGCAATTAAATGTGGTCTTTGTTGCTTTTAATGGATTATATCCAGAATGAGAGAAGTGATAATGTTGCTTTAAATTAGCCAGACTATACCCAGAATATCATCCTCAGTTCTGGACATCACTGTATTGAGTGCTAAGGAAAGCAATTTATGGGGTGAAGGGAGTAATGTCATATGAGATGTGGTTGAATGAACCAGGAGATTTTAGCTTGAATAAATGAAAACTGATTTAAAGTACTTGAAGAATAGTCATAGCGGAAAGAAATTATACTCTCCAGGGCTCAACACACAAATAATAATTAGGACAGAGGTAGGGAGGCAGATGTTAGGTCAGCATAAGAAAGACATTTCTTTTCTTTTTTAAGAAACTGTTTATCAAAGAAAAACATATACAAGTTTAAAGAGGCAAATAATGCTTCAAATGATATATTAAAAACTACAATTGCCTTCTCCCTCCAAACCTTACTTTTTGCATCCCAGAGGCAGTCTCTAGGAAGTACTTTCATTTATTCTTCTGATATTTCCTTTCTATCTTATAAATAGGATGCATATTTCTTTTTTCTAATGACATACTGTAGAAAATGGGAACTCAGTCCTCTACCACCTTTTCCTCATTCTCCCAGTACAGTTAAGTAACTGTTTTTTGACTAAGTCAATCAGGGTATACCTTATATAAGTGGTTTGTGACTGAGCCACACCATCTACTATGATTATATTTTGTCTTTCACAACTTGTTGTTTTCCTTAAAATTAATGATTGCCCTACTTTTTGTTTGCTCACCTCCTCCACCCAGCCCAAATACTTTCTGGTAATCCCTCCCCAAACTCTCTATCTGAGCTGCAAGTCTTCAATCAGTATAGTATAGCAAGTTGGTCAGTCTCTCAGTGCCGTTTTTCCTTACAAAATTTTCTCTGGAGACTTCAGATTGCCAGTTTCATCTTGATGCAGATGTCCTTGGAATTTCTTTACCTCTTTTTTTGAACCTTTCAGTATCCTCTTTCTTGTTCTGTTCCTCTTTCTTGATGGAACATTTTCTCCCCATAGCTTCCTGAGAAAGGATGCATGAGATGAAATTTTTTAATTTGATCATCTGAAAAATTTCTCTTCTTCCTTAAACTTGATTGAGGGTATTCTGGGCTTAGAAATCTAGATTGGAAATTATACTACCTGTGAATGTTATAAGCATTGATTGTGCTACTGTTTTCTAGCTTCCAAAGTTGTTGCTGAAAGTCTCAGGCTGTCCTTTAAATACAAGCTATGTTTATCTGTTTGCTTTTCCTCTGGGAATATTTAACAACTAGTCCGTGTTCTTGTTAGTCTGAAATTTCCCAATGACGTGCTTTAGTGTGGAACTTTTTTTATTCATCATGCTGGACACTTTGAAAACTCTTGGGTTTCAGTCCTGAGAAATTTTCTCATGTTCTTAATTAATTTTTTTAAAAATTATTTTGTGCCTTCATTTTTTTGTTTCCTTTCTGTAACTCTTTTTACACCTCCTGGATTATTATACCTCCTGGATTATTATTGGACCTACTGGATCTTCCAATTTTTTCATGTCTCTCTTATTCTCTACATCTTTGCATTTTGTTCTATATTCTGGAGAACTCTACAGAAAGAACTTTATCATTCAATTAGTCTATCATTTTTTTTTCATTTCCATTACTATACTTTGAATTTCCAAGAGCTCTTCCTTGTTCTTTGAAAGTTCTGTTCTTATAGTGTCCAATTTTCAGATTATGAATGTAGTATCTTATCTCTTGGAGAATATTCTGGCATTAATGGTCTCTGCATTTTCTGTCTCTCTCAGTCTCTGCTTCCATGCATTAATTTAGCCTTACTCTTTCATGTTAGAGGCTTTCCTGAAATAGGATGCTAGGATAACTTTGCATATTCTAGGATGAATATGTTAGATTGGATTCCCTGGGAAACAGACTGTGCAGCAAGTTTATTGGAAATTCCCTTAAGATGAACACCTGTGGAGAGAGGCAGCCCCTGAATGGGGATGTGGTTGCAACCAGTTCTCAGACAATCACACAGGGAGCTCTGGGTTGGGATCATTCTCCAGAGCTGTACCAAACTGAGCAAGAGGGCTGGGCCTATTTACCCACACCCACAAGTCACTGCATGTGGACTGTCCCCAGGGAAGGGACCTGAGACCAGTTCTCCCAGAGGTGATCAGCTATGATCCATAAGCCACCAACCCTACCGGCAGTTGGGAATGCCACCACGGTCCTGAAGGGGGCATCTGGGTGACAAACGACAGCGTCCACTCCAATCCTGTGAAGTGAATGAGATGAGGCAAATGATAGACTTCACTACAAGGTGATGCTTTTGTTATTTTTTATAAGGAAAGCCTCAAATGTCAGTATCAGAGCTATTTTTCATGGGGTGGTCAATTTGCACAGAGAAGGCATTGGGGAAGGTGAGCAGGATTCTGGAAGGCCAGTCAAGAGGTTTAGTGTGTTCAATGTGCAGATTTATTCTCAATAGCCCTTTTTTTAGAAGGTGCTTCACCTCCCTATCCACTGTGCCTGGTGTTGTGCCACAATCTTTATGGTTCATCATCTTCAGGAAGTAAGCCAACGTGCTGCTGCTTCAGAGGACAGTTTACCAGCCCAGTGGGAAAAGGGAGAGAATCTGGGTGTTTGACTCTTCTTTTACATACTTTCAATACATTTTTCTGACTTTTATCCCCACACCACATTCCAGATACACTGATACCTCTAATTCCTGAGCCTCTCCATGGTTTACCTCCCCCTTTGCAGGCTTATTTATTCTGTCAAATCAGCATCCAAGATTTTGTTGACATTCCTAGCTCTATTTTCTGGTGGAGTTTTTAACAATTATTTACTCATTTTACTTGGATGGCAGAGATGAAGAGAGGAGGTAGATGGGTTGCTGTTGAATCTTCTGTTTGACTTCAAGTTCCAATAATTACTTTCTGAAAGGCAGAATGTGCAGTCTCAAGAGGTGATGAATTCTCCATCACTGGAGGTCTTCAAGCAGAGAATGGACAATCACTCAAGAGGAAAGTTAACATGATTCCTGCCTCAGATTGAAGAGCAGCTAATTCCACCAAATCCTGAGAGTCTTATGCTTCCATACATGTATCAGAAAGGGCCTTGTGTCCATGAGAAAAAATACCACATGGAAATCAGAAAACTAGATTGCTTCTAGTAAAGCATTTAGCAAGTACACTTAATACTCATGGCCCTGCATGATTTGACTTCTAACCACCTCTCTAGCCCCAACTCATATTGTTCCTGCAACATACCCTTGAATTCAGTTATACAGACTTTCCGGCCATTTCTCAAATGTGTCATGTGATTTCATGCTCAATGCCTTCACATATTCTTCTTCCCTCTTCTTCCTCAAGAGTACACCCCATCATCCTCCAAAAACAGTCCATGAGTCTCCTCATTCCCCAAATCTTCCCTTGGTGCCCACCCCCTGTCTTATTTAGCTGCTTCTTTTCCATGTTTCCTTCACTAGTCAGTAATTACCTTACAGATAAGGAGTATGTCATTGGTACAGATGTACTTTTGTGCTGAATACAATATTCAGCTAAGTAAACTTTTGTTGAATGAATGCATGAATGATGACTAGATAAGGAAACTGAGTTTGAGAAAGTTCAAATGACTTGACAAAGGACACATAGATGATCAGTGTTAGAGTTAATTTGGAGCCCAAGAAGGGTTTTTAAATCTCACTGATTTGAAATAATTAGAATAAGCAAACTCGTAGGGTCAGAATCTAGAATAAAGGTTACCAAGGGTTGGGTTAGGGATAAGAAATGAAAAGTTAAGACTTAAAATATACAGGGTTCCTATTTGGAATGATGGAAATGTTTTGGTAATGAATGATGTTGATGGTAGCACAACATTGTGAACATAATTAACAGCAATGAAATATATATCTGAATGTGATTAAAAGGGGAACTGTTAGATGGTATACTATTATCTGTACAATCTAACAGCATAAAAATAAATAACAGAATAAAATTTTTTTAAAAATCCATGGAATGACATTACACAAACAGTGAACTCTAAATTAAACCATGGACTATAATTGATAATATAATTATAAAAATGTGCTTTTGTCAGCTGTAAGAAATATTTCACACCCATGCAATGTTTTAATAATAGAGTAGTATATGGGAATCTTATGTTTTGTTTGATTGTTTTGCAAACCCATAACTCCTCTAATAAAGAAAAATTAGTAAAAAAAATCCTTCAGACAAATTGATGTATTTTCTACCCACATATTACCCTTTATAGGTGTGAGATAATCAATTTTTCCCTCTTCTTTTTTCTTTTTTTTTTTTAACCTTTTTCTTTACATGTTTTACCCAACAATTACTAGGTGACCTCTTTTTGCTAATTTTGGAAAATACAAATGTGAATTCAGTTTTTCTGGGTCTAACTCCATTTCTGTATTTCAGATCTCCAATTGTTCTCAAAGCTTCACTTATTATTTCTAAAAACCCTAAGGTTATCACATTTACTCAGGACCAAGTCTTTTCTATTACTATTTTTTTTTACCTCCAATTTTCATCTTCCCAGCTCTCTTCTCCTTCAGAGAAATCCCTTGCTTGCTCCTCCATTGCTTTTAAAGCTTTTTCTATCACTTACTACTGCTCTGTTGCTAGGGTTAGCATGAGAATCCTGATGTCTGTGACAAGGCTGTTGTCTCTGGATGTTTCTCCTCACTTTGTGCTACACTTTATAACAACAGTGCTAAAAGAGAGTTTCTTTGAGCCCCATTGTTTTATGGAGTTTAAAAATATTACTAACCACTCACCTTCTTTCTCCAGACTCAAATATAATTCATATAAGTAGTGAAAGATGGGCTTGGGGCAAATTCAAGTGGCAGACTTAATTGTCTCTTTTGAGAACTCAGGTTTTTCCTTGGACAACTCTGTTTGTACAGATTCCTTTTCTCCTAAGATGGGTAATTCCTAAGAATGTTTTCAGTTCCTCATTCAATAGGCTCAAGCTGGGTCTGCTCTTCCAGTCTGCCAGAAATGCCCAACCATGTCTGAATCCCAGCAGTGAATGTATTTTAGGCTGTAGCTGAGACCACAACTGCATAAGAAACAAAAAGATTGTATATTCTGGTTGAGAATATGGAATCATAAATGTACACACAAGCCAATGTGATTAGCACCCATGAACCAAGCTAACACTCTGAGGTTCTCTTCTGTCTATTTCAAACTTTAGGAGTCAAACTTAGGTCAACTTTCCTACCTCCATACCCTGAAATTATTTGGATGAGTAGGCCAAACATGCTCTCTTTTTTATGTTATTAAATTTCAGACAATGAATACTAAGAGCTAGATTTATAGAGATCTTACCTTGCGCCAGGCAGTCCTCTAAGAGCTTTACATGCATTAACACATTTAATCCTTGTAAAACCCTATGAAATAAGATAATGTTTTATCCCCACTTTATAAATGATGAAACTAGGTCACAGAGAAATTAAGTAACTTGCTGAAGATCACACAGTGAGTAAGTGGCAGAGCCAACCAGATTCTGATCTGGTGCTAGATTTCACGCTCTCAACCTTTCTTATTAATGTTAAATAATACTCTCCAAATAATTTGTATGGCACAATAAAGCTCATCATACATGACACAGAGAGGAAGTCATAGAATAACCATAATTATGACCAATAACTACTATTTTCCAGGCACATTGCTGAACTGTTTTATATCTATTATTCACTTGATGCTTACAGAAACGCTGCTGTGTTTTTGTCCCAATTTTACTGATGTAGATCCTAAGATGCAGAGAAAGTAAGTAACTTGTCCAATTTTACCCAGTTAATCAGTGGTGAAATCAAAGTTCTAACCCAGGTCCTTGGGAATTCAAGTCTAAGATTGGAACTGCCCCTTGAGATGGCAGTCCATGTCACCTGGAGGAGACTCTTGGCTTTACTTTGCTTAGCGTTTGCAATTCACAATAGTTGCAAAGGACCAAAGGATATGTAGTACTGAACATGTGGTACAGTTAGTAATCATGGAAGCATTAACATTTCATAGTTGCTGTATTAGAGTCAGGCCAGTCCAATATTAAGTACTTATAACTTACAGCTACTTTGTGGACCACTATTCATATATTATTTCATTTTAAAAATTGCATGCTACATTGTAGGCCTTTGAAGTTTTAGAAATTCCTGAAGGTCTGGGGCAATCCCTCTTGAACCGTCTAAACCAAGTTATGCTTTCTTCCATGTACTTGTGTTTCTGTGTATATATGAGTATGTTTACATACTTCTCTATACAACATATTGCTTGCTATTTTAAAGTTGCATTGATCAAACAGTTGGAGACTAGTGAAAGACTCAAATCCTTGTAAGCAGTATATATATATATATATATATATATAGAGAGAGAGAGAGATGTATATTTTTTAGATTTATTCCTCTCGTCATTCACCAAAGAATCTCCATGTTTTTATTTAATAAAAAGATACCAGTTACTGATGTTGGTACCATAGAGTAACAACAAGCTCTTTAACAGGTTCCAGTTCCATCATAAAAGGCAAGTTTTGTTCTCCAGGAAGAGAATGTGTATGTTTCACACTTATTTTGCAAAAGTGAAACTGTTATGACTGGACCTTTGAGATAAAATTAGATTATTCCACAAGATGTCACTATTTCCCTGTTAGTAGAAAGAGTTTGCCATCAACTTGTTCCTACAATATTTTAAACAAATAGAAAGGAAGTAAATAATCTTCTTTTATATGGGTGAGTCAACCAGTATAACCTACTGTCCCCAAAGAGACACAATATGATATCCAACCCAGCACTGCTTGTCACCTTTTATATTGGCAGGTCAGTCTTCTTAGCAAAAAGTAAAGATGTGTATAGTATGGATACATATCTTAAAGGGTAGTATTGAAGTAACAATTCAATGGTCTGTTTAGCTTTAATGAAAAATCTGGGTTAAAGTAATTTGCCTAATAAAAAAATAAGGGTTTCAATTCGAGTATACAAACCCTCACAGCCGTCTTTTACTTCTTGCTCTTCTATTCTTGGAAGTCACTAAAACTTCTCAATTTTATTGACCCATATTTAGAAAATTAAGTTCTAAAAATGATTGAGAGAAATATACAATGTTTCCCCACCCCATCATTGGGAGCCTTAGATTTGTTTATTTGTATCATCATCATGTTGAGCCATTTGCAATCCATTTCACTAGCCAGATCAAATACAGAGGACTCAATTTGATCTCACATGGAATAGGTATAAGGGCCAGCTTTATTTCAAACTATTTGCATTCTCATGTCACATTTTATTTTCCTGTCAAAATGCTTAAGGTCATAAGTCTTTGAGAGCAGATAAACAAGGTGGTGATAAAGCACAGAACATCAAGAATACTTTTATGTTTTTCAGAAGCCAGTATTAACTTATTTCTACCAGACACGTTTTAAGACTTCTGCCTGCTAACTCAACAAAAAAGTAATTTGATGAGTTGGTGTGAATGGAAAATATAAAACCGTTCAGCAAATGCAGCTTTTGCTATAGTTCCATTATATTGACTGGGGGGTGAAGACACAGTCATAAGAGATAAGGTTTCAGCCCTCAACAAGCTTCCAGTCCAATGAGGAATACAAGCTATGACCATGTGCTCATAGGATGTGAGCCCCACAGCCTGACAGATTAAAGTGAGAGGATCTGCAGCTCGTGTTCCAGAAACTTCAGGAGACCATTAAGTCAGCGATTTTACTCCTATCAGTTCTCCCAACATGAGACCAGAAAGAAACTATCCAATTCAAGATGCACTTTGAATACCTAAAAAAAAGTATGAGGCATGCACATTACACATTTGAAAATCTAAGAGATTTATTTTCAAAATAATGTTTTATTCATGCAGAAATGAGAATAAATTTATTTTTAAAGGTTTCCTAATAAACTGTAGAGTTAAAACTACCCTGCCAGATTCTTTGGAAGCAAAGACTTTACCTTCTCTATCTCGAGTAATCTGTTTATTTCAGTAACACAAACAGATTGGAGAAAAAAAATTGGGAGAAGAGAGAGTATGTCGAAACTTCTTTTTATTTGTAGATACCTAATAGTTTTTATCAGAAGAGTGGGAATTATTGGTTATCTCACTCAACTTTTGTCCCCACTAGATAAGCTTAGCTTGGTTAGTGTTAGCTTAGCTTGGTTAGTGTCTTTACCAATTACTTTCCCAGAAGGGTTAATTCTTGGCCAAGAAGAGGACAGTTTAAAGTTTTTAATAGTTGATATACACAGATTAGTGTTTCCCCCGCTCCCCTTTGAAGCCTTGGAAGTTTCAAAACTCATAGAAAATAGCAGAAACCTGCTGTGTTGGTTGTAAAAGCAATGAATTGCGGTGGTGTGGGGAGGAGGAAGAAATGCAAATACTCAACCACTAATTATTAATAATATAAAATTACAGAATATACATAGAATGGAATATTATACTATCGTTAAAATGATTTTGCAGGAGCCTAATTAATGGTACATAAACATGTCCATGGTATGTTTTAAATGAAAAAGCAGATTACAAAATTAGGGATAATATGATTCAAATTTATTAAGAAAAAGACTGTGCATGTCTTCTCTATTTTTTATTTTTAAGAGAAAAAACTCATCCTTAGTCTGCTTTTTTTTAATCTTATTGTTATTTTAAAGGGAGGTACTCTATCCCAGAGACTTTTTATGTTGGTGTCTAGTGAATACTTTATATGTATTTATTTGTTTTTTAAAATAATAATTGTTAATTATATCTCTGAAGGAAAGAAAAATGACTGAAGCTTCAAGTCACAGAATGCTTAGCCACTTGGATTTTCAGGGGATATATGGAGTGACTACGTTAGAGACAAACACACATGTCATTTTTTCACACTAACGTTTGGCCCCAAACCTGCAACCCAGTTCAATCCATTAGCCTGTACGTGCTTCTCTAAACTGCCCGTGCTCCTTAAACCTTAACATGTCTTTCTCCTCGTTTTCCTTTCCCTTGGCCTCAACTGGATTCCCACTTGACCTTCTAAAGGCAAAGATTTCACCTCACAGGTGGGAGGAGCTTCTTGGTCATCTTCCCTAATAAGACAGTGTGAAACAGAGGGGCTGGTGGTGAGAAGAAGCAACAGGCGAGCTTGCACCACGTGAAAGACAGTAAAGATGGAGGGATTATTCTCCCCTGCCGATTCGTTTTGTAAACTCTTTACTGTCCTAAAAGGCTCTACTCCCCATGGCCGTGACTTGGCTATTAAAGACCAGGAATGTCTCATTGTGGGGTGGAGGAGTGGACTCTGATAAGAGGCTGGCGTGGGCCCGGTCGTCAGGGATGACTCACTTCCCTGATTCCCTTTCTCTACTCCCACATCTCATGGTTATGGAAAGGCAGCAGAGCACAAAGAAGCCAAAATACATGGAAAACTTGGTTAATAGGGAAAACATGAGCCTAGCTACAACCTTCATGTGAAAAACACACACAGAGACACTCACATCACTAAAGTAAGAAAAAACGTCCTGGTGGCAGGACCGAAGGGGACTGGAAAACGTCCTAAATGAATCCTTGTTTTGTTTTCTGACTCTCAGTGTTCAAATTTCAGAGAGCCTCTACTATTGCCTTTGAATGATTTTTTTTCTTTTTTTGTATTTTTATTGAAATATCTTCTCAAGCCATGCAATCCATCTGAATGATTTTTAATATTCTATTATTTTGACTAGAAAGCAAATTGTCTTCTGTAGCTTTAGGGAACTTCACTTCGGGTCTCTACTGGTCCAAGTTAACTTGGTATGGACTGGGACAGTAAAAGGGCCATTCATTTCCCAACTTGTTTGGGGCACACACAATCCCTATGACGTGCCAAATGAAGCCACAGTCTTATTTGTCCATGGGTCACCAACCCTACCACGGCTGGCTTGAATATTAATATACAACACCCATGATTTTTGTAATAAGAAAATAATTTATAAAAAATTTTGATATGATTTCATTCTTCCAAATCTATAGTTAATTCTTCATAGTTTGAACACTATGGAAATTATCTTCACTTAATGTGGTCACGTTTGCTTTCCACTACTTTTTTTGCTTTGTGGATATATAAGTAAATTTTGATGTGCTTCTCTATTCATGGTGTTTTGGTCTTTTTCCTTGTTTTTTAAATTAAGTATCCTAAATTCCCTACATGTGGACTTGTGTTTAGAATGGACACACATTAAATAGTTCAGGTTTGAAAAGTCCATTCCTGAAAAAAAAAAAAAAATCAGTAGTAAGTCCAGCAAAGATTTTCTAAAACACTGCCCTCCTTTTTGGTGTGTTTTTTACAACATGATTTGAGAGCTTTCACAGTCTAGCCATGTACAATGTTTTATCAATATCTAGAATGTAATATGGCCCCCTAACTTCTCATTTGCTTTTTCCACAGACTGGAAATTTTTCCCTCCTCTTAACTTTGGCTTGTCTGAATCTTACTTCATGTTAAATGTTGGTTTCTCACCTCTCCCCCAGGTCCTGACCCTCCACCCTTCCATGACACGCAGAGTAGACTTGGAAACTTGCAGCAAATGTTTATCTGGATCCAGGACAGTCTGGCTGATCTTTTTCAGGAATCTAGTGTCTTTTTCCTCATATTGATGGAGCCAGGGGTGGAGATGTGGGACAAGGGGAGAAAATCCTTTCCTTATTTCTCCTCTTTCACCACACATCATTCGCAAAGAAGTCCCTTCCTGTTCAGAAAATGGTGACTGGAAAAAAGGCGCTTTGGAGGTGGCCTGATAGAAAGATGATATATATTTCTAACCTGGTTGTTAGAAACACAAGGTAAATTTCTTTCAACTGTTGTTGAAATTACTACTGTTTCAAAATATTTTTTCCTTACCTTTGCCCATTCTTGATTCCTTCCCCAGCATACCCAACATCAGACCATTAATTCCTCTCTTAAACAAAACTTCTCGAGTCCCCAAGTCAATGACTTAAAATACCTTGTTTATTTTTGTTTACTTAAAATGTCTTTGTTTTGTTTTAACTGTTTTTACTGTATAGTATAACATATATACAAAGCAAAGAAATAACAGCAGTAATTTTCAAAGCACTCTTCAAACAAGTACTTATAAGACAGATCCCAGAGTTTGTCATGGGCTATCAAACAATCCTCTCATACTTTTCATTATAGCTGCTCCAGAATATAGGAGGCTAGAGGGCTTAAATATTTTCTTATCATCACAATCGACTTTTTTTCCTTCTTTTTTTGTGAAAAATAACATATATACAAAAAAGCTATAAAATTCAAAGCACAGCACAATTAGCTGTGGAACATATTTCAGAATTTGACATGGGTTACAATTCCATAATTTTAGGTTTTTACTTCTAGCTGCTCTAAAATACTGGAGACTAAAAGAGATAACAATTTAATGATTCAACATTCATATTCATTTGTTAAATCCTATCTTTTTTGTATAACTCCACCATCATCTTTCCATTGCTCTCTTTAGGGGTGTTTGGGCTATGGCAATTCTAAATTTTGCATATCGGAAGGGTCTGTCACTAATATGCAGTAAGGAGATGGAACTATCTGATGTTTTGGAGAGGTTGGTCTAGGTTTCAGGACTTATTTGGACCAGGGGCCCATCTGGAGGTTGTAGGTTTCTGGAAAGTTACTCTAATGCATGAAACCCTTGTGGAATTTTATATATTGCCCTAGGTATTCTTTAGGATTGGCTGGAATGGTTCTGGTTGGGGGTTGTCAGGTGTGATAGGTAGCAAGGTCTAACTGAAGCTTGCGTTAAGAGCAACTTCCAGAATAGCCTTTTGACTCTATTTGAATGCTCTCTGCCACTGATACTTTATTAATTATACTTCTTTTCCCCCTTTTGGTTAGGATTGAATTGTTGATCCCATGGTGCCAGGTCTGGATTCATTCCTGGGAGTCATTTTCCATGTCACCAGGGAGACATTTACCCCTGGATGTCATTTCCCACGTGGGGGGGTGGGCAATGATTTCACTTGTTGGGCTTAGAAAGAGTGGGGCTACATCTGAGCAACAATAGAGGTCCTCCAGAAGTAACTCTTAGGTATGTCTGTAGGTAATCTAAGCTTTTCTGCTACCTACATGGGTTTCACAAGAGTAAGTCTCATGATTGAGGGCATGGCCTATTGATGTGGGTGTCCCTAAAGTTTGACACAGTGTCAGGGGATTCCCTGATGGTAATATTTAATAGTTCAATATTCTTTCTCCCCTCTCTCAGGGGACTTTGCCAATACTTTCTGGTCACCTGCTTAATATACTGTAGGATGTATCCAGGCATTACAATAATCTATACAGGATTAAAGGACCTCTTTCTTATTCTGTGCTCCCTATGTTTAAATTGTTCAAATGAGCTACACAGGTAGGTTGAATTAGATTATGCACTACAGAAAATTTCAGTTCTAGCCCAAATAAACCTTTCTATCATTGGTCTTAAAGAGTATGTGTGGTTTTAAAATATAGATACTACCTTCCTTACCCCTGTGTTCTGAATTACTTTAACCCAACCTGTTCAGCTTTGTTCTTCTCTCTAAATATCAGGTTATATATATAAAACAGCCTCTCAAACTGCAGAAATAATAATCACCACTCTGGATTTAATGTGTCTGCTCTGAAAGCTTATAATCCAGGCCCCTGTTTTCTTATAAGCATTTTTGAAAGGTGATCATATCATTTTTGTTCTTTTGTTTCTGGCTTATTTTGTCTCACCAAATGTCCCACATGTTCATTCACATCGTTGCATGACTCTTGACATTGTTCCTTTTTGTAGCAGCACAACCTTCATTCATAAGTATACACCATCATTTGCCAATCTACTTCTCCATCAGGGCATCCTTCAGTCACCTGCATTCATCAGGCACCATGTAGAAGGCCCAAAGTCCACAGTCCATCAACATTCTCAATATTAGATAATTTCATTGTTCCAAAGAGATAAAAAACCAATAAACACACCCTCACTAAATAGGAAATCTAAACCCCCTCTTAACTCTTGTCCCTCACCCCATTATTTCCTCTGCTCTTGCTATGGTGGTGCGGATGGTTTTCTTTTGAATATAGCTCATAGCGTACAATAGCAGTTTTTCCCCTGTACCCTGGAGTTAAACACTCTTTGTAAAGAATTATATCTTTGAAGTAATTCTTATGAGAATTAACTCATATTTCTAATGTTAATCAATGGAACATGTAAGTTTATACAACCCCTTTCAATCTTGTTTATCTTCAATATGGTAATATTACTTTTAGACCCACTTCACTCCTATCTACTTCCTTACATTGCAGTTCAACCTCATTAGCTGGTTCACCCATCTCTAGCTTCTATGTATCTCTAAGTCCCCTATATTCTGTATATATAATTAAGCCTCTAATTATACCTTTATGCTGGTCATAAAAGGAATCATACAGTATCTATCCTTTTATGTCTGGCTAATTTCACTCAGCATTATGTCCTCAGGGCTCATCCATCTTGTCATGTGCTTCAAGACGTCATTTTGTCTTACTGCTGCATAATGTTCCATCATATGTATCTACAACATTTTGTTGATCCACTTGTCTGTTGATGGGCATATGGTTTGTTTCCATCTTTTGGCGATAGTGAATAATGCTGCTATGTACATCGGGTGTGCAAATATCTGTTTGTGTCATTGTTTTCAACTCTTATGGGTATATACCAAGTAGTGCTATTGCTCAGTCATAGGGCAACTCGATATTTAGTTTCCTAAGGAACCACCAGTCTTACATAGTGGCTGCACCATTATACATTCCCACCAACTGGGCATAAGTGTCCCACTTTCTCCACATCCTCTCCAACATTTATAATTTCCTATTTGTTTAATAGCAGCCATTCTTATAGGTGTCTACTACTCATTGTAGTCTTGATCTGCATTTCCCTTATAGCTGGTGAAAATGAGCATCTCTTCATGTGCTTTTAATCCATTTGTATTTGCTCTTCAGAAAAATGCCTATTCGTATCTTTAGCCCATTTTATAATTGGATTGTTTGTTCTTTTGTTGTTGAGTTGTATGATTTCTTTATTTGCTATTTTGAATGGAATTTTTTCCTTAACTGATCCTCAGCTAGGTCATTGCTTGTGTATAGAAATGTTACTGATTTTTGCACATTAATTTTATATCCTGCCACCTTGCTGAATTTGTTTATTAGCTCAAGTAAGTCTGCTGTAGATTTCTCAGGATCTTACAATATCATCTTACAAATATAACATCATATCACCTGCAAATAATGAGATTTTACTTATTCCTTTCCAATTTGGATGGCTTTTATTTCTTTGGCCTGCCTGATTACTCTAGCTAAAGCTTCTAGCTCAATTTTGAATAGTGGTGACAGTGGGCATCCTTGTCTTGTTCCTGATCTTAGGGGGAAGGCTTTCAGTCTCTCTCTCTGAGTACGATGCTGGCTATTGTTTTTTTCATATATTCCCTTTATCATATTGAGGTAGTTACCTTTGATTCCTAACTTTTGGAGTGTTTTTATCAGAAAAGGATGCTGAATTTTGTTGAATGCTTTTTTAGCATCAATCGAGATGATCATGTGATTTTTCCCTTTCGATTTGTTAATGTGCTATATTACATTAATTGATTTTCTTGTGTTCAACCACACCTGCTTTCCTGGTATAACCCCCATGGTCATGGTGTATAATTCTTTTAAGTGTTGTTGGATTTTATTTGCTAGTAACTTATTGAGACCTTTTGCATCTATGTTCATTAGGGAGATTGGCCTGTAGTTTTCCTTTCTTATAGCAACTTTACCTGGTTTTGGTATTAAAATGATATTAGCTTCAGGGGAGTGCAATGGTGGCTCAGTGGTAGAAATCTTACCTGCCATGCCAGAGACCCAGGTTTGATTCCTGGTGCCTGCTCATGCAAAAAAAAAAAAAAAAATATATATATATATATATATATATTGGCTTCATAGAATGAGTTAGGTAGTGTTCCTTTTTCCTCAATTTTTTGGAAAAGTTTGAGATGATTGGTGTTAATTCTTTTAGGAATGTTTGATAAAATTCCCCTGTGAAGCCATCTGGCCCTGGGCTGTTCTTTGTAGAAAGATTTTTGATGACTGATTGAATCTCTTTACTTGTGATTGGTTTGTTGAAATCTCCTATTTCTTCCTGAGTCAGTGTAGCTTGTTTGTGTGTCTCCAAAAGTTTGTCCATTTCAACTAAGTTGCCTAGTTTGTTGGTGTATAGTTGTTCATAGTATCCTCTTACAGTTTATTTTATTTCTTCAGGGTCTGTGGTAATGCACTCCTTCTCATTTCTGATTTTATTTGTTTGTATCCTCTCTCTTTTTTTTTTTTTTTCCTCAATCAGTCTTGCTAGCGGCCCATCAATTTTATTGATTTTCTCAAAGAACCAACTTTTGGTTTTATTGATTCTTTCTATTGTTCTTTTGCTCTCTCATTCATTTGTCTCTGCTTTAATCTTTGTTATTTCTCTTTCTCTGTTTGCTTTAGGGTTAGTTTGCTATTCTTTCTCGAGTTTCTCCAGGTGTGCTGTTAAGTCTTTGATTTTTGCTCTTTCTTGTTTTTAAGTATAGGCATTTAGGGCAATAAATTTCCCTCTCTGCACTTTTCCTTTGCCGCATCCCATAAGTTCTGATAAGTTGTATTCTCATTTTCACTCATCTCCAGATAGCTACTGATTTCTCTAGTGATTTCTTCTTTGATCCACTGATTATTTAAGAATGCGTTATTTAATTTCCATATATTTGTGAATATTCTCATTCTTTGGTGGTTATTGAGATTCAGCTTCATCCCATTGTGATCAGAGAAAGTGCTTTGAATAATTTCAATGTTTTTAAATTTATAAAGACCTGTTTTGTGCCCCAGCATATGATCTATCCTGGAGAATGTCCCATGAGCATTAGATAAGAATGTGCTTTGGAGTGCAATGACCTATATATGTCTGTTGGGTCTAATTCATTTATCAAGTTATTTAACTTCTCTATTTCCTTGTTGATCTTCTGTCTGGTTGTTCTATCTATAGAGGTGAGTGATGTATTAAAGTCCCCTACTATTATTGTTGAAATATCTATCACTCCTTTCAGTTTTGCCAATGTCTGTCTCATGCACTTTGGAGCTCCTCGATTGGGAGCAAAAACATTTATGATTGTTATATCTTCTTGGTGAATTGACCCTTTATTTAGTATATAGTGTACTTCTTTGTCTCTTATGATGTCCACAAGTCTATTTTGTCCAATATTAGTATAGCTACTCCTTTCTTTTGGTTACCACTTGCATGGAAAATCTTTTTCCATCCTTTCGCTTTCAATCTATTTGTATCCTTGTGTCTAAGATGAGTCTCTTGTAAGCAGCATATAGCTCGATTATGTTTCTTAATCCATTCTGCCATCTGCATCTTTTAATTGGTAAATTTAGTTCATTAACATTCAAAATTATTACTGAAAAGATGTTTCTTGAATCCACCATTTTATCTTTTTTATTTTATTTGCCAGATCCATATATTCTTTTCCCTCTTTCTCTTTGTATTCTTTGAACTACCCTTAGTGGTACTATTCAATTCTGTGCCCTCCTCCAGAACCCCCTTTCCTGTCTTTTTTTTTTTTTTCAGCCGGTAGAACTCCTTTTAGTATTTCTTGTAGGGCTGGTCTCTTGTTGACAGATTCTTTCAGGACTTCTTTGTCTGTGAAAACTTTAATCTCTCCCTCAGTTTTGAAGAACAATTTGGCTGGGTACAGAATTCCTGGCTGGAAGTCTTTCTCTTTCAGCATCTTGAATATATCATACCACTGCCTTTTCACCTCCAGGGTGCTAACTGAGTAGTCTGAACTCAGTCTTATTTGGTTTCCCTTGTGTGTAGTAGAATGTTTTCTCTTGCCACTTTCAGGATTTTCTGCTTCTCTTCACCATTTGAAAGACTGATTAGTTTGTGTCTTGGGGAAGGCCTATTTGGATTTATTCTGTTTGGAGTTCTTTGGGATTCTTTGACTTGTATATTTATGTCCTCTGTGAGGGTTGGGAAGTTTTCCCCAATTATATCCTCAAGTACTCTTTCTAGCCTTTTACTCCTCTCTTCTCTTCTGGGATACCTATGATTCTTATATTTGTGTGCTTTGTTTTGTTTATCATTTACCTGAGATTCCATTTCAATTTTTTACATCTTTTTTCCCTTTTGCTGTTTTAAGTCTTCGAAGTCAGTTATCCTATCTTCTATATCACTTATTCTTTCATCCGTCTGTTCAAATCAGGTGTTGTGTGCCTCTAGTATGTTCTTTATTTGGTCAACAGAGTCTTTAATCTCTATAATATCCACTATTTTTCTATTTAGTCTTTCAAATTCCTCTTTATGCTCTTCTTGATCTCCTTTATGACATTTTCTGTCCCACTTATTTTATTAAGTAGAGTTGTATGAACATCTTTGATTAGTTGTTCCAATGTCTGTGTCTCCTCTGGTGTTTTAATTTGGTCATGAGGCAGGGCTATATCTGCCTGCATTGTGATATGCTTAGTGATCTTTTGCTGTCTTCATGGCATGTAAATACCTTGATTGATTTACATTAGAAGCTGATTTCTTTCGGTAGTTGTAGGCCTTGTGTTTGTGGGCTGCTTGTACAGTAGGGAGCAGGGCACAGGGTGGGTCACTCAGTGCAGTGATTTTTTCAGGGCAGGTCTAGGCACAGGCTGGGGATGTTACATTGAGGCTTGAGAACATGAGTGCCCAGCAGCCAGGAAGCATGCAGCTGTGCAGGTGCACTGGTCTGGGGGAACATAACCCTGGTGTGCGCTGGTCTAAGGCATAGGTCCTTTGTGTGCATGCATAGAGCTGTGACAGCAGGTTGGCAGGTAATATTAGGCAATTTTAAAATCATTCTAGTCCTCATTTTTCTTATCTAAAGCCAGTCACCGCGCTGTGCTGGTGAGGGTAGCATGCCTAAGTAATGTAGTCTGGCTTACTTCCTGACCCCCGTCTCCTGTCCATGCACTCCTGTGGGCCCCACACGTATGCACCAGCCTCCAGCTTTGCCTCTTAGTTCCTTGGCCTCTGCAACCAGGGTGCCCTATGAGGTACAGAAGGCGCTCCCAGGTCAGCCACACTCCCAAATAGCCACCTCAGTCACCCTGCTCTCCCTTCTCTAACTTTTCCATGGAACAGAGTTAATTTTGAGCTTCTCTGTTTAGCCATCCTCCCAGAAGTATGCATTGGGTTTTTGATGAGTCCTTTCAACTGGTAGAATTATGTATGTTCACTCTGGGAAATTTTCTTTTATAAATGCTTTGTCAAGAATTATATTTAGTGGTTAAAAATGAGGGTTTTTTATTTCTGAAACAAACCGCGTAATATTAGGCAATTTTAAAATCATTCTAGTCCTCATTTTTCTTATCTAAAGATTGGAATAATCACATAAACTACCTCATAGAATTCTTATAAGGATTAAATAAGAGAGGTTATGTAATGCTTTTAGAACAAAGCCAGGCATCCGTTTTTTATTTAAGATTTGGATGTGAACAAAATGGACTGTCTTGTATGGAAGGTATTATAGTTCACCAAAGAGAGATTAAGCATAACAAATCAAAGAGAAATATAATATATAAATTTGCCATTTTGCCTTTCATGATCATTGCAGCTGGACAGAAGCATTTCCAGGTAGTCTCATGAAAATTTTCTATGAAAGACTTCCGATTCTTGGCCAAAGGGGAACCCACGTCCTGCTTAAGGATTTTACACATCTTCTAGCTATGCCTGAGAAAGAAACATAAAATCCATCACTCAGGGACATCGTTTGGATTTGCGGCGCTCTCTGGAGGCCAGTGAGCCCATAAAACAATGAATGGATTCGATCTATTCAAACATGTTTTTCATTTGTGATAGATGTAATATTGATAATATCTTTCATTTAATAAGTCATGCAAGTATAATTCAATGCAAGTTTCCAGTATAAATTACTAGCCATATTCATCTTGCTTGACTGATTTACAAAACAAAAGAGGAGTGAGTACAACTGCATAAAAATTCCACATTGAAATCTAGAAGGAATGCTCCTTCTGCAGCAGGGCTGGCTGTTTCCTCTTGAAAAGGTGGCACAGGTCTGGCCTCAGCCAGAAAGTCAGCTTATGCATGTCTAGTTCAGTCTTGCTGAGAGCGATTTATGGCCAGACAGGTAACAGTGGGGAAAGGAAGGAATTCCTTTCAAAAACTCTATCACATCTGTCCTCTTTCCTCTATCACTGCACAGCTCTTTCCCACTGTCTCCCCCTGTAATGAATTCTTGCCTGTTCTAAGTCACTGGGATTTAGAATGTAGACAGCAATGTCTGTTATTTCTTAGGGCATGGAGATGCCTGTCAACCTAATGGATGACCTGAGAATAACTGTGGGAACCAGACAGCAAGGATAAAAGCGTAAATGAAATGAATATCTTGATCGTAGCATCACATGCAGAGATACAGAGTTTATGCAGTTATGATATAGAAGAAGATCTGGAAAAAGTCCATGTGGAAACCAGGGTTAGACTCACTGTTCTCTTTCCTGTGTCTCTAACTCTCTATTTAACCGCCAGAAATGTTACTAGTGAAGCTGCATCCTCAAAAGTCACCATGGTATCATAATGACCAAATCTATCTTTTCACAATTCTAGCTTGATGTTTCTGTTGAGCTGACTTAAGTAATTAGATTTATCTTCTTTAAACCTCTTTTTCCTAGGTTTCTAAGATGTTGTATGCTTCAAAACCCTGCCGTTTCTAAACCGTGTTTCTGAGTTTTCTTCTTCTTCTCTGTTTATTAATTCTTTTTTGCTATATGGGACCTTATTATGAGTGTGGCTGCCCATGATTTCATTATTGTCTCCATACTTTTTCTCACTATATAATCACAATCTGGGAACTGACCCATTGTCTTCCCAAGTGTTCATAATCATCTCTACATGAATGATTAAAAGCATCCGTATGTGTACCCCTAATTTGCAAGTATCTGACTCTTTCCTCTCATTTAGACTCCATAGACAATTAGGCACTGAGTCAAGTTGATTATTCCCCAAAATGTCTTCAAGGAAGCAGAATAAGGGAGACATCATTATTGAGAAGAAGAGCTTTGGAAACAGCTTGGCCTTGGCTTTTCTCCCAGCCCTGACCCTTTCTAGTTGTGGAACTTTAGTCAAAGCTGCTAAAACATCTTGTTAAACCCTCCAAGAGTGTCATGAGGGTCAAATATGATTATATCTGTAAATCACTTCATAGTTTTTGGCTCATAATGTATACTCCATAAATAGTTCTATTGGGAATTATTTTTCTGGGTGAGATGCTGTATTCAGAAGCTCAATGTACTCTAAAATAAATTTTATGCTATTTTCCCAGAACTGGCGTTCTCATTGACTTACCCATTTTAGTCGGTGGTATCACTGCTCTCTCTGTTTCCTCACCGGAAATCTTGGTGCATCTGACTTCTCCTTGCTTTAATATTCCAAGTGGATTGCTTTTAATAACCATCCTTTCTTTTCCAAGGCCAACTTCTGAGCCCAAGCCCACTTCAACATCATCCTGAATTATTCTATTTTTCATTTTCCATTATCCCACAAGCATATCAAATCTATCTTTCAATGATCTGATTTCACTTCTAAACCTGTAATTAATTATCTACAGAATAAAATTGTTAGATAAAATGATATCTATGCATCTTTCCAACTCTGAAGTTTTATGGATTCTCATTTAAGTTTTGTGATTTTTCAAAAAAATCGTAATGCCTACTGACTACCAACAGAAGAAATCACACACCAATTTTCCCAGCTTTTGACACTTTCTGATATAGCCGCACCTTACTGAACAACTGCACCTTCCCATAAGCCTTTGCCCTTCCTATCATTCAGCCAGGCCATTGTCTTCTGACATGTGTTCCCTTCCATAGTTCATACAGTTGTCTTCATTGTTAATAAGCTCCTTTCTCTTTTTGCTGCCTGTTCTTTAGGAACCAGACCAGGGAGAATATAAGCAAGAATGATATGAATTATACGAAGATGAGAAAATAACATTTGTGTCTGAGGCTTTCTTTCTAATGAACACTTTCTTATGAAGGGCATAATAGCTGCTAGCAGCTCTATATTTACATCCTCCAAGTGTATCAACCCCCATGGAGGAGTCTGATTGACCCAGACTGGGTCATGAGGCAATTATTGTGGTCAGAGGAATGGTCCACTCTGAATGACTAGGCCTTATTAATGTACTCCCCAACTGGAGGTGAGCAACGGAGGTGGCAAGGAGAGGAGGTAATCTCTAGCCAAACCATAAAGATGGTGTTGTAAGAACTAGCAAGGAATATTGCACAAATTGAAGCAACAGATGTGCACTATACATCATAGGCTAAATTAACATAATATATCTCCAAATAGGTCGACATTATTCACTCATTCGTTCAAACACACTAATCCATAAGACCATAATATGGCTTTGTCTTCCCAAGGCCAAATGTCCATCTATTGGGAATTTTGGCAGATACATCCAGCTGCCTAGTAGATATCCATGTTTCCTTCCATAAACGAGAACATATGCTAAGAAGCTCTGCCAAGCTGACTACACTTCCTGCCCTGCTTATATCTAGGTAGGGCCATGGAATTAGCTGTTGTAAATGGAATATAAGCAGAGGTGTACTACTTCCAAGCCAATCAGATTAAGGAGCAGATGTACCTTCTTCTGTATTCTTTTTCTCTTTCCCCCAACTGGAAATAAAAGACCATGAGACCCTTATGGGATGATGAAATTACAATAAGGAAATATTCTTTATCATTTCACCATATATAAGGTTATATGCCCAACATCTTTTATACTAGAAGAGTGCCTGGCACATTGCTAGTGTTCATGAAATTTGAGTTAAGGATGTGTGTGTTTTCTTGTGGTGTATAACAAATTACCACAGACTTAGTGGCTTGAAAGAACACACATGTATTATTCCACAGTTCCCATGGATCGGAAATCCAGACACAGCTCGGTTGAGTCCTCTTCTTAGGCTCTCACAAGGCAGCAATAAAGTATCAGCCAAGTTAGAGTTTCATCTGCAGCTCAGGGTCCTCTTCAGAACTCTTTGTGGTTGTTGGCATAGTTCATTTCTTTGCAGCTGTAGAACTCATAGTGGCTTGTCTCTTCAAAGACAGCGTAAGAGTATCTTTGATCTCTAGTGCTTCTTTCAAAAAACTCAGCTGACCGGGCCAGGCCCACCCAGTACAATCTCCCTTTTGGTTAATATGAAGTGAACTTATTAGGGACCTTCATTATAATAGAAAAATCCCTTCACTTTTGCTATAAAAAGTAACAGTCATGGCAGCACTAACCCATTATCTTTGCCATATTCCATTGGTTAGGAGCAAGTGATAGTTCCTACTACACTCAAGGGAGGAGATTAGACAAGAGTGTAAGTTTTGGGGTCACCTTAAATTCCACCTACCACAAAAGACAAAAGATAAAGAAAAATTGCTTAACTTACAGTTTAAAAGGTATGTACACAACATTGTTTCAAAACGGAGTTGGAGACTACTTTTAAATTTTGTATGATGTAGAGCTAGTGTTTTTAAAGATTTTTAAATTTAGCAAAATATATCTTAAAAGGATTAGTAAACTTGATCAAGTGGTTAAATAAAACTAAACTGTCTTATATTCTTTATAGACATGGAGAAATAAAGCATAATTTACAAGCATAGTCGCATAGAAACATACTCATACCACTTTAGGGAAAATTATAATAAGGTGTTTAGTGGGCTTAAGCTGATACCAGAAATGGGTTGGCTTTTACAATGGGGATTTATTAATTCACAAGCTTACAATTCTTAGGCTATGGAAAATGTCCAAATCAAGGCATCACAGGATGATACCTGGATTCTGAAGAGAGGTTGCTGGCATCTGGGACACCTCTTTCACATGGGAAGGCAAATGTGCATCTATCTACTGGTCTCACCCTTCTCTCCTGGGTATCGTTGCTTCCAGCTTCTGACTTCAGTGGCTTCCTCTCTGAGCTTCATGTTTCTCTTTTTAAGCTTCTCTCTTAACTTCTCTGGGGAATTTTTTTCTGTCTTTTATCCTCTTATAAAGAACTCTAGTAAAAGGATTAAGATTTATGTTGAATGAGGTGGGCCACATTTCATGGATGGAAATAACCTAATCAAAAGTCCCCACCCACAATAGGCCTATACCCAAAGAAATAGATTAAAAGAAGATGATCTTTTCTGGGGTACATACAACTTCAAACCATTGCATAAGATAAAATGTTTACCAAACTATGTTAATAAGTCACATTGAGGGTTAGCTTTACATACTGGCAATAGCAGTAGCAAGGAAAAGAATAATGAGAACAAATAACTCTCTTGATGTTGGCTTGGTATTAATTTGACAGATTTAATAATTATTGCAGGATATGTGCTACATTGTAGCTATTGTTAAAACAGGAGAACTTGCCATTTAAAACATTACTAAAATTTATTTCTGCATTGTAAGGTAGATTTTTCTCTTTTTCCCTTTGTGAGGATCCCTCTCTTTGCCCTAGGAAGTCTGCCTTCATATAACCATAAAGGTAACTATGGTTTCTTCTTGAGAAAGTCCCAAAATCAGTACAATAACCCTTGTGTCAACATTTTAGCCTGGGATGGTATGTGTACTCACTGGTAATATGATTTTGATTTTGATGTCCTGTAATCGTCTTATCATTATTTCACTTGGCCTTAGAGGATGTCTGTGTTTTTTACGAGTTTGCTCACCAAATGCTAGTAGCAGAAGCTGAAGCTTTGTTGCCTAACCCCAACCTCCTTGGCTGTTTTATGGAAGATTTTCAATGCTGAGCATTCTACACTTTGGGAACTATGCCTTTTATTCTGTTTTGGAAATTTTTCTGAAGGGAGTTTGGGGCAAAGCCAAAACATGTCTGTAGGGGTGGAGTTCTCTCCACTGGAGAAGAGAATGCTGCTCCCCAATGAATCACTTAAGGAGAGGCCATGTCCAGGGGAATCAGGAGGAAGGAAGAGGAAGGAAGACTCGCTCCCTGATCTCAAGGAGTCGAAATCTAGGCTAGACAAGAGTATGCTTAGAAAATTCTCTGTGCTTCTTTGCTAGGAGATAAACGGGATTTTCTGAAATGGCTAAAACACGAGATGGCAGGGAGGTTGATTCTGACACAAGTTAAGGCAAGAAATGATGGGTGGGGGTGGAGGAGGCAAGGAGGACCTGCCTTGTATTTGGGACTGAGGATTCCGAAAGAACAAGAGTTCTCTTCTTTTCCTTATTTCAGCAAAGTTTTGTTAAATATTATGTGGTCCAATTTTAGTGGTGCTTTAGAATTGAGAGATGAACTTGCCACAATGCTTGGGGTGAAGCAAAAGAAGAGGAGAAACTATACTCAACACAGAGCTGGGGTACAGGGTCCAAAGCAGATATTGGCTATATGAAGTGACTGGTTAGTGCAGGATAGATTTTGAGAGCCTATAACAAGTGCCCTTAGGATTCCCAGAGGTCCTTGGGAAGATTAAGTTTCCCTAAATTAAACAGGATAAGTACTTGTACCAAAACTATTTAGTGATTAAAAAAGGGAAGTACTACTTTATTTTGACATCACAGTCTTGTCAAGCCTGGACCATTGGAATCAAAACAATCTTTCTCTTTTTCCCTGTTCTTTATCCAAGTCCTGACAAAAAAAATGGTAAACTTCCCACATATAGGTAGAAGAACTTATAGTTTTATCTTTCCGGTGAAGGCCTTGATTACACTTGAGAAAAAGGCTATAGGATGAGAGAAAGAACAATGGTATTAGAGCATTAAAGAATAATAATAATAACATCAAAATGTAAACACATTTTTTAATTAAAAAATCGTTTTAGCTTTTCATTTTGAAATTATTTCAGACTCACAAAAAAGATGCAAAAATAGAGGAAAAAATCCCATATCTCTGTCATCCAGATCCCTCATTTTATTTAACCATAATGCAATTGTCAAGAACAGGAAATTAGTATTGATACAATATTACTATATAAATTATTGACCTTTGTGCTAGGTTTGAAATGATGTATGTACCCTAGAAAAGCCACATTTTAATCCTAATCCCATTTAATAAATCCAGCCATTTCTTCTAACCCCTATTCAATACTGTATGTTTGAAACTGTAATTAGATCATCTCCCTGGAGATGTGACTCAATCAAGAGTGACTGTTAAACTGGATTAGGTGGAGACGTTTCTCCATCCATTTAGGTGAGTCTTTATTAGTTTACTGGAGCCCTATAAAAGAGGAGACATTTTGGAGAAAGCTAGAGATTCAGAGGCAGCAGAGAATGCTGCATGCAGCACCACGAAGCAGAGAGTCCACCAGCCAGCACTTTGGAGATGAAGAAGGAAGACGCCTCCCAGGGAGCGTCATGAAACAGGAAGCCAGGAGGGAAAGTAGCAGATGATGCCGTGTTCGCCATGTGCCCTTCCAGCTGAGAGAAACCCTGAACTTCATCAGCCTTCTTGAACCAAGATATCTTTCCCTAGATGCTTTAATTGGACATTTCTACAGACTTGTTTTAATTGGGAGATTTCCTTGGCCTTAGAACTGTTAACTCGCCACTTATAAAATTGCCCTTTTTAAAAGCCATTCCATTTCTGGTATATTGCATTCTGGCAGCTAGCAAACTAGAACAACCTTATTCAAGTTTTGCCAATGGTCCCACTAATGTCCTTATTCCTAGTTGAGGAGACCTCTAAAATCACATGCTACATTTAATAGTCATGTCTCCTAATCTCCTTTAATCTGGAACAGTTCCTCAGTCTTTTTTTTTCAATGAAAATATTATTTTTATAAATTATTTTCAGAGCATGAGTTAATATATCATATGAACATTAATTTTACAACAAACAACTTACTTGGGAATACTTATCAGAATCTTAAACAAATATAGTTTGAAAATATCAGTTATAAATGATCAGATATTTAGTAAAAGTCCAATTTAATTTGTAAAAAAATGGTTTAGAAACAGATCTATAGACAAACATAAAGGAAACATATTTGATTTAGGATGGTGTAAATATACGTTAGATTGAAATAACTTTTGAAAATATATAGCATTTTAAAACTAATCTAAATAACAAAAGAAACTGTTTACATGTCATCCCCCTATTTCCATCCCTAAAATATGATCTGATTTCTTGTGCCAAAAGTTGACATCTTGAAAGTGTATGACTCCTCCCAGAAAACAGTCAGAAAGAATCTAGAAGAAAAATGTCAGGCCGTTTAAGGAGTAACAGAGAGGTCAGCAGACACATGCAGTGATAATACGGCAATAGCGCGGAGAAGAAAAGGCTTGAATGCAAAGATGTAAGAGCTATTTTCACAGATTTGAAAAGCTACAGAAGAGATAGTGAACATTTTCTGCGTGTGTTTTGAGGAAGATGGTGGTGCGTAGAACAATGGCTGGAAGTTTTGAGAAAGTAGAGATGTACATAATAGAAAGATGAGTTCTCTATTATTTCGAGTTACTCAGACATGCACAAGTTGTTTCACAGAGTAGGAGCAACCCCAACCACTTGCATGAAAATAGCCTCGCCGGTCGGAGCAGTTGAGAAGGAATTTTCTCATGTGATGAGAGGTGGAGAATTCAATTTTTTAAGCTCCCTCCCAGCTCTAAGATTCCAGGATTCTGACAGTTTGTCTACCCATTGCGTGTTGAATTCGCTGAGTGCATTTGTGTTTTTTCTGAACATGATTGGCATCTGTCTTAGTTTCCTAGGTCTGCTGTGGTGAAGTGCCACAATGAGGAAGCTGGGAACAATGGAAATGGATGGTCTCAGTCTGGAGTCTAGAAGCCCGAAATCAAAGTGCCAGCAGAGCCCCTCACCTTCTGGAAGAAACCCTTTGGGGAAGATCTCCCTTGCCTCTTCCTAGTCGCTGGTGAATTGCCAGCAGTCCTTAGCATTCCTTAGCTTACAGCTGCACACTTCAGTCTCTGCCTCAGCCATCCCATGGCCTTCTTTCCCTGTGTCCCTGTCTCTGTATCTTTCCTCCTTTCCCTTTAAAGACATCAGTCATGTTAGAGTAGGGCCCACTCTAGTACAGCCTGGCCTCATTTTAACAGTCACATCTTCAAAGATCCTGTTTCCAGAGGTCACATTTTGAGGTGCTGAGAATTAGGACTTCAACATATCTTTTGGGACACAGTTGAACATATAGCAGCACTGTTCTTGCTTATTTCTTGTGCATTTTCTTTATTTCTTGTGCATTTTCTTTTGACTGATTAAATGCAAAAACATCTATATAATTCTGCCTGCCCATCACTAACACATTCAAAAGAAAATGAAAATTAATTCAATCACGTGGGTGCTTTATCCATCTTGACACTCAACAGTAACAAGAGGCTAGGATGCTAAATAGCTATGTTTTCAGGGGACACTAATTGAGTTGTTGCAGCTGTGCTGGGCATAGGAAAGGAAGTGGGGCCCCTGTACCCTGTTAGAGCTCTGATGATATGCACAACAATCCCAAAGAAGTCAGTGATCTGGGCTGCCCATATTTTTTCTCTTCTCTGGCTTTTTATAGTTTATAAAGAATATTTCTCTCGTTTCATTTAATTTCACCACAGTTGTGTAAAGCTGGTATTAGTGATCTTATTTTGTACAAGAGACAAGTGAGCAGCCAGCCCAAGACAATATAACTAGTTTAAAATATAGCTAAATATAGCAGAACTAGTTAAGTATGAAACAGAGACTTGAATCCAAGTCTTTAATCTCCAAGACTTAGTTTCCTTAAGCATTATAGGATGGTTTTACCTCAGAAACACTTCTGGAGAATAGGTTTTAGAATTTATAGTTTAATGCTCTTACACCTCAGTGGAAGCTGTCAGAGTCTGAATACATTTGCAAATGCAGTGAGAAAATTATGATGTAATTAGAATATGGCAGAACATAATTTAAGATTGCATAGTATAACTTGATTTTCTTACCTTAAAGTGAAAGGAAAATGTGGAATGGTGGCTTTTTCTGATAGAGGTGGGCTGTTACCTCTTCTGAATCAACTTACTGTGCTTTTGGTACCACACCAGATTTCAGCTGAGCTTTTATCTGTAAAGGTAGAAGTTTGTCCAGACAATTTCTTCTCGTGAGCAATGAAGCATTTCCCCTTCCTCCTCAGGAGACAACCACCAGACCTAACAGTTATAAAACATGCCTCTTTTTTTTTTTCACATGGGCAGGTATCGGGAATCAAACCCGGCTCCTCTGGCATGGCAGGCAAGCATTCTTGCCTGCTGAGCCACAGTGGCCTGCCCTAAAATGTGTCTCTCTTAAGTCAGAGAATTGTCTGTAAGTCTTCTGGAGATGCAAGGTGTTTCCTGGCAGAGACATAATATGAATTCATGTTTTCCCCCATCCCTTGTTAGGCTTAATTTCTGAAGTACTAGGATATAAACTGCTAAAATATCGGTAAATATGGTTGTTTCCATTTTTTAAAAATAAGTCAAATCAGTTGACTAGAGTCAAGTATATGAAAGAACTCATGTTGATTTTCTCATGTCAGCTGACTGTTAGGGTAAATATTTTGGCATCCTATAGACATTAGCATTGTTTACATGATGCAAAAACATCTTGTTGACAAAAGAAAATGCAAATAAATTAGTTATATGATGTTTTTTAGCCACAACTCTAATTTTCCTGACTCAATTATATCTTTTATTCTGAATCAGTACAATTATATCATGCTTTATGATCTTTTTTCTTACATATGAAAAGTTAGAGGGCAAGTATTTTTCTTGATTTTGAAGTAGTCAGAATTAAGAGAATATTAGTTTGAACAAGAAATCTAAAAATGAGACTCCATGCTAAAGATTTGGACTTAAAATTACCAAGTATGCACAAAACTGTGTTGTATTTGACCATAGCGAATTAAAGAGACAAGAAATAAGAAGATAATAGAGTAAATGTACTTGCATATATGATCACACAATGATTTGGTAGAATTGTGGCTCAGAGTATTTTTATCTAATAGAAATAAAAAATGAACTTAAAGAGCAATGTGGTTAGAATTTCTTTAGGACTCACTAGAATACATAAAAACAATCCAAAAGTAAATCACTCAGAAAATACTTAGCACCATTAGAAGGCCTGTGAGGGATAATACTCTACCCTGTTTGGTTGACAGAAAAATATTTATTAAACGATGTTGAAAAATATATCACAGAATACAAGTGCTAAACTGTGCATTCTATAATTGCTTTAGGTGTTCCAAGGAATGAAAGATTGATGAAGGCTCTGTTAGAGATGGTAGTGTTCCAGCTGAGCCTTAGAGCAAAGGTCAAGTTTGAATTGATAGAGGTGAGAAAGGAAGACATTCCAAACGAAAAAGACGACGTGAGCGAAATCCTAAAGGTGAAAGCAAGCATGGTGTGCATTTTCATTTTGTCTGTGAAAATACAATAATATTGATGCCTTATCCTGATTGGCTTAGATACAATTCTAGAAAATATCTTGATTTTCTATCTTCTTTCTGACTTTGCAGACCTTGTCATTGTTGATTTGTTGGAACAAGTGATGTTTATTAGACAATAATAAAAATCTGTACTTACAGTTGTCAGCAACAACAAATATCAGTAAACAACCAGCCTTAAAGGTAGCTCTCCCAAACCATTATTTATTATTTAAATAGCAGTTTACAAGTAACATGATGAAGAGAACATGGTCTTTTGGGATTCAGAGTAATGCTGTAATTGAACCAGGTTTGGGGGTGGCGTGGGGGACACAGAGTTGTTTGAAGTGGTTCTATAAGCTCTGATATTCCTATGCCAAAGAACATTAGCTACTGTTGTGATTTGGAGCTGTATGTGCCCCAGAAAAACATGGTATTAAACTTAATCTATTCCTGTGGTGTGAACTCATTGTAAGTAGAACCTTTTGATGAGGTTGCTTCAGTTAAGGTGTGGGCCACCTCAAGCAGGATGGGTCTGACTTCTATACTGGAGTCTTTTGTAAGCAGAATGCAGTTCAGACAGATGGAGAAAAATCTACAGGAAGAAGAAAGTAAAGGTTAATGGAACCCAAAGAGAAGGGAGAGGCCAAGAGAGGCCACCACAGACACTGTCATGTGACAAGGAGCCCAGGATCAGGCAGCCAGCCCCAGAATGCTATGGTCTTCAGGGAGAAAGCACAGGTTATTGATGCCTGGATTCAAACTTTCTCATAGTCTCAAAAGCATGAGCCAGTAAATTCCCATCGTTTAAGCCAACCCTTGGTATTTGCATGGGCAGACCAGAAAACTAAAACAGGCACTCTTATTTTTAAATTTCTTCCTAAGTTTCTTAAAACAGGATACATTTTTTTTTCTTTCAAAATCTAATGGGAAACTGATAACCCTGATATATTTATGCTGGATATGGAATGTGCCAAGTGACGCTATGTCTGCAGTCAGATGACATTATAGATGTTCAGAGTCTTATATTAAAGAAAAGAATTAGAGAACAGGTAGGTATAACCAGATAGAGGATGATTTATCAGGAGAATCAGGTGAAACCTGCTAGAAAATTTCTCCTAAATATGTGGTTTTTCCTAAAATATGGTAGTAGAGATCATTTTTGTTGGTTCATAACATAATCTTTTGATTTTAATAGCTATGTATTGAATAGCCATTAGTGTGTACTAGAAAGAATATATATAATTAGCACAACAGAGCCACAATTTAATGTTCTGGTTCTTAATGTGTGGTTCCCGGACTGACAGCACCAGTTGTCTGGCCCAACTCAAACCTACTGAATCAGAAAATTTGGAGGTGTGGTCCAGCAATCCATGTTATAACAAGCCCTTTAGGTGATTCTGAGATGTACTGAAGTTTGAGAACCACTGATTTGATGAATAAAATTGCTTAGGATAAGGCTAAATAAAGCATAAGCTACTTAAATTTAATTTTGAAATAAATTTTGGTATAATTTGTGTGTGGATGTGAGAAATATCATGAAAGTAGTATTAAATATTTTTGAAGTTTAAGAATAATGTTCTCTGTAGTATCGTGAAGACCGAAATTTGATAAGAATTTTAGTGGGCAACAAATAAGAAAAGGAAGAAAAGGAGAAGGATGGAGTATAATAAGCCTACATGTATCAAGAAGGACAATATGGAAGATCCACTATTGAAAATGTAAGACATAACGTGGAGCTATATTGTCTAACATTGAATACCTGAATACCATTTTGACAAATAATCTGCTTAAACAGAGCAGGACAAAAAGATTCTTGACTTTTTATGGCCAAAGCACAAAAGCACTTCCCAGATGGCCTGAGTTAATATATGTTTTGTTTGTTAAAACACCAAATGTTGACATTAAAAAAGCAAATTAGAATCAACTGGGCCAGAAAACACTGCCTCAGTTTTCCTTCTATCTGGCAGTAATCCAGTTTCGATATTCCTGGTGCCACTATCCACAATCAAGGAATTTGGGTAAATCTCAAGGGATCCTATTATATTCTGTTTCACAGAGAATGCCAAGATAGTTTATTTTAGCCTCCCTCAAAATGAAAAATTGAAATCCTGGTCGCTTTTCTTTCCTAGACTAAATATAATAATCTCTGTACAACCAAATTATGATTTTACCAGGAGTGTGACTATTGGTAACTTAAAAAAATTAAAATATTTAACAGAGAAATTTCTGGATATAGAGCATAGTAATGCTGAAAAAAATGTCTCCCAGGGCATTTAGGAAAATGAATTCGCTGTGAGTTCTATCATTAACATTTAATACTTCTGGTTTATTCAGATATTTTTAGCCTTGAATTTCACTGGCTATTTACACAGGGGCTATAAAATCAGTTTCTTTCATTGAATTTTTGTCATCCAAGTTTCCAATTCTGCATGCAACTAACAAATAAGTGATATACACACTTATTTATTAGATATAATAAATATTAGTATAGAATATTTTATAAATATAAATATATTTTATAAATATAAATATAGTATAGAATATTACTAATAAATATTAGTAATAGAAGTATATTAGATATACTTCTAAAAAGCATTAGAAGTGAGTAGCAAGCATTAGGAGTCTACCACTAGGGCAGAGGCCTGAGTGCATTGAGAGACCACCTCTGAATCACAGGTGGGGCCCAGGGAAAGGTGAGGATAGAGCAGGAACACTGAATAAAGTCTTCCAGCACTCTAGGCCTCATCTTAAGGAGAGGGAAGCTGCAGGCCACTACAAAAGGAATTTGAAGTGGATGGTGCACTGAAGGTAATTACAGCAAATACAAAAAAATTCTCACCCGGCTCAATTGCTAGAAAAGTTGACTCAACTCCCCATACTAACAACCCAAGCAAAGAAGAGGCATATCCATCTCTGGATGTAAATAATATTTACTTCATTCTCTACTGTTCCTTTATACACAATGCCTGACACTCAGTTGAAACAAAAATACAATACAGAAAAACAAACAAGAAAGAAAATGACCTACTGAGAAGAAAATAAATAGAGTCAGCAGAAATAGAAATAAGATGTCGCAAATGTTGAAATAAATAACTACGATTAATATATTAAATAATCTAGTGTTTTTCTTCATATGTGTTACGTATGAACCCTGTTTTAGTCACTCCTTTACACTTTTGTGTGCCCCTTATGAACATTTGGATGTGCCAGTCCTGTGATAAAATCCCAAAAGAAACAGCTTAGCTTCTCAAATATATTTTCTTTTTCTTTAAAATAGTCCATCAGAACATCATCATGTATTTAATGTTGCCGATTTCTGTCTTACCAGAAGAAAGGGTTAATTCTCAGGCTTGAGTTGATCCTCACTATACATAAGGGAACATCTCCAAGTCTAACTGATTCATTGTGATTATTATCCAGAATAATTATTGGGAGTGAAGAAGTCCTTAACCTATAAATCCTTTGTTCAACATTCTGACTCTCCACCAGTCCACTCTTGCTCATTCCTATCCAAGACTTCAGGCAAAATAAATAATTTTTTAAATTTTGGAAATCTATAGATTCATAATTTTTATGTACTTGTCTCCTTTCCTGTACAATGAGGTTTTTGAAATCACATATCATTGCTCATTCATGTCTACAAGATAGCACCCAGCAAAGTGACTTAGACACTGAGTTTTATTTGAATAGAAACATACTCAGCAAAGGAACATTCTGTCAGTGACCTTACAGAGCTGAGTTGAATAGAAGTTCTAGCTTTTGCTTATGTTGGACTTTTGCCCAGAACCTCCATGAAATTTTTAATGCTGAAACCATTATTTTATTTGACTCTAGACTCTTGGGGTTGCTACATTCATTTGAAACTGGACACTCTCTAGAAACCCACTACTCTATTTGAAAGACATGCATTCTTATATTTCCTTGTGTGAAGTCTGAGAATTTCTGGGACTGTTTTTAAGACATTCTTGACTCCATAATGGAAAATATTGGCATATCAGATAGGTCATTTTATAGATATGGACATGGGTTTGGAATGAGTGTTACCAGGTGGATGACGGGACTTCTGTAGGAATCGTGATGTTTACAGATCCTGCTCTCCCTTCCTTTTTTTTTTTCTTTTTACCCTTTTCTCCTATTCAGTCACCTGTGTCTCCCTTGCTTTTATCTCCTTCCTGTTACAAAGATAAGAAGAAAAGGTGTAAAAATATGAGAAGGAATTTCAGAGAGAAGAAGGAATAATTAAATAAAAGAAAAGAAAATAGGTAAATTTGGAGGCAGAATGAGAAATCTTCAAGGAAGAGTGAAATCCAAATAAAATCGTTAAAAAGATCAGAACCAGGTGTGCATATACAAGATAACCAGGTGTTGGGAGTATGGTAGGAAATATCTAAATATTCTGAGTTTTCCTTTCCATGGAACAATGTATAAGGTAAACTGAAATATTCCATTAGACAGACATTGTTAAATATCAAAGTTAGTTCTATGAAAATAGTTTATCCTCCAATTTTATAGGTAGTGAAGTTTCAATATAAAATCTAGAGAAGTTCTTCCAAGTTCTAAAGAGTTTTACAGAATCTTCTACCATCTTCAGTTGTCCCTATTTAGGATGTTGCCCCTTTTTGGAAATGATTCAGAAAACAGTTACGCACCATCTGTGTGTCATTTACAGTAATTTAAAGAAGTGTCCTTAAACTATTTATATTTTAAGAATTTTTATTCTTGTTGGACAAAGTGAAATCAGTTCTGGTTTCAGAAAGCAACTTATTCTTATTCATCTTATGGCTAAGAAGTGAATAATAGAGAAAATCTTTATTGAAGAAGATACATAAAATTGTAGATTACCTGGTAAGTTAAGTGGAACTAATCAATAAACTGGAGTAATAATTAGCCTATGATGATCATCAGAGACTAATTCACAGAACTCTTCCATATGACATGAAGTACTTGTTTTTAGATGATTATTACTTTAGGCAATGTGAGCAAATTTCATACCTTTCAGGAGGGAATTATAGTCTAGTCAGTCAAAAGATATTAAAAATAAGTTCAACCTGAATCCATTAAACAAAGTAGGTCAAAGTTGGAAATAAAGTCTCAACCTTGAATTATTATTATTTTGAATATTTTATATTTATAATGTTTTTTAAACATAAACATAAAACATAAGAGCAATGTTTTTTTCTAATTTTTAAAAATCTTGTAAGCAGATGACTTTTTAAATGAGCCACAAACCATGACAACCATATGCACACACAGATTGACTTTTTAATCAATTAATACTTATGGAAAAGATAATTTAACATATTTAGTTTTATCTGTTTCATTATTGAATTTAATACAAAATAGAAACATCAAGCAATAACTATATGTGACTTCAGGTAGTTTTATTTATATACAGTTCACACAAAATCTCAGATTTTCCCTTTAGTTTGCTAATTCTCTGTGGCTTGCCTGAATATTCTTAAATATCTGTAATTTTCCCTTATTATCAGCACTTATTAAGCCTTACTATTACCATCATTATCAATTATTCAGGCACATATACTTAATGTCATTCACTTACAGCCATATTTTGGAGATATTGCGAGTTCAGTTCCTGACCACTGCATTAAAGTGAATAAAACACAATTTTTTTTGGTTTCCCATTGCATATAAAAGTTCTGTTGGGTGGACCATGGTGGCTCAGTGGCAGCATTCTTGCCTGCCATGCCAGAGACCCAGCTTTGATTCCCAGTGCCTGCCCAGGCAAAAATAAAAAGTTATGTTTACAAAATACTGAAGTCTAGTTAACTGTGAAGCAGCATTTGTCTAAAAAATATATACACCTTAATTTAAAAATACTTTATTGCTAAAAATTGCTAGCCATAATCTGCATCTGAGCCTTAGTGAGTTATAATCTTTTACTGATGGAAAGTCTTGCCTCAATGCTGATGGCTGCTGGTTGATCAGAGTGGTCAATGTTGGGGTGGCTGTGGCAATTTCTTAAAACAAGATAATTAATGAAGTTTGCCATGTCAGCTGATTCTACTCTTCATGAAAGATTTCTCTGTGGCATGCAAAGCTGTTTGATAGCATTTTACCTACAGTAGAACTACTTTATCAACAAAATTTACATAGTATTCTAAATCCTTTGTTGTAATTTCAACATTGTTCACAGCATCTTCACCAGGAATAGATTCCATCTCAAGAAACCACTTTCTATGTTCACCCATAAGCAGCATCTCCTCATCTGTTCAAGCTTTATTATGAGATTGCAGCATTTCAGTTATTTCTTCAGGCTTCACTTCTAATTCTGGTTATCTTGCTATTTCTATCACTTCTGCAGTTACTTCACTTAAGTCTTGAACTCCTCAAATTCATCAATGAGGGTTGCAATCAACATCTTTCAAACATCTATTATTGTTAATATTTTGACCTTCTCCCATAAATCATGAATGTTCTTAATGGCATCTAGAATGTTGAATCCTTTCTAGAAAATTTTCGGTTTACTTTGGCCAGATCCATCAGAGGAATCATTATCCACGGCAGTGATAGCTTTATGAAATGTATTTCTTAAATAATGAGATAATAATAATAAGTCAAAATGACTCATTGATCTATGGGATGCAGAAAGGACATTGTGTTAGCAGACATAAAAATTAATTAATCCCAGTGTACAGCTCCATCAGAGCTCTTAGGTGACCAGGTGCATTGTCAATGAGCAGTAATATTTTGAAAGGAATCTTTTTTTCTAAGCAGTAGGTCTCAACAGCAGGCTTAAAATGCTCAGTAAACCATGTTGTAAACAGATGTGCTGTCATTCAGGCTTTGTTGTTCCATTTATAGAGCACAGACAGAGTAGATTTAGCATAATCCTTAAGGGCTCTAGGATTTTCAGAATAGTAAATGAGCACTGGCTTCAACTTAAAGTCAATAGTTGCATTAGTTCTTAACAAGAGAGTCAGCCTGTCCTTTGAGGCTTTGAAGCTAGGCACTGACTTCTCTCTTTTCTAGCTAGGAAAGTCCTAGATGGCATCTTCTTGTTGTCTTATGCATATCAAAAATATTTTTGTTTAGTATAAGCCATCTTTTTCAGTGATCTTAGATCTCCTACATAACTTGCTGCAGCTTCTACATTAGCACTTGCTGATGGGTGAACACTTTGCACTTGTATGTTATGGAGATAGCTTCTTTCCTTAAACCTCAAGAATCAACCTCTGCTAACTTATGACTTTCCTTCTGCATCTTCCTCACTTTTTCCACCTTCATAAAACTGAAGAGAGTTATGACCTTGCTCTGGATTAAGCTTTGGTTTAAGGGAATTTTGTGGCTGGTTTGATCTTCTCTCCAGACCACTAAAACTTTCTCAGCAATAAGGTTGATTTGCTTTCTATCATTCGTACATTCACTGGAGTAGACTTTTACTTTCCTTCAAGAACTTTCCTTTGCATTCACAGCTTGGCTAGCTGTTCTATGCAAGAGGCCTAAATTTCAGCCTATTTTGGCTTTCGAAATGCCTTCTTCATGAAGCTTAATCGTTTCTAGCTTTTGATTTAAAGTGTAAGACATGTGACTCTTCCTTTCACTTGAACCATCAGAGGCCATTGTCAGAATATTAATTGGCCTAATTTCACTATTGTTGTGTCTCAGGGAATAGACATGCCTGAGGAGAAGGAGAGATTTGGGGAATGGCTGGTTGGGGGAGCAGTCAAAATACACATGACATTTATGGATTAAGTTTGCCATCTTATATGGGCCTGATTCATGGGGCTTCCAAATATTATGATAGTAACATGAAAGAGGACAGATCATAAATCACCATAACAGATTATAATAATGATAATGAAAAAGTTTAAAATAGTGTGAGAACCACCGAAATGTGACACAGAAACACAAAGTGGGCATGTGCTGTTGGAAAAATGGCGCCAATAGACTTGTTCAATGCAGGGTTGCCACAAACCTTCAGTTTGTAAGACAGGCAATGTCTGTGAAGTGCAACAAAACAAAGTGTAATAAAATGAAGTATGCCTGTATTTTCGTCTTTGCCTTTTTTGCAGTTTAGTAGTTTTCTTTATACAAGTCCTTTACATCTTTGATTAAATTTATTACTAGATATTTGATTATTTTAGTTGCTATTGTAAATAGAAATTTTTCCTTGATATCTTCTTCCAATAGTTCATTACGTGTTTTTGGAAACACTACTAATTTGGGGGGTGTTGATCTTTCCACTTTGTTGTGGCTTTTTTTAAGGTTTTCTGTATATAAGACCATGTTATCTGCAAATAGTGACAGTTTTACTTCTTTCTTTCCGATTTGGATGCCTTTTTTTTTTTCTTGCCTAATTGCTCTGATAAGAACTTGTAGTACAGTGTTGAAAACAGTGGTGACAGCATGCATCCTTGTCTTGTTCCTGATCTCAAAGGGAAAGCTTTCAGTCTTTCAGCAGTAAGTATCATGTTAGCTGTGGGTTTTTCATATATGCCCTTCATCATGTTGAGGAAGTTTCCTTCTATTCCTGGTGTTCTGTTTTCTCAAGAAGCAGTGCTCAATTTGTCAATTGCCTTTTCTGCATAAATTGAGATGAACATGTTTTTTCCTTTTCATTTTGCTAATTACTAATCAATTTTATTATATTGAACCAGCCTTGTAAATCACAGGTAAATCTCATTTTATCATGTTGTATAATTCTTTTGAAATTCTGTTCAATTAAAAGGCTAGTATTGTGTCAGGGATTTTTTGCAGCTATATTCATAAGGTCTGTGGTTTTCTTTTATAGTATCTTTATTTGGCATTGGTATGAGGATGGATGTTGGCCTCATAGAAGGAATTAGGTAGTGTTGAATTCATCTTCAGTATTTTTGGAAGACTTTGAGGAAGACTAATATTAATTCTTATTGTAAGTTCTAGGAAAATTCCCCTGTGAAGCCATGTATCCTGGGCCTGTCTTTGTTGAGAGGTTTTTGATTACTGATTTGATCTCTTTATTCATTATTGGTTTGTTCAGATCTTCTATTTCTTCTTGAGCCAGCGTAGGTAGTTGCTTTTTGTTTTTTTCTTTCTTTCTTTTTTTTTTTTTAATGCATCCATTTCATGTAGGTTACCTAATTTACTGGCATACAGTTGTTCTTAGTATCCTCTTACAGTCCTTTTTTATTTCAGTGGGGTTGGTAGTAATGCTCCCCACTTTCATTTCTGATTTTAGTTATTTGGATCCTCTTCTCTTTTTTTCTTCATCAGTCTAGCTAAAGATTTGTCAATTGTATTGATCCTTTCAAAGAACCAATTTTCATTTTCTTGATTCTCTCTAATGATTTTTTATTCTCTATATCATTTATCTCCACTGTAATCTTTTTATTTCCTTTCTTCTCCTTGCTTGGGGTTAGTTTGTTCTTCTTTTTCTAGTTCTCCAGGTTTGAGACTAAGACCCTGTTTGAAATCTTTCTTCTTTTTAATATAAGCATATAGAGCTTTAAATTTCCCTCCCAGCACTGCCTTTTGCTGCATCCCACAAGAAAATACAAATGTTGCCTTTTATTTTAATTTACCTCAAGAAATTTCCTAATATACCTTATGATTTTAACCCATTCATTGTGTAAGAGTACATTGTTTAATTTCTATGTATTTGTGAATTTCTCATATCTCTCTCTCTCTCAACAATTTATAGCTTTATTTCATTGTGGTTGGAGAGATACATTGATTGTGTTTACTGAGACCTGCTTTGTGACCTGGAGAATGATTTGTGTGTCCTCAAGAAGAATGTGTGTTCTGTTGTGTTTTGGGATGGAGTATTCTCTCTCTCTCTCTCTTTCTCTCTCTCTCTCTCTCTCTATATATATATATATAGTATAGTTGGTTTAGAGTATTGCACAAGTCTTGAATTTCCTCATTGTCTTCTGTCTAGATGTTCTAACCATAACTGAAAGTGGTGTATTAAAGTCTCCTCCCATTAATATAGAACTATCTATTTCTTCTTTCAAATCTGTCAATATTTGCTTCACATATTTTGGGGCTCTGCTGTTAGGTGCATATATATGCATAATTTTTTATCTTCTTGTTAAAGTGACCCATTTAACAGTATATAATGATCATCTTTGAGCCTTGTAGCTGTTTTTGACTTAAAGTCTGTTTTATCTAATATTAGTATAATTTCCCCAGCTCTCTATTGGTTACAACTTGTATGGTATATATTTTTTCCATGCTTTGACTTCCAGCCTACTTATGCTTTTGAATTTAAAGTGAGCTTACTGTAAACAGCCTATATTGTTTCCAGCATTTTTATCCATTCTGTCAATCTCTGTCTTTAGACTATAGAGTTTAATTCTTTTACATTCAAAGTCACCGCTGATAATGCAGTACTTTCTTCTGTCATTTTGCTATTTAACCTTTGATATCTTTTTTGTCCATCACATCCATTAAGTTCTATTTTTATATTTATTTGCTTTTTTGTGTTGTACCATATTGAGTGACTTCTCACTTTTATGTGGATATATTTTTCATTCATTTGCCTGTGGCTACCATGGGGTTAAAATTTAACATTCTAAATATATAATAATCATTTTTTATCTTATTCCAATTTGACTTCAATAGCATACATGACACTGTTCCTTTACCCTCTACCCTCAACATTTTTTAAGATTCTGTCTTTGTGTATTGTATGTCCAAACCTATAGATTTGTCATTATTCTTTATGCATTTGCATTTTGGAACACGCAGGATGTGAAAAGTGAGTTACATTAAAAATACAATACAATAGTACTGGTATTTATAATTACCAAAATGATTACTACTTTATGCTGCTTTGAATCACTGTCTAGTATTCTTTCCTTTCAGACTGAAGAACTCCCTTTAGCATTGCTCATAGGGCAGGTCTAGTGGTGATGAGCTCCCTCAGCTTTTGTTTATCTGGGAACACCTTAAACTCTTCCTCATTTTTGAAAGAAAGCCTCATCAGATTTAAAATTCTTGATTGGCAATTGTTTTCTTTCAGTACTTAAAGTATTTCTACCAACTGCTCTCTTGTCTCCATGCAAGGTGAAAAAATAGAAATTAATCTAATTAGGACTCCCTTGTACATAACAAGTTGCTTTTCTCTTGCATCTTTCAGTGCTCTCTCCTTTCCTTTGAATTTGACAGTTTGGTCAGAATGTATCTTATATATATGTATGTGTATGTATGTGTGTATATATGTATTTTTGTTGTGTTGTTGTTGTTGCATGGACAGGTACTGAGAATCAAACCTGGGTCTCCGCCATGGCAGGTGAGAGCTCTGCCTGCTGAGCCACCATAGCCCACCCAGAATGTGAAATATTTTACTTCACATTTATCCTATTTGGTGTTTTCTGGGCTTGTTGGATGTGCATACACAGATATGTTGGTATGTTTGGAAAGTTTCATGTCATTATTTCTTTGAATATTCCTTCTGCACCTTTCTCTCTTTCTTCTACTTCTTGAGCTCCCATAATGCATATATTAGTATACTCGATGGTGTCTCAGAGGTCTCTTAAGCTATTTTTGTATTTTATAATTTTTTTTTAATTTCTTCTTCTCGAATTCATTTCAATTGTGTTGTCTTCAAGTTTGCTCATTCTTTTTGCTATCAGCTTCAATCTGCTGTTGAAACCCTTATGGGAATTTTTTATTTCAGCTACTCTGGTCTTCAACTCTGGTAGTTCTATTTGGTTTCTTTGTAAAATTTCAATCTCTTTTATTAAGTATGGTGGTTAGTTTCATGTGTCAACTTGACCAGGTGATAGTGCCCAGTTGTCTGGTAAAGAAAGCACTGGCCTATTGGTTGCCATGAGGATATTTCATGGACTTAAATCATTAGCACACTGATTACATCTATGGCTGACTATATCTGCAGTTGGCTACAGGGAATGTCTCCTGCAATGAATGACATTCAAAGCCTTTGACTGATTAAATTTAAAGAGAAGTCAGATGAGAGAATCTCTCTCTCACTTCAGCCAGCCAGCCTCTCCTGGAGAATTCATCAAAGACCTTCCCCTGACTTGTCAGCTCACAGCCTGCCCTATGGAATGTGGACTCATACATCTCACCAGTTGCATGAAACACTTTTATAAAATCTCATATTTATAGATCTCCCCTGTTGGTTCTATTTCCCTAGAGAACCTTGACTACCACCCCAAGGTTCTCATATTGTTCATTCATTGTTTTCTGGATATCCTTTAGTCTTTCTTTGTATTTTTCCTTCACCTCCTTGAGCATATTGAAGATCATTTTTTTAAGTCTTTGTCTGTTATGTCTATAGTCTTGTCTTCTTTGTTGGTATTTTCTGGATTTTTATCCTTGTCCATCTTCTTCTTTTGGATGGGCCAGCATTTCCTGTTTCTTTGTCTTGTAATCGTTCGTGGCACCCTGTACATTTTGATATTTTAAAATGTTAATTCTGGGATTTATTCTTGAGTTTGTAACCTGCTGGTGATATGAAAGAGATTTTCTTCTTTGTCAGCTCTACTATCAGGAAGACCTGCCCAAGGTGAATGCAAAGTGCAGCATCTTTGTTGCATTTTCTGAGCATCTTGTCCTAGACTTGTGCTTTCTAGTGGCCTGAAGATTCTCCCTTTCAAAGGAATTTGAATGCCTCTCTACTTCTCAGGAGAAAGACCTTTTCCTCTTCTGGGTGTTTAAAGTAGACAATCCTTTACCCCAGGCCATCAGCCTCAAAAGCCTCTTAATTTTTTTTCCTTAAGCTTCTTTTGCTTGCACCACAAATTCAGAGAGGAGTTTCACAAGTCAGACTTTCCCAGCTGGAACAAGGCCAGGGGCCCACAAAAGGAGTGCCTGCTGGCTCCAAACTGTCCTAGAGAGTAGATGAGAAGAAGGGCCAGGAAGGGCATCAGGAGCTTCTTCCATGGCTCCTTAGAGCTGCACTTTTCTTGACTTGCTCAGCAAGTACAGCCCATTTACTTTCCTCCTCCACCTTTTTCCAGGGCAAGTTGAAACAATGGCTGCCCTCAAAGTAGGGTCCCCAGGGATGCAAAGTAGCTCATCAAAACTGGTGATCAGTGATTAACCTGAGCCCAACCTGGATCTTGGGGAAATGGGTTTTTATGTTCTTTTCTGATACTTGCAAGCTATGCCAGGGGCCAGACCTTATTGCTTCCTTTCAGAGGAGTGGTAGCTAGGTGATGGTAACTGCCACATAGAGAGAAAATTTACTAGCACTTACCATAATTTACCAGCCTCTTCCTCCCACTGTTCCTTGGACTCTTTAGTTTTAAAATAGCTGATTTAGATTTTCTGCCTGTTTAATGCTTATTTTTGGTGGAAGGACTGATTCCTGGAGCCTCATACTCTGCCATCTTCCTATAGGTTGGGAAGTACTCTAAATATAGATTTCTTAGTCCCTCTCCTTCCAGAAGAAGATACTGTAGAAAACCTGGACCATATGTTAACTCACTGTTTGCCAAAAATAAAATTAAGTTTGATTCTGAAATGCATATGTGGGAGAAAAACCCAAGTGTATTATTCTTCTTGTGATGGATAACATGAAGCAGATATACTGGCTTTGACTGAAACAAACCTGGGGGAAAAAAGTGGTGCTAAATCTGGATATTTGATTCACAGTAATATTATATTTAAATGCTGAAGAGGAAGTCAAAGTTTGCTTTTTCCCACATTTAACACAAGTAGAGAGAATAGGATTCTCTCAATGTGATGTATTCCAGGAAGGTGTCATAAACAAGTAAGAAGAGTATGTTTTTAACTAAGGCTATCCAGGAGATGGAGTGTACCAAGAGAATGTCTTTGAATTTCCTATGAGAAAATCCCAAATGCATTTTTTGTAATAACGTAAACCTCTTTCACATGTTTTTATTCTTTTGATCTTCTAGATGGATTTGGGAAATTCTTCCAAGTCAAGGTGGGACTTCATAGAATGTGTATTTCCACAAGGAGATGTCTATGTGTTTATCTTATACAGTTGTAGTAGTAAGTGATAGAATTGAGTGTGTACGTGTGTGTGCTGAAACTGTGAATAATGTAAGGACTATAACACTGGAAGAGAACTCATCTCTGTTAAATCTTAACACCCACATGAATAAGGTGCTCTTAAAATCCATAGCAGCAGAATTTTAATCTCATATATACATAAACCTGATGCTTAAATATTACTTCTTAATTATTAAATATTAATAATCTGTCCACTAATGAAGATTTAAGGTATATGTCAATAGTATTCAGGGGAAGGTACTGAGTTGTACAGGTGACCATAATCACAGACCAGAAAAATAAGCAAATGTTTTAAGATTGAGAGGCCTCTTACAAAAAATAATTTTACCAGCAAAGAGGTTAATACTTTGAAGAAGAGAAATTCAGTGCTAGCAAATAAATGGGAATAGACTATATGGTTGTCTCTTTGCCAAAGTAGCAGGCTTGTTTTTAAAGCTTATATAATCATTTATATTTTAAGCAGATTTTTGAGAAATTGAAAGACAGCTTGGGAAGCTGACACTTCTCTCTTGAAAACAGAGAAACTTTTAAAATTACTTTTTTCCAGGAAGTCAGTAAAACATGTTCCCTACTCAGTATGAGGCATAACAAAATCATTGACTAAAATACTGTTATTGGAGGACATACTCCATACTTACCTAAGCACTGAAGATTCATCAGAGAATAAAACAAGGCCTCTGCCCTCAAAGGGCATACATCTTTGTGGGGGGAGGCAAATAATTAATTAATAAACCTGAATTATGACAAGTGGTATTAAAATAATCAAAGTAAAGAGATGTGGGTAGAGAGTGGGTAGATGTCCTGATTTAGATAGAGTGGTCAGGTTTTTTTGGCATGGGCAGGCACCAGGAATTGAACCCAGGTCTCTGGCATGGCAGGTGAGAATTCTGCCACTATGCCACAGTTGCACCACCCAGGGAAGGCCTTTTTTAAAAAAGTGATATTTGACGTAAATTTGATGGATGTGATGCAGTGATGTTTATATATAGATACTTAAATATATAAACATAGATAAAGATAGCTTTCCAGGCAGAGGGCGTAGCAATTGCAGAAATCCTGAGTATAGAGTGTGCTTGGCCGTTTTAGGATCATCAAGAAGGACACAGGGAAGGTGGGTCAAGAAAGTAACCACAGTGAGATGAGATCAGGGAGGTGGCCAGTGGCAAGGTCTTATAGGCCATTGTAAGCAATAATAACTGGGGCATTTATTCTGAGTAAGATGAGATTCCATTGGAAATATATGAGCTGAAGAATGATAAACTGAGTTTTTCTATGAAAGAGATCAATTCTGCTTGTTCTATGAGGACTAAACAGTAGCAGGAATAAGGAAGATGTATAATTGCCGACCACTGTGCTCCTAAGTAAAAAATAACTGTGGCTTGGACTAGGAGCTCATGGTGAAATAAGTGAGCAGTGGTTGAAATCTATAAATAGTTTGAAGTTATAACCAATGGGCTTTGAATCAGCTCTGGAGTGTGAAAGAGAGAGAATAAAGATGGCATCGAGATTTTTGGCTTGCAGGATTAGAAAAATGGAATTTGCTTTTTTTTTTTTTTTTTTTTATAAAACACCTGAGAGAGGAGCAAGTTAAGGGGAAGAATCAGAAGTTTAGTTTAGAAAAGTTAATTTTGCCTTTTAGGTCTTCAAGATTTGATTGCTGAAATGAGAATTGAATATGAATACACATTTGGTCATATTTTGAGAAATGGCTAGGGTGAAGTGGTGAGTCTGTGAGACATCAGTATTAACATGGCATTTAAAACCATGGCACAAGATGAGCGCACGAAGACTTTGATGATATACAGAGAAAAGAAGTGATCCTAGGACTGAGTCCTAAGTCATTCCAGTCCTTAGGGGATCAAAAGATGAGATGGAGTTCAGGAAAGGAAACTGATAAGGAATGAGCAGTGAGGTAGGAAAAGAACCTAGAGAGAAAATGTAGTTTAAGATGAATGGAGGCGTCTGCAATGCCAAATGCTTCTGACTATTAACTGTTCATTGGCTTAATATATGGTGATCTGTACATTATCCAGAATTTTGTTTTTTATTGTTACTGGTTCACTTAAATAGCTTGTTGCTATATAATCAGGACCTCTGTCCTGGATGACAGTAGGAAATAGTCAAAAAGGTTAGTTAAGATGTATGATAATAATACTCTCAACCCAAAACAATGCAACTCACGATATTCTTTCCCTTGTTCTATCGAACTCTTATTTCCCCCAAAGAACAGAAGAGTCATTAGAGAAGGAAAAGCAATGCTGTGTCATATTAAAGAAATATGATTGCCCCTCTTGGGAGGGCACTGCTGCTTTATCACTAGTCCATAATCTTTGAAGAACTAACCCAGGGGGCACTCATATCATCCTATTCACGAACTTCATAGATTTGGAGCAAGGTAAATTTTAAATTAATGAATTAAAACCATGCCTTTTAAATATAAAGACCCTCCTCAGCTAAGATTCATCTCTCTTTTTTTTTCCATTAACATAAACAATCAAGAAATCATTATGTCTTTGAATAAACATAATCTATGTTTGACCTACCCTAACAATTATTTTAGCCATTTGTGTGTGAAACTAGACAAATGGAGTCTTTTAAAGTAACATCAGGCTGAGGTACTTCAGTATAATGTATTTGAACATCATTACAGTGATTATTAACATATGGCCTTCTATAATGGCAAAGAATCTGTTTTGATATACAGTAGTTAAATTTTCGTATCATTGATATGAAGCTTACAAAATCAAATGAGAAGTTTTGATACAATAGATTTAGTTTTAAAGTAAACCCAAATAATATCTGAGACTCTTTATTTTATAAAATGAAAATCAAATCTACAATGGAAAAGCAAGAAAGGGAGCTCAGCTAAAAAAAAATTCCTTGCGCACTAGATAAACTATAAAGCAAGAAAGTCTGTTTCCAATGAGTCTTCTTTTCTTGAGAAGGTGCCCAGACGGTAGCTAGGATATGAGTTGGATTTGGGACTATGACAGCATGCATGAGACTCAGCTAGGGACAGCCCTTTTAAAACTTCAGGCAAAGAAAAATTATAGGCTACTGTTTTCCTAAGGCAAAGAAAAATTATAGGCTAGTGTGACTCTGGGTCCCACTAATGGATTCTCTACGGGGTCTAAGCAATGTGTGTATGGGGAGGTGGAGCCTGGACTGGTTTCCCACAGTAATTTGATGCCACAAGCAATTCTCTTCTAATGGAGTTATAATAGACTCTTTACTTCAAACAAACATTGATGTTAGTGGACCTTAATTTTCATGGTGTTTTCCTGTGAGAAAGGAGGGATTTTGTTCAGGACAATAAGACCCTGTTTCATTTTAGAGATGAAAGTTTTCAGAGAGAGAGAGAGGAAAAAAAAAAAAGAAAAGAAAAGAGGAGTCTATGCTTTTATACTTTATCTGGAATTTTTCTCAACTCTTTTCTGCTTTGTCCTCTGGCCATGTCTATATTCAGGGTTTACTGCAGAGCAATTGATGGCCTTGCCAAATGGTTGTTCATTGTGTGGTCTTAACAGTGCTTGAAATAATCACATTGGATGGGTCAATCTGATGTAGTAACTAAAAGCTTTCTACAAAACAAAATGTACTTTCTTGATTGGATTTTATGGTGAACAGATTGATTGTTTTGTTTTGTTTTTTGTTTACAACTCTTCAAGTTCACTAGAAAATGCCCAATCTAACAGTATATATTGGGTTGGGCATTGTTTAGAAATTGAGGAATCCATGGCGATCAATGGAAACAGATATCCATGACCCGATTTAGGAGACTGAGAGTTCCCTTACCGTTTTCTTCTTCGTTAGATGGGGTTTTCATGGCAGCAGTGGTCAACCTCAAACCCTGATCCCAGGCTTAATCCCTAAATTCTAACTTTCTATCTACTCCTGACTCAGAAACAATTCCTTTTGAAGGAATAATACTTAAATTTACAAGTGTACTTCTTCCTTAATTCCTAAATCCTTATCCACAAACACCAAAACATCCACTTAATTTTAGTAGAGATATACTAAAATCTGTAAGCTTTTCGTTATGACTCAGGGAAATTAATGTCATAGAAACTATTCACTAAAATTTTCACTCTAAAATTCTCTAATATATCCTCTGAAGTTCCATGACCCTTCAAAAGTGATCTGTATAAAATGCAAATCAGTCTACATGTTGCTGCTGCTTAAAACCTTTTAATAGCTTCCCATTACTAACATGGTCAGATTCAAACGCCTTAACAATGGCATATTAAAGCCTTTTGCAATCTAACCCTTGGCTTTAGGCAAAACACCTTGCAGTTTACCTATACTCTATGTCATTTCTAAGCGTCTTCATTAGTGCTGTATCCTGTGACGAGAATGTTTTCTTTCTCTAGGCGTCTCATCCACAGGAACAGACTTTACTCCTCCAGGAAGCCATCCGCATCAGCAGGTGAAGCTCTGTGCTCCCTGTTTGTGTTCCACCGTGGCATATTCCTGTCAATGTATTTGCCAAATTAAAATATCTATACTTCTATTTTTGATCTGTCTCCTCTAAGGCACTGCAGTCTCCCTGAGAGTAGGAAATGTTAAACTTTTTTTTAAAAACAGTTTATTCAAACACCATACGATCTATTCAAAGCGTACAAACAATGCCTCTTGATATAATCACAATCATGCATCCACCACTGCAAACAATTTGAGAACCTTCTCATCGCTCTGAAAAAAAAAATTCCGTATCCTTTATACCCGCCCATTATTGCCGCTTAGCTTTGGTGTAGTAACTTTATAACAACTGATGAAAGAATATTGCAATGTTACTGTTAACTGTAGTCCTTAGTTTGGATTAAGTGTATTTTTCCCATATACCACCCTGTTATTAACACCTTGTAATAGCGATGTATTTGTTCTAGTTCATGTAGGAACTTCCTTATATTTGTACAACTAACTGCAGTCAGTGACTACAGCAGATTTTGCTCTGTTATACAGTCCCATGTTTTATCTGCTAGTTTTTCTTCTAGTGACATACATGGCACTAGACTTCTTTCAACCATACTCGCACTCAGTGCTGTTGCTTGCATGTACAGTTTGATGCTACCATTTACCTCTGTTCATTTCCAAACATTTACAATCAACCTTATTAAAAATTCTGTATACCTTAACATTACCTAGCTGTTCTCTACCCTTTATCCACCTCCTGGTAACTGTGCTCTAGATTTTAACTCCTGGAGTTTGCTCATTATAATTAGTTTATATTAGTGAGAGCATGCAATAGTTGTCCTTTTGTGTCTAGCTTGTTTCGCTCAACATAATGTCGTTGAGGTTAATCCATTTTGTTGCATGCATCAACACTTCATTCCTTCTTACAGCTGCATAGTATTCAATGCTAAATACATGCCACAGTTTGTTTATCCACTCCTCAGTTGATGGACTCTTGGGCTGTTTCCATCTTTTGGCAATCATGAATAATGCCTCTATGAACGTTGATGTACAAATGTCAAACTTAAATTCTTATATAGAATGGTGGTTAGCTAAAACATGAACAATCACTGAATAAATGCTTGGAATGTGAGTGTATGAATGAATAATGATGAACACCAGTTAATACTAGACAATGTCAATTTCAGTGTATTTCTTTTGCTTGGTATCATTTCACTCTTCTCTCCTAATATCTAGAAATAAATGCACCTTGAAAGATGCACCATGCATTTCATTACAACTTAGTTCAGAATAAATTTGATATGCTACAACCACTGAAGGCATTAGAGAAAAAGCACATTTGTGCTGAAGCAGAGTTGTAATCAAACCGAAGGAAGGGAATGCTAACTCATGATTTATTACCTGAAAGTTTCCAGTGTGAGCACAATTAGTGCACTCTTAGAATGGCTCCAAATGATGAAGGATTCAATTATATCAAGAAGCTCTACCTCCAGTGCTATAGCCATAGACATAAATTTGTGTTTCCATCTAATTTGCTTAAAAGAGTTTTGATTTTAGCCACATATTTGAATTTAAATGAATACAACTGGAAGCTACAAGGTCCATTATTCTTGGGAATCCAATGGTTTGAGATAAAAAATGTTTACTTTGTTTAATTCAAAGGAACAGACAAATTCTCATACCAAACATCAAAGCCCACTTTTTCTTTTGACAGCTGCCTAAGAGGAATTTTCAAATAAGCTTACAAATCCAGTTCCTTACTTTTAATGGGAAAAAATCCTAGAAAGGCGGCAAAATTAAGAAGCATTATATCATGTTTTTTAGCTGTGGTAATTTAAATATATGTTTATTATATCATAATTTAATATATTTCATTTCTCATCATTTTAAGTATTTCTGAAAATAGATATTTGACACGTTTTCTACAATAAACTTTTGTTTCTTTTTATAAGACAAAATTCATTATTTAACCACTTGAAAGTATAGAATACAATGGTTTTTAGTATATTCACAATGTCTTATAACCATCACTACTACATAGTTCCAAAATCTTTTCATCATCCCCAAAAGTAACCTCAATATTCATTAGGAGTCACTCCTATACCCCTCTTCTCCCAGCCTCTGTTAACCACTCATTTACTTTCTGTCCCTATGGATTTACCTATTCTGGACATTTCTTATTAAGGGAATCATATAGTAAGTGGTCCTTTGTAACTAGCTTCTTTCATTTAGTATGTTTCTAAGGTTCATCTATGTTGTAGCATATCAGTACCTCATTCTTTTTCATAGTTGATTAATAGTGCATCATATGGACACACCATATATTTATTCATCTTTTGATGGACATTTGGTTTCTTTCTACTTTGTGGCTATTATAAATAATTCTGCTTTGTACAAGTTTTTGAAGCCACAGATGTTTTCATTTCTCTTGGGTATACTTAGGAGTGAAATGGCTGGTTCATATGGTAGCTCCTATGTTTAACTTTTTGAGAAACTGCCAAACTGTTTTCCAAAGTAGCTGCATCATTTTACATTCCTACCAGCAATATATGAGTTACAATTTCTCAAAATGCTCACCAACACTTGCTATTGTCTGTTTTTTTTTTTTTAATTATATGACTATCCTAGTGGGTTTGAAGTTCTAGCTCTTTGTGTTTTTTATTTGTAGTTCCCTGATGACTAATAGTGTTGAGCATCTTTTCATGTGTTTAATGGCCATGTGTATATCTTTTTTGGAGAACTGTCTATTCAAGTTTTTTACCCCATTTTTAATTGGGTTATTTGTTTGTTGTTGAGTTATGAGAGTTCTTTGTACATTTTGAATACTAGTCTCTCATGAGATATATGATTTGCAAATATTTTCTCTTATTCTGAGGGTTGTTTTCTTTCTTGATGGTACACTTTGATTCACAGAGGATTTTAATTTTGATTAAGCTTATTTATCTATATTTTATTTTGTTGTTTATGCTATTGATATATTACCTAAACTAAGTTCATAAAGATTTACAAGTATACAGAAAAAAACCTGATTTTTATGTGTTGATCTTTTATCCTGCAATTTGCTGAACCCAACATTTATTGGGTCTAAGTTTTTGGGGGGATTCTTTAGGGTTTTCTGTTTATAAGATCATGACACTAGAGAATATAAACCATTTTCCTTGTTCTCTTCAAATTTAAATGCCTTTTACTTATTTTTCTTACTTAATTGTCTGGCTAGAACTTCTAGTATGGTGTTGAATAAAAGTGGCAAGAACAGACACCTTTATCTTTTTCTTGATCTTAGGGGCAAAATGTTCAGTCTTTTATCATTAAATATGATATTAGATGTGGGTTTTTCATAGAGTGATTTTTGTCATGAAAGGTTGTGGATTTTACCATGTGTTTTTTCTGTATTTACTGAAATGATTATGTGGAGTTTTATGCTCTTCAATCTATCAATACAGTTTATTGTATTTATTGAATTTTATATGTTGAACCACCTTTTAGTCCTGGAATAAATTCCACTTAGTCGTGGACATAATTCTTTTAATATACAATGGATTCTGTTTGTTGGCAGTAATTTTGCATTTAGATTCATGATAGATATCATTTTGTGTTGTTTTTTTTTCTTGTGTTGTTGTCCTCTAATTTTGATATCTGGGTAATATTGCTCTTGCAGAATGAGTTAGGAAGTTCCCCTCCTCTTCTATTTTTGGGAAGACTTTGAGAAATATTGATGTTAATTTTTCTTTAAACATTTGGTAAATATTTAAATGTTGTTTTGGGCTTTTCTTTGTTGGCAGCTTTTTTTTTTAATTACTGATTCAATCTCTTTATGTGTTATAAGTCTATTCATATATTCCATTTCTTCTTGAGTCAATTTAGTAGACCATGTGTTTCTAAGAATGTGTCCATTTCTTCTAGGTAATCTAACTTTTTGACATGCAATAGTTCATAGTATTCTCTTAAAAACCTTATTATTTCAGTAAATCAGTAATAGTGTCCTACTTTCATTTCTGATTTTAGTAATTTGATTCTTCTTTCTTTTTTTCTTGGTCAGTCCAACTAATTGTTTATCGATTTTGTTATCCTTTCAAAAAAACTAATTTTAATTTGTTATTTTCCTCTGTTTTTCTATTCTCTATCTCATTTATCTGAACTCCAATCTTTATTATTTCCTTTATCTATTTTTGTTTTCTATTTAAATTGTTTTCTTTTTCCAGTTTCTCAGGGTGGAGGTCTAAGTTATTGGTTTGAGAGCTTTCTTCTTTTTTAATATAGGCATTCACTGCAAAAATTTTCTCTTTGAGGATTTATTTCATTTCATCCACAATTTTGATATGTTGTGTTTTCATTTTGTTCATCTCAGTGTATTTTCTACTCCTCCTTTGATTTTTTCCTTGACTTGCTGGTTATTTAGGGATGTCTTGTTTAATTTCCACATATTTGCAAATTTTCCTTCTCATTGATTTCTAGCTTCATTTCATTATGACTAAAGAAGATGCTTTGTATGGTTTCAATCTTTTACAATTTATTGAGACTTGTTTTGTGGCCTAAAATACTATCTATATTGGACAAATGTCCCATGTGTACATCAGAAAAATATGTAATATGTTGAATGGAATTTTCTGTAGATGTGTGTTAGGTCTAGTTAGTTTATAGTCTTACTCAAGTCTTATTTTCCTATGTTCTGTCTAGCTTTTCTACCCATTATTGAAATGGAATATTGGGCACCAGTTCTTAGTGTTGAATTTACTTTTCTCCCTTCAAATCTGTAAGGGTTTGCTTACGTATTTGGGGGCTTGGTTAGTAGGTGCATATCTGTTTATAATTATTTTTTCTCCTTAATAGATTGACCCCTTTATCATTATATAATGCCTTTCCTTGTCTCATAACAATTTTTGTGTTAAAATCTACTTTGTCTGAGATTAGTATAGCTACTTGACTCTCTTTTGGTCACTATTAACAAAGAGTATCTCTTTCCACCCTTTTAGTTTACCTGTTTCTGTCTTTGAATCTAAAGTGAGTCTCTTGTAGACAGCACATAGCTGTTTGCTAATTTTTATTTATTTTTATGTTTTAAACATTTTTATTGTTAAATATAACATATGTACAAACAAAAGAAAGAGCAATGATTTTTGAAGCACACTTCAACAAGTAGTTACAGAACAGGTTTCAGAGTTTATTATGGATTACCATTCCACTATGTCAGATTGTTCTTTCTAGCTGTTACAAAACACTGGCAGCTAGAAGAAATACATATATTTCTTTGTGTGTGAAAAATAACATATATATTTAAAAAAGCAATACATTTCAAAGCACATTGCAAGAATTAATTGTAGAACAGATTTCAGAGTTTGGTATAGGTTACAATTCCACCATTTTATGTTTTTACTTCTAGCTGCTCTAAGATACTGGAGACTAAAAGAAATATGAATATAATGATTCAACAATCATACTCACTTGTTAAACCCTACATTCTCTGTATAACTCCACTATCAACTTTGTTCTTTCTCCCACTCTTTAGGGGTATTTGGACTATATCCATTCCAACTTTTTCACTTTGGAACAGGCTGTTGATAATATGGGATGGGGGGATGGAACTAACTGATGTTCTGGAGAGGCTGGCCTCTCTGGGTTTCAAGACTTACTTGGTTCAGGGGCCCATATGGAGGTTGCAGGTTTCTGGAAAGTTACCCTAATACTTGGAATCTTTGTAGAATCTTTTTTTTTTTTTTTGGAGGGGGTGGTGGTGCATGGTCTGGAAATCATGTAGAATCTTATATAACATCTAAAGTGTTATTTAGGATTGGCTAGAATGATTTTCGTTGGGGTTTGGTAAGTTATGGTAGGGAGCAATGTCTAACTGATGCTTTGTGTAAGAGTGACCTCCAGAGTAGCCTCTTGACTCTATTTGAATTCTCTCAATCACTGATACTTATTTGTTACGCTTCTTTTCCCCCTTTTGGTCAGGATGGCATTGTTGATCCCATAGGGCAGGGCCAGGCTCATTCCTGGGGGTCATCCCCCATGCCACCAGAGAGAATTCCACTTCTGGGTGTCATGTCCCACATAGGGGGAGAGGACAAGGACTTCACTTGCAGAGCTGGGCTTAGAAAGAGATGTTTTGCTATATATTTTTGAGTTATTTCCTTAATCTTTGCCCTAGGGATTACAATTAAAATCTTAATTTATAATAGTAAAGTTTAGACTAATGTCATTGGTTCAATAGTATGCAAAAACATTGCTTGTCTATACCTCCATTCCCCCCATGATGTCATTGTCACAAATTACACATCAGCATGCATTTATAATTATTGTCTTATGAAATCTTTTTTTTGAATCAAATATGAAAAAAGAAGAGTTACAAAAGAACAAATTAGTACCAACTTTATAGTTACCTGACTACAGTTGTTGGTGTTCTTTATTTCTTCATGTAGACTCAAGTTACTGACTAGTATTCTTTCATTTCAACCTGAAGGACCCCTTTTCGAATTTCTTGTGGGGCATGTCTACCAGCAACAAAATTTCTCAGCTTTTATCAGGGAAGGTCTTGATTTCTCCTTCATTTTTGAATAATAGTTTTGCCAGATATGGAATTCTTGGTTGATAGCACTTTTTTCTGAAAGCACTCTAAATATATGTCTTCTCACTGCCTTCTAGCCCCCATGTTTTCTAATGAGATATCAATTTTTAAACCTATCATTGAAGATCTCTTGTGTGTGATTAGTTACTTTTCTCTTACTGTTTTCATAATTCTGTGTCTCTGACTTTATGGTTTGATTATAATTGTCTTGGTGTATATAACTTTGGATTTATATCTTTGGGTTTATCCTGCTTGGAGCTTGTTGGCTTTCTTGGATGTGTTCATTAATGGTTTTCCAAATTTTGAAAGTTTTTGACCATTATTTCTTCAAATATTCTTTCTGTCCCATTCCTCTCCTTCTGGGACTCCTATTATGCATATGCTAGTATGTTGAGGGTTTCTCACAGATCTCTTGGGCTATGTTCATATTTCTTCTTTCTGCTAATCTGACTGGATAAATCCAGTGGATGTATCTTCTAGTTCCCTGATACTTTCTTCTGTCTGCTCAAATTTGCTGTTGAGCCCCTCTAAAGAAGTTTTTATTTCAGTTATTATGTTTTCCAACTCAGAATTTCTATTCTGTGCTTTTTATATAATTTATCTCTTTATTGACATTCTATATTTGGTGAGACATTATTCTCATGCATTGCTTTAATTCTTTGGGCATGATTTCCTTTAGCTCTTTGAACATATTTTATATACATATATATATTTATTATTATTTTATTTTCCCATTCTCAACTTTATTCATTATCTTTAGTGGTGATTCTTCTGTACAATGGAGAGGGAAGAGGAACTCCCACCAAGGGGTGTGGAGAGAGAGCATAAAGCCAGCCTTGACTATCAGCAAAGGCTAAGACAATAACCAGAGGCTGGTAACCACAATAAAAGGGAACAAGGGACTGCCCTTTCTAGGTCTCACCCAAGGACCGAGAGCAGGTTTTCAGAACCCAAACAGCCTCAATAGTACAATCCCCAGAAGCCAAGGTGTAGGAACTATTGAGAGGCTCCCAGACCTCAGCAAGGTCTAGAGGGCAAGAATGTCTTTGATAAGCTTGTACGTGGTGGTCATGACTGAAGTTCTCAGAGAGCCAGTGATTTGGAAGGAGATCTTATAGAGGTAGAGCTGCACATTCCACGATCCCGTGTTAAGCACATTGTCCACCTCCGACTTTGTGGGCATCTTGGGCAGGTTCTCATGCCAGTTCATCACCTCCACGATATTGTTAATCTTCTTGCAGAACTTCTCACCCACCTTCTCCCAACACATCTGCCACTCCTGCTCTGTGGCCAGGGCCACCACGTGAACTGAATATATTTTTAGAGGTTGGTTTTAAGTCTTTGCATAGTAAATACAATGTCTGGGCTTTCTCAGGGACAATTCTATTAATTGCTTTTTCTCTGTGTATGGACCTTATTTTCTTGGTTTATTTTTGCTTGCCTTGTAATTTTTTTGCTTAAAACTGGATGTTTTGAATATTTTAATCTGGTGACCCTGGAAATCAGATTCTTCCACCACCACAGGGATTGTTGTTGCTTGTTGATGTTGTTGTCTATTTATATAGTGACTTTTTGAATTAATTTTGTAAAGTCTGTATTCTTTTCATGTGTGGTCACTGAAGGTTCTATCATTAGCTTAGAGATTGGGCACAGAATTCCTTCAACACCTGGAAACAGAAAAACCCCAGTCTTTGCAGATGGGTTCTCTTTGTGGGTATACAGCTTACAACTCTGCCTTAACCTTCACTTCCTTCTTGTGCAAAACCTGAAGGTCAGCCGGTAGTTAGAACCTAGGGTTTTATATGTCTTTCCTGAGCATAGGCCTGGACGTACATGTGGTCTCTTGATTCCAAGGAATATCTTGGAACTTTTCAAAACCCTGATTCTCCAAAACACGTACTGGATGACTACGCTCTGTTCACCAGTTTTGTTCTCCCATTCACATAATGATTAGTAAGTAATGGATGGAAAATAAAGAATTAATTGTTATTCTAAAATGTTCTGATGTAGAAATACCATGTCATGCTCCTCTAATGCACCCTGCAGACCCACTCCCAAAGAGTATAAGCCAGAGTAGAAACAACATAAGGGCAATGCATATGATGGAATGATATGAGAGGAAAGGAAGATATGATACAGCCAGACTGTTAAGAGTAAGTTTGAAAACTTTAAACTTCACCTGTACTCTCCCTAATCCTTTACTCTCATGTTTTGTTTTGTTTTCCTTTTCCCACCATTCATACTGATCTTATATTGGTCACTAATACTCTAATGAGAATTAATTTCAAGCTCAGGCCTGTCTAGCTGGGACTTCTAGCAACCCTTTCCCACAGGCTACTAGATCCCAAATAGCATATTTAGTAAAAGAATGTACTGTACAGGTATAGTGCTATCATCCAAGATCATTTTTCATTACAAAGAGTTAATATGTTCACATACATAGATTAAATGGGCATCAGTGTGTTACCTTAGAAATTTCTTTTATATATGACTGTATAAAGAAAGGGATATAGATACTTAGTTAATGTGAGGAATAAAACGTTCATGTAATGAACTCACAAATACGCAGCTCCTGTGTATCAAACACCTCTTACACTTCATCACAGATCCTCTCTTATTGCAGCCATGGCAGTAAACAGTTCTTCTCTGGCCCCAGCAAGTTTCGTGCAAGTATAGCCTGACAGCAGTTAGTCCCAGCATCCCCCATGAAGATTTCTGTGACACGGTTACTGGGTGGAGACGTCCTCTGAACTCTCACTTAGGGGAAAGTGTTCCAAAGGGGCAGAACTTTGACTGATGGGAGACAGGAGCACATGGGTAAATACTTCTTCCTTTCTCACCCTGTGATGACAGTCCTAAACTGTGCCACATGAGGTCCCTTAAGGGGTCTTACAGGATTAAACAATGTGTGCACCGTAGTAGCAGCCAACCTGGGGAGGCATCTTTGCATTGGACCTCCCTCCTGTCCTGTTTTACTCTCCCACCACTCATTTCTATTCTTTAGATCACATTTCCCAACAAAATATTTCCACTTAAAGATTTCTGTCTCGGGTTCTGATTTTTGTCACAGGCTAAGATGCACTGACTTCAAAATGACCCATTAATTATATATTGAAGAATAATGTTTGTATAAATTAGAGGTTTAAAATAAAATGCAGACAAAAAACAACACAGGCACTGCCTTTATTTGTTTAGCTCCAACAGACATATGTTGGAGGAAACACACACATACTCACGAGCACCCCTTTATTTCATCTGATCAAAGGAATTGCAATTCAAGAATGTGTTATTACAGCTCAGATCTGTAATCCTCAGGCCCAGTATTCTGGATTGGACAGCGGAAATAAAAAGTTCTCTGTGCAAATTATAATATTGGTCAGAGTATTCAACAGGCCGAGGTCTTTAGATTGAAGATGCAAACAAATGAGTTCTCAAACCTGTAGGTATAGTATATATTATGAAGTGTTTGGTGCTTCCTTTAAGTTCTTCCTGACAGGAAGATGATGGATCTTTAGTTTTAAATTTCCAAAGAAAGCTATCATGAAACAATTATGAACAAAATCCCATCAGTAGGCACAGAACTTGTAAGCTTTGCTTAATGTGTCAAATAAGAATACGATGTAGACTCATACTGATAGGCGCTATCACATTTTCTTCACACAGCACCACATGTTCACACTGACATCTAAAATCCATGCACTTTAGCGCTTTGGCCGGCTCTCCCTCAAGATCACACATGCTTCATTCATAGACTGAATGCTCCATATGCATATTTAGGAGTCCAATGCAAGAACGAGCTAAACTGTCTCCAGTGCAATGAGGGCTCTGTCACTCCATGTCATCATTGGTCCTACTTTGGCTAAGCTTAGACATTTTGTTTTATGCTACTGGAGAAGAATCCTGAAAAAAAAAGCTATTGAGTGACAGCTATAGTATCAGCAGATACCATTTGGCATTTCTGTCCAAAAGCATGCTCCAAACTTGAATTTTAAACGTTGATCTTCTGTGTTTCCCACCCTGGTTTAATGTTCTCTGAATGACAAATAGTAAACTTGAGTTAATGTAGAAATGGAAAATTATCAGAGAGCTTTCATGTCTTTGGTAACAAAAGTGGTCCTGTTCAAATATGTGGGCAAAATAAATGACTGTCTTTATGATCTGATGTTTCAAAAACCAGAAAAGCTTCCAAATATCTCCCTCAGAGTAAAATGGGTACCTGAACTTTCACCTTTACCTGTATATTTAATAATGAATTTAGAGTTAAAAGACTTGGAGTTTGAGTAAAGGCTGTGGCCTTCGTGCATTGTGTAGCTTGGTGCATGACGTAACCTCATTTACCCTTATTTTTACCACTTTTAAAACATGGACAATAATACTTGCATGGCTGTTGCAAGGAGCAAACTAGAAAGTAAAGGACAAGGGGTAATGCAACTATAAATTAACTGCAAAGATAATGGATTACTATTATTAATATTAATGCTTTCTCTTCATTATTAATAATATAAATTTTTGTAATAGCAGTCATTCCTATCCTATTGTGAATTTGAGGGATCTAAAAGTATATAGGAATAGGATGTGGCCCAGGGTTACAGAGGCAAGTTGGCAGAAATGAGAATGCTAAATAAGAGTGAATAGTGAATATTCTGAAATTCTGAAGATAAAGGTTAAGTATGAATTTTTATTAAAATAATCTGCCTGTCCTTCCCCTGTCCATGAGGATAGCTTGCAGTAACCAAGTGACATTTCAGTGATGCTACCTATGGGCAGTGTACCTGTTGCAGTAGGGACAGGCTGCATTGAGTTATTCATGTCCTGCCCTCAAGAAATGTTTATTGCACCCCATTCTTTTATAGGAGAAGTAGTAAAGTAATTTTCTTTCACTATAAAGAGGCATGGATTTGTTGATGAACACATGGGAGGCTTCTATCTTTTAGTAACAGATGTCTAGATAAACAAAATGTGATAAAGACATACAATGGCCTATTATTCAGCCATAAAAAAGAATGAAGTTCCAATGCATGCAACAACATGGATGGACCTTGAAGACATCATGTTGAATGAAATAAGCCAGACACAGAAGTATGAAAACTGTCTGACCTCACTTAGATGACATAAGTAGAATATGCAAATTCAAAGTGTCAGAAACTAAAATACAGGTTATAAGGGGCCAGGGTGTGGGTAAAGAATGAGGAATTAATGCTTAATTGGAACAAGATTTCTGTTTGTGGTAATGTTTGGTAAAAATTTAATTGGTACAAAGTTTCAGTTTGGGAAAAGTTTGGTAGTGTGCTGATGGTAGCACAACACTGTAAAAGTACTTAACACCACTGAATTACGTATTTAAACATGGTTAAAGTGAGAAATTTTAGATTGTACATATGTTAGCAGAATACAGATTAAAGAAAACCATAGAACTATGCAATAAAGAGTGAAACCTATGTAAACTGTGGACTATAGTTAATAGTACAATTATAATAACATTGTTTCATTAATTGCTAACAAAGGTACCACATCAATGCAAAATGTTAATAATAAGGAAAACTGTGTGTGAAGGGGTTGGTATTTGGAACTCTGTACTTATTGCATGATTTTTCTATAAGCATGTAACTGCACCAATAAAAAAAAAGGAAATAAAAAGGAACCATGGGTAACACCTAAGGAATACTTGTGCATCTTAAAGATATAGTGTTTACCACATACATGGAGACAAGTGGAGTTGATGATTTAAATGAATGAAAACCAACATAGGGGCTCCCCTATCCCTCTATTCCAAAGAAATGTACTTACTCTCTCTTCCCAGAACCTGCCTAGTATTTTGTCTCTATGGCATTCATCACATTCTGATAGCATTATTTTGTTCAGTTTTCCCTTCCTTTTACCCCATTTAAGCTTCAAGATTTGTGAGGACAGAAACAATATCCTATTCACATTTATATTATCTGTAGGCAATTGCGGCCTGATGTCTTACAGGAGTTTAAATTCAGATATTATTAGTGTACATTATTCTGATTGGAATACCTTGTCTGCCAGCAAATTGAGGCCATGTGCATTGGTGAGTTGAGTACAAATATTAAAATAAGTTGCTACTTTGCGTCCAAACCAACCTGTTAATTGCTAAAAAATGTGTTTTCTTTCTATAATTTCAGAAGAAAAACACTGTGACTCAGACTTGATTCCATGAATAAGTCCAAATGTAAAGCCAAGTGAATTAGGAAAATCCTAGAAGCCTTCCTATTTTTTTTTAATGGAAATGTTTTAAAAAGGAATAAAATCTGATTTTTGTGTGTGTGTGTGAAAATAGGATAAATGATCTGGGATTCCCAGTGCATAAGGGATCAACATCTCGCAAAGGCTTTTCTTACGAAGAGAGGATACTGCTACAATAACACATTTTTTTCTCTCATAGACTTCCCTGCAGAGGAATGGACTGTGACTTGGGTAAAGGGAAGAAGAAAAAGTCTAATAGCAAAAAAATGTGGCATTTCCATTTGGGGAAGACAATCTGTAGTGAAACCATTGGTCTACAGATGAAGTTTCTATGAGAAAGCTATTCTGCAGAAATGGAGAGGCCTCATGCTGCGTTCAGCACAATGGTTCTACTGGTTGGGAAGCCAGTGTATGAAAGTGAAATACACAATGGCCTGCTGTGTAATTAAAGAAGGATGTTAGAAAGATTGAGAAACCCCATGCTGTGTCCACAGAGAACACAAACACTTTTAGGGAGATGTGATGGAGTTACACAACTAGTCATCAGTTTTTCACGATAAATTAAGGGTTACCTGTTAATCTTGAGAGGTAGATGACACTTAGTTTTCTCTTCAAACTAAAAGCGCAGATCCACTACTGACTGTCACTCTCTCTGATTTTGACATTACATTGTTTTCTTTCTGTTTCTAAAAGCCAGCTATCTTTAGGAAGAATAATGGTTTATGCAAGGATAGCTATGGTTATGGGCTTTCAGGCTAAAGTATGTTAAGAGAATTAAATTGAAAGTAAGTCACTAAATTATAAAAACCCTCAGGCAACATACATGGCAAAAGGACACCTTGAGGTATTAATCCCACCTGTGACCATCTTGCAAAATCAGTGTCCTTGTGTTTGTTTCATTCCCTCCACTTGGTGTGAAGGGCTGATTCATGTTATGAGAGTTCTTTAGGCTCTGTAGAGAAGAAGGCATATACCATGTTGGGGTGTAGGGTGGATTTTAGAAGCTACTCAAGATCACATGTTCTTTTAGAATTTTGATTGTTAACCTTCACTGTGCGTTAAAATCATCTGGTGAGCTTGTGAAAAAAAGTGCCTGTGTTCCACCCTTCCCCTAGATTCTGATCAGCTTCTCTGCAGTGGTAGCTAGCATTCCTATTTTCAAATCCCCTTCTCCCTGCCCTGGCAGTTGATTCTAATGCATGCCAAATTTGAGAACAACTTCTTAAGAGCTTGAGATTAATATATTAATTAATCAGTTGGGATTCACTCTGCTTGACATTGAATAGTCAATTGCCTGCATTGGTAACAGGTGGGAAATGCCTAGATTCACTCCAACTTCTTAATCTACGGATCCAAGAGTAAATGTGTGCAAATTGAAATTATACCATTTACCAGTGAACAAAAAATATCAAACAAGTCTATTATTTGGAGAGCAAAAACTATGCAGAGGTGGCCTAGAGCAGAAGTCAGTGAGCATTGTCAAGACCAAATATATTGGAAAAAGTGAAACGATGAAGGGATTAAATAGAGACACTTGGTTCAATGTTTCAGAGACAGAATTGAGGTTGCTGGGCAAGGATCTCAAGCCAAGTAAAGGAAGTCTGTATAAAATCAGGAAGAGAGCAAGTGAAATGGGCCAGGGAAATTCCTGAGATGGCTTTGGGCTGTTGCTGAACCCTTTTATTGTCCAGTGGGCAGAGAAGAGTGGTGTGTTTTGGGCTGCCTTAAAAGCCACAGGACAGGGCAGGCAATGGTGGCTCAGTGTCAGAGTTCTCGCCTGTCATGCCAGAGACCCAGGTTGGTTTCCCGGTGCCTGCCCATGTAAAAAAAAAAAAAAAAAAGCCACAGGATAAGCACTTTTTGCCTGTTATTTAGTTTTATTCTCAAATCCTTGGGACTTGTGCTGGGCACAAGTAGGCATGTAATAAATGTTTATTGAATGAGTTTATTAGCATAATCAAGAATAAATTTTCACTGGATGATAAGCACTGAACTATGCTTTCTTTATTTCATGATATTTTATATTTGACAGCTCAGTTGATGGCTTATTCCAACTTTCCCTGAAAGGCTTAACTTGACTTCTAGGACTGGTAGAATTAGACCAGTGGTTATCAGTCTTGCTTGTGTGTAGAATCTCCTAGAAACCTTTTAAATAAATATTGATGAATGAGACCAACCTCCAGATATTCTGTTAAATTTGTTTGGGATGAGGCCCAGGCATTTGGTGTATTTAAAAACCAAAGAAAACCAAACTAAACCATACCAAAACAAAAAACAAAACAAAACAACAAAGAAAATGAAAACACCTTTCCAGATGAAACTAATGTGGACCCAGGGAATTGGATATTCACGGATCTTAAAACTCCAGTGTCTTTGCTGGCTGGCTTCATCCTATACCCACTCTAACCCAAGGTGGCTTATACCAAGATTTCATTTAACTTTGCCTTCTAATTATGTTTGATGATAGATAAGAAAAACGTAAGGACTTGAGGGAAATAATAGCTATCATATAAGCTGCTAAAAAATGCCTACAGTATCAGTACATGCTCAATAAGTATCTTTACGCGGTTTTAACAATTTTAGCCTTTCTGCTCACTAATCTGCTGATCCTAAGGGTAAATTATGAATGTCCATACAGGCTGGATTCAGTTATTTTAGAACCTTCCTTATTTATGCCTGTCCCACTTATGATCTAAGTCCATCTTAGCTCAGTATGAACTCTTGATTCAGTGACAATAAACTGAATGTTTCACTCTGACCCGTGTCTACCAGCAGTTGGAGTTGTTCATGTTTATATTCAACCTTGACACTTCCCAGTGGATTTTGTCTATGCCTGATGCTTAGCAGCTCATGTCGTCCACAGTAGGAATATCTATTCCAACTAGAGTCAATTATGACTCCAGGCCATTAACCTTTCTCCCCACCCTACCTTATACACAAAGAGAAAATTAGACTGACGGGAGAGATGAAACACGTTAAAAGAAAAAAACGAGAACAGCATGAAATGATGGATACCTATCATTTATTGAACTCAATATAAGGTCTGATATTTCAAAATAAAGTTGAGTCTTCTAATGTGCATTAACAGAATAAAAACCAAACAGAAACCCACATTCAGCTTTTGGAAACATTTTCTGTGCAGGAATCTTTCCTAAGCCCAAAAAGTCTGTAGAAAATGAATGTCCAATGTAAATAAAAATCCCCCCCAAAGAACGGAGGACACTTGTGAATAGCACTAATACATGACTCATGAAGTTGTAAGAAGATGGGCTTGATTTCTAGTGATCCTATGTAATATAGTTAGGACAAAATGTGTCTTTTCTCTCCTTTTTTCTTTTCTTCTCTTTTTTCCCCTTATGCTTTGTTTTTAATGAGTTTTGTGTCCCTGGATAGATACCTATATGTTCAACTGAAACATGGTATGCACTGCTCTGTCCAGGTTATTTTAACACATCACATCGACTGGTGCAAGTGCATCCTCGGTGTGTTTAGTGTATCTAAAAGATCGCTGCTGACTCTCATCAAATCTGTTGTTTTCCTTAGCATTTATAGTATGTAGCTCCATTTCTCTACAGAAATCAAGCTTTGTATTAACCTTTATGGGCTAATTTCTGTATGAACTTTTCACCTTTTGGTTATTGCCTCCAATAAGCAAAAGGTAACAATTCCTGCCTAAGTATCCAGAGAATCATACAGAAGATGGAATGAATGGAAACTTGCCTCTCTGACTTGGGCCCAAATTTGAACATGTTTAAGTAAGCTCTAGTAGGCGTTGCTGGTAAAAAAAAAAAAAAAGAAAGAAAGAAAAAAAAAATCTGGGGATAACTGTAGACATCAAAAGAAAGGGGAAGTAGGTTGGAGAATAAAGAGACACTAGAGCACAAATAGTAGCCATATTTGTCAAGATTCGTGTATGAGATGAAAAATGTCCTGCCTAACAGCAGAGCTGCTATTCTCTGCATGAGTGTCACCATCTCCCTATGACCCTGCCTCAGGCAGGGGCAGAAAGATGGCTCATAAAAGGACAATGCATGAAAGCTGGAGGGGTTGAAAGGAACCAATTCTCAGAAAGGTTGATTTCCATGCCTTTTCCATGCCTTTGTAGATATACACATGTATTTTATTAAAGGAACTCAGATTCTGTCTCTGCTCTTTATTGATATTATAAGGGAAAGAAAGTAAATTGCATACTATGAGTAAATTTCCAAGATATGTTTTTAATACAATAACATTCAGATGAATCATGAGTAATCTCTTTCAACTAGTGCCTGCTTTTGCTTTAAATAAGACTTTTCAACTCGTTTCCACTAATTTGGAAGAGATTTCAAATAAACTAAGTGGTGCTTTAACTTGAACTCCTAGCTCATAGGATGTTGGCCATGTTGGTTATAATCACAACAAATTGAGCATCATTAAATTAAACAAGCATGAATTTAAATAATTCTCTATAGTGTCCAAGCTCAAATTCCTATCTACTTCTTTGTATTGCAGTGTTGAGCATCAAAATTTTTATTTAATTTTCCCTTTATGAAAGTCTTTTTTTAAAACCCTATTTTCATTGTAGGGTGTGATTACTGGCTATCAAAATATAGTAGATATGAAAACAGACATTTATAACTTCAAATTTCTAGTCAATCCTTTTTTTTTTTTTTTTTTTTGCATGGGCAGGCACTGGGAATCGAACCCAGGTCTCTGGCATGGCAGACAAGAACTCTGCCTGCTGAGCCACCGTGGCCCACCCTCAATCCTTTTCTTTTAAATCAGCAATTATCTTCGTATTCTATAAACATAAAAAATTAAACTTGACATATCTGTGACACTATAAAAATGTAAAACTCACCTAAAAAGCAGCTATTTATGGTAAGTAAGGGACAACTGAAATTATTTTTAAATGAGAGTTTTGAGAGAGCACAAGCCTCTTCCGTTAATCTTCCTCTCGCTCAGTTCCTACTCTTTCTATCAACACTTCCTCCTGCTTATTTTCAAGTCTTTACGCTCACACTTGTTGCTCCCCATTCACACCACATGTCAGGGTTATGACAGTGAAAGCCAGGCTGCTCCGTTTCTTTGGCCAATCTATGTACAAAAGTAGCACCTACGTTTGATTCATGTCAGTGTGCTCAGAATCTAGCACAGTGCCTGGAACACAGAAGGAATTTACTGAGCACATGTGAATAAATGGAGCCACATTTAAATCAGAGAAAGAGCCTAAAGTATATTTTGAGAATTTCTCATAAATAGCCCCAAAATGAGGGGAAAAAGTTGGCAAGGAAAAAAAATTGTACTACTCCAGAATAATGGTTTTCAATGCTGACTTAAAAATCCAATTAGACTATGCTTCAAACTACTATACTGTGACCTATGTGTTTACAGGGACAAATAGGAAGAAAAGGTGATGACTAAGAGAGTAAGTAAAAAATAATAATAATTACTTTTTAGCTCTGTGTCAGTTATGTTGATAAGCATATTTTATTTCATATTATTACCTACCAGGATATGCCCTTCAGAAGTAAATAGAAATTAAATGAACCTAGGCAGTAAATGCAAGAGTATGTTATTTCCTATTAAGGACTCACGTGCCTTGATCTTTTTTATGAGAGAAGGATTCCGATGTCTTATTGAGATCAATGTCATCAAACTTCACCCATGTAGAATTTCAAATATTTCAGAAACTCTAATATTTCATTGTGAAATCTACCTCTTCAATTCCTCGTGTCCTCTTTACTCTATTTCAACATCTATAGCCCACAGACATGTTCTGGATAAATGCTGTAATTAAGGAGATTTGCAGATATTTAAGTGGGATCTACTCTTGAAGCTCTGTCTTCTGCCCGGAGATGGTCAAATAATGTTCATGTTGACATGTCACCCAAGGAATTTAGGGAGGAAAAAACAAATTTACTACCCCTGATATTCACTAATACTAAATAAATAAAAGCACCTGTAAGTTTACATGGTCACTAATTAAATATTAGTTTAACGTATCCATCTCAATTAACAAGTACAGCACCCAGCATATACAAAGTGTTTTATGCTTTGCTATGCATTCCCCTTTACTTTATCCATGGGACTCCCATTTTCACAACAGTCATCTGAGGTAAGCAGGATAGGTCTCTCTCTTATGTTGATGAGTGACAGAGTCAGGGTTTGCATCCAGCTCTTCAGACTCCACATCTAGTGTTCTGAGTAGAAGCAAAAAAAGTATTTGCTGAATTAAGAGTCTCCTGTGCTACGTGCACATTTCCTTGCAAGTATTCCAGCTTAATTCCAGGCCTTAGTTATTTCTTTGGGTAAGGATCTCTGCCAGGCCAAAAATATGACCTTTTTTGGGATTTTGAGGACAAAAACAACAGCACGGAGCAAGCACCCACTGCTTTGCTTGTTTGAAAATCATTTCTCCTGTAATAGAATAGACCATCATTCCTCCCACTTTTGGGGGCATAATTTGGAAACTCTAATATCCCCTGGGCATGCTAAATGTCTGGGTGTAAATGGGGAATGGCCTTTGCTTTCAAAATTCAGGGAGTAAATATGGAGAGAAAGAAAAGCTGTCTCTTCCCACTGTTCTGTGAGGACTGGGGTCTGACAGCACTTCTATTTCCCCATGTAAGCTTACAGATTATCTATATACCTGCCTTACTCTGTTTTAATGCTAAGAAGAACAAAAAATGTATTGTGTCTAATATTCTCCTGGCCACAATACACAGGTACTTTACATGCATTATCTTATTAATCCTTAGGATTCAATGAGGTTGAGATTTTTAAATCTCATTTATGGATTAAAAAATAAAAGCCTGAAAATCAAATTAATTAAGTAGTTCAAACTTACAGAGCTAATCAATAACATAGCTGGGATTAAAATCTAGGACTGCATGGCCACAAAGGCTCTATTCCTTTCCTTTCGCCTTTGCATTTAACCTGCCCTGAAATTAATTTTGTAATTATTCTCTTGCTCCCCAAATCTCCCCATTTAGAGGCCAGAAGTTGCCTTTATCAGCCATGCTTAATTTGGAGTGAGGATGTAGTATATAATTTTGTTTACAAATGGCATCAGGCAACGTTTGTTTAAGTAAATGACCTCTGAAAAACATGCCGAGGCAGGAGGAAGTAGAATGAATTAGAATCAGAGAAAACATTTAAAATTATGGGCATTTTATAGTCATCGTACAGCAATGAGAAGGAGAAGGAGAAGGAGAGAAATATTGGGAAAAAAGATGTTGTGATTAAATTTCTCTGGTTGGTCAACACTGCATTTTAAATGTTTATGGTAAAAGATAAAATAAGCAGCGCTGCTACCTGCGCAGCAATCACGGTGAGAGTGGAAGATGGGTGCTCCATTTCGCTCTTCGTCTTTAGCCACACATCTAGGACATGTGGCAAACTGCACTGTTCAAGAAGCATCTTGTCTGCAAGAACTGCTCACAGAAAAACCACATCAATCAAAACAAGCTCCCTGAGCTCAAAGTGCTGGAGATATCACAATCATTAAACAGTAATGCAAATACAAAAGCAATATCTCACCTCATTAGTACTAAATATGTTGTTTATTCTTTCCCCAAGTAAAATGTTTAGAAGCCTGCATAATGAGGGTCTCGTTGACAGAGGTGTGGAATTATGAAGCTGCTAAATCCAGCGCGAAGACAGAGTGATAAAATAGATTGGATTTCGCAATCGCTGTGCTCCGAGCAAACTTGGGTGGCTGGATTCCACATTAGCACATTGTTTTGACATTCATGCACTCAGAGATTCTACTTCACGGTGATTGGGGGGATGTGGCATGTGGGTGGAAAAGAGTGCAAGCTGAAGTCAAAAGCTACAGGCTATGGGCAGAAAAGGAAAGTGGATCAAGACTGAAAGTGACAACCCCATTTTCTTATGAGGGTATGTGCATAGAAAAAAAACATGCAAATGGGGCAGACACATCACTGAAGCCAACAGTCAGTGCAGGGAACAAGTCTGGAGTAACCCTAATACGAATATATTTAATAATGTTAACATGTCTATCCTACATTTACAACTAGAAGGCAGATTAGTCTTTGTAGTGAAATGTGCCATGGGCTACTTTATTTGTGTGTGATTCTTGATGTGTCAAGGTGGTGGAGTTAAGAAATTTATTTTGTGTGATTTCATGAGTCTCCTGCGCCTTACTTCAAATTACCATTCTGCCATTTATTTCACAGAATTAGCTACCTCGATTCATAATGCTAATTTCACCTTGGAGATGTCAGTTCAACTACTAGAATGTAATGAGAAAAAGCGCATGAGACCACTCGACTGTAAGCAACTTGAGTGCAGCAGCCTTGCCCAATTCTTTGTATTCCCCAGGCTGGCGTGGAGTCTGGTCCCTCGCAAGGACTCGATAAATAAAGTGTTAAGTGTCTGGATGAAAAGGGGATATTTCCTAACTCTTCTCCATCACTGCTCACCTCTTTAGCGAAAACTTCAAGATACTGGTGGAAGAATTAAGGGCATTGTCTGAACATGACTCCTATTGAGGATGATGTGAAAGCAAGTTATACGTGAAGCTTTCATTCTGCCCAGCCGTGATTCACCCTGGGGCTCCTCACCCAGAGTCCACCACCGTTCACATAGCTGTATGTGCCACATCAATGAGAGAAAGAAAGCAGATGCAATAACATCTGTTTTTCGAAAAGATAATTTTCATTTTTAAGTTACCACTACACTTTACTGATACCCTCCGCTTTCCATTCTTTGGCTCTTGTGGCATGAGTAAGGAGACTGTTGAGGTAGAATTTCTTATACTTATGGACTATCAGTTCTTTGAAGTTTTTAAAATGGACAAGTTTCCTTGTCTGGGGTCTTGTGCTTCTTAGCCCACAAGATCCTGTACTTGTTTGAGTGTGCTTCATGTACATTAAATGACAATGACTCCTTGAAATGTGTATTAGGAGCCTAAAAAACCAAATTCGCACAAGTGTGTCAGTAAAGCTACCATTAGAGTAAAAGGTAGATTGGGAGGAAAAAGGTGAAAGTAAAAATTAGAAATAAGCTGACCTCGCTTTTCTTTGGATATTTAAGTCGGTAAAATGTTATAGTGTTCAAATTTTCTCTGCCTCTTACTTGTGTGACTTTAGAAAGGTTCATTAACCCACTGAGCCTCAGCCTCTGCCTTTATAAAATGGCAATCATTATACTCATTATCAGATTGTTATGAGAATTCAATAAGAATCAAAATCTTTAACACATTAACAAATATTATTATAATTTAGTTTATTGTTCTTATTATTCTTTCCCTGAGTATCCAAACTGCTTTGGTATACATATTTGAGTGCCTCATTTGTTTACTTGCTTTCAGTTTAAAAGGTGGTTCAACTGCCAAGGCCTCTGAGATGTGTCCATAACAAATAACATTCTAAAAAATAGAGAAAATTAGTGTGTGAGCTCATGCATTTTAATACATTAGTGCATGCATTTTAATACATTTCTTGCATTTTAATACATTGGCCTAATGAAGTAAACACAGATTTAGATAAATAGATAGATAATAGATGATATATATAAATGGCAGATCCTTTTTGATATGTTAGAAAAACATTTCATATTATTGACAATGGTTCCTTGTTTTCTACTTTTTTCTTTGATAGTATGTATTTCTCACATTCCATACGAAGGAGGATAACCTTAGGTTAGTGTTTTGCCTCTCTGGGTCTCAATTTCCTTACCTGAGAAAAGCAGAGAATGCACTAGACTATCCCTTCCAGTTCTAGAAATGAGAGATACATGCCTTTTTCATCAAGTAAAATTTCTGATTGTACTTACATTATATTGGTTTCCTATCTCCAAGGTGAATGGGAAATTTTTGTTTGACATAATGAGGAGAAGAATCCAGTGGAATGTTTACTGCTTTAAGAGAACACTTTTCTTCATAAAGGAAAACCCTAGAAATTCAGTTATCCCTTGTCGTCCAAAATTTCACAGTTTGAATCGGAAACCAAATACAACTATCTTTTATTGCCCAGACTAAATTATTGCTATCCCACCAGAACCCGCCACTGAGTGATAGTAATTATCCTCAGTCCATCCCTGAAAGCTGCTACCAATAGGGTCCTCAGCACATGACGTCGGTACCCTGTAATCATAGTCAGGGCTTTTATCTTTGCTCGGTGAAAATGTATGAGAGAGAATCCTTCCACATCTCTAGACAACTCTTCAGTACATACATGCCTACAGGAAGTACTCCTATAACTGCAGAGATTTTGCCCAGTATTTAGGTTATAGAGACAGAATTAGAGGACTTCCCAGAAATTGTGGTTTGGTTGTCACACAATAGAGAAATCAGCTAAAAAAAAAAAATGTTTTAAGAACAGGGTGGGGAGGGGGAAGACTGTTGCTGTTTCCAAAATCTTAGAATTAAGCGACAAAAGACTGTCCCTGATTTATACTGTATAATACACAATTGGTGAGAACACAATATACACAGTCACAGAAAAGATTCAAGTGTGTCTCCCAACAATCAACATTGAAGATAATCTGACTGCAGAGATGCACATGTCTAAAGAAACCATGTGTTGGTCAGAAGTAGGGATCAGTCAAGGAAGTACAGATGAAGGAAGGTCACTGAGGCAGATGTGGGCAAAAGTCACGTAAGCAGTCTCTAGAGAAAAGTGAATAATAATTCAAGTCCCTCTTGATGCCATGAGCTGTTATAAATTATAGAAGGTAAGAAGATAATTTATGATCTCAGTGGTAGTGTACATCTTCTATCCAAATGTCATTGTGCATGTTCTCTCAAACGTCAGTTCCACCAGAAGCATCCATTGCCTCAGAAGGATTGTGGCTTCGAGAATGCAAAGAGGAAACTTCAGTCAATACTCAGCTTTCAAATCTGAAAGCAGAGACTTTAATTTCTTCTGAGAAAAAAGCTGGCCCTGTGCTAAACAATATTCATACAAGAATAAATTTCTCCCAGGAACAATTTTTCCTAACAATTTACACTTGATAAAGATGGACTGAGTTTAGGATATATCAGAGAGAAGCAAGATGGTTAGATGCCAATAAGTATGCTATGAAAGAATCTGCTTTCCATGCCCAGGAGGGCCACAGAATTGTGCATTTGTTAAGATAATAGTAACTGCTGTAGTAAGATTTTGGAGACTTACTACAACAGTAGTTTATTTCTCACACAATACTCCAAGGAGGCTGATCTGATTGTTGGACAGCTTTTCTCCAAATGGTGACTCAGGCATTCAGTTTCCTTCCATTTTACAGCTATTGAAGAGTATGAATTGGTTCTGGGATCAAATTCATCAGGCTCATGAATTTGTTTAATGTGTGTAGTATTTAGCTTCAGATGTCAACTTGGCTAGATGACGGTGCCCAGTTGTTCTGCTGCTGGGAACTTAAATCATCATCATGTGAAATTCATCTATGGCTGATTACATCTGCAGTTGGCTTCTGCAATTAGTGTGGCTTACAAAAAAGAGGTCAAAAGTGAGCCAGCTCAGACCCAAATGTTTGGAGATGCAGAAAGGAGCTGTCCTGGGGAAAGCTGTTTGAACCCAGAAGCCAGGAGAGAAACTTAGCAAGTGTCACCATGTGCCTTCCCAAATTAGCAAATTTGTAACTAAATAAATCCCCTTTATAAAAGCCAGTCCATAGCTGGTGTATTGCATTCTGGCAGCTTTAGCAAACTAAAACAATGTGAATCTGCTTCAGCCTTCAGACTAAGGAAATTGAGTATATTCTATCAGTTGGTTCTAGTTGTTTTCCTCATAACTTTCCTAATTCTATGAAATAAGTCTCCCCAGTTGTAAATATAGTCAGTTGTTCATTTTCATCTTCAATTGAGTATATCCCCACTCATAATTTTAGCACATGTGGAGTGATCAGGATTATTTAATCACTCTTTGTGTAAAAAAAATATGAAAATGTTTATCCCTTATTTTATTTATTTGTTGATCCCATTGAATAAGCTTCGGGCCTGGCTATCATCTACTAAATGGGGTCAATATGTTAACTTGGATCGAATCTTGTTCCCATCTTAGAGACATCTTTATAAGCAATGTTTTCCAAACAACAATGAAGAATAGATCGCATACAAAATATCTTTCTCAATGCTGGTGTCAGGGTCTAAGGGTAACAATTGACATAGAGGCTTCCATGCTATGGTCAGAGTTTGCTATACATGGTGAGGTGTGAATTTTCATATAGCAAGAGCATAGTCCCGCAAACAGATAGACCAACTGAGGGATATCTTGGTTTTCCTATTTAGGAAGATCACAATTATTATTTACAATACTATACCTTTAAAATGGGTGCAAAAGTCCTTGATAAAAAGATTCAAATACAGATTGAATTTCTCAAGGTTCACTACTCTTCTTTATATTCTTTTAATGTAGAATGCAATCTTATTATCTCATCAATATTAATGTAATCCATCACTTTCTAACTTTGATACAAATGTGTAAGTTGGGAACAGTCCTTAAATTTCTGCTTACTTTCTAGTTTGTATCTTACCACATAAAGGACTGTCTCTTTTGTGAATAATGTGCCAAAGCAACTTGGATCTGCTTGATGGTTCTCACACCTTTAGTGTTCATGAGACAACATTTTTATGTTGCCAGATGTAACCCAGATGGTACATATTAATTTATATATGGATATTGGAAAAATATATAGTTTCCATCTGAGGTCTTTTAAGTATGATTTTGAAATTGATGTGAGCATTGCTTTTTTTCCAACTTGCACCGAGATGCAGTCAAAATATGGTTCCCAGGTGAATGAACACTTATCTGTTTCATTTGGCATCACTTTTTATCTCTGAGCTATGACTTCTGAATGAATTTGTGTCTTTTCAGACTTGGTTTCAACTGGCTGAAAAGCAATGTGATAGTGTCAAGTAACTATCATTATGTTGAAAGACAGTGCTGATAAGATAAATTTAGAACATCTTTCATCTCATTTTCAATATTAACAACTGTTCTATAGTCTTGCCAGCAGACACAAATGTGCGATAAAGTTTAGATATTTTACTCCTTTAGTCTCTCCTGTTTTGATAAATATTAGACATAAGGTGGTACTGAAACACCATCCCCAAATCTCTAGGTTTTCAGAGAAAAGAGTCCATCATAAGCTCATTATAAGACTATTTGCAGAATAAATTGTAGGGCCAATTCAGTAGACAAATAGGAGGTTGCAGTTTCTTGCTGTTCTTCTATTCATTCCATGAAAAGACTGAGGTACATTGTCCAAAAGAAACAAAATATGTGAATATTTTGTAATGGTCCTTCAGGGAATACAGGCATATTTATTTTTCAGAAGATAGTTCAGATAAGAACTATTAAATAAAAAATACTCCTTTCACATTTTTCTTCTTCTGCTTCCACCTCTTCCTTTTTCTTTCTATAGTCCTTTTCTTTCCCCCATCATTACTCAATGGAGAGCAACACTTAAATCCTCTTTGTGTATCTGGCACATGCATGGATAAATAGACCACTTTGCTGTCCAGAAAATTGCTTGTAAAACTTAGAACTTATATGACAATTTACATGAGCAATGTTCAAAACGTATCTTTTGAGGGATGTTAGAGGTCAGATTAGCACCTCTTCCCCCAGCATTCTGCTGTGAAACTTGGAGAATTAACATATATTTGACTGTCCTTACTACTTTTACATACAAATTAGAATTCTTTAAGTTACTTTAGTTACTGAGCCAAAAGAAGAAAGAAAGGTGAGAAAATGAAAGAACTGCTAAACAGAATATATATTCCTTAAAATAAGAAAGTGGTCAATTGCATCTCCAGTATGCAAAAGCTGCTCAAGCAGACTTTGGAGAGTTATCATTTCTGTAATGTCTAACATTCTCTTTTATAGTTGCAGAAAAATCCCAGAACAAACTCTCTCAGCACTCTCCAAAATTCAAACTCTTGAGGCAGCAAAGCTTCACTCTGTGGCTTCTTACTCTTAGGCACACAGCTCTGTGAGGGCAAAGCCATGCTGTGTTGCATGCAGAAAAAAAGGAGCATACGCTTTGTCCCTACCCAGTGTCAAAGGTCGTTACATGGTGAGAAAGCGCCACAACTCTAAGGTTTCTCTGAATTCTTCCAGGTGAAAACATTTCCTCCAACTTCAGCTTTCTGAAGCTCTCGCTTCAGAATTCAGGCATAGGTCCAGAAATCACTATCCAGAACAGACACAAGAGCCTACCTCCCATCGCAGACCCTCTATCCTCAAACACCCTGAGCAGACACATTCTAAAATGCCACCCAACAATCCCTGCCACCGGGTATTCACCCCTTATGCATTACCCTCCCCTTGAATTTGGGCTGGACAGAGCGACTTGCTTTTAACCAATAGAATATGGCAAAAGTAACGGGATTCACCTCCATGATTAGGCAATGAGTGTGTCTTCAGTCTTGCTAGCTGACTTATTTTCTCAACTTGCATGATTTGGTGAAGCAAATTGCCATGTAGGCAGAGGCCCATATGGCAAGAAGCTGGGGCAGACACAGGTCAGTAGGGAACTAAGGGCCTTTGTCTGACAGCATGTGCAGGAAGTGAGACCCTCAGCCTGACAATCCATGAGGACATGAATCCTTCCAATGATCACCTGAGCTTGGAAACAGAATCTTTCCCTATTGAGCCTTCAGATAAAACCCAGCCCTGGTCAACTCATTGACTCATGAGTCAACAGGACTCATTGTTTTAAGGCACTGTTCTAGTTTGCTAGCTGCCAGAATGCAATATACCAGCAATGGAATGGCTTTTAAAATGGGGAATTCAGTGCATTGCTAGTTTACAGTTCTAAGGCCGAGAAAATGTCCCAATTAAAACAAGTCTATAGAAATGTCCAATCTATGGCATCCAGGGAAAGATACCTTGGTTCAAGAAGGTCGATGAAGTTCAGAGTTTCTCTCTCTAGTCAGAAGGCACATGGTGAACAACGGTCAGGGTTCCTCTCTCATTTGGAAGGGCACATGGTGAACATGGCATCATCTGCTAGCTTCCTCTCCTGGCTTCCTGTTTTATGAAGCTCTCCGGGAGGCATTTTCCTTCTTCATCTCCAAAGGTCGCTGGCTGGTGGACTCTGCTTCTCGTGGCTATGCTGTTCTGCTCTCTCTGAATCTCTCATTCTCCAAAATATTTTCTGTTTTTCCAATAAACCAATCAAGACCGACCCAAATGGGTGGAGACATGTTGTCCCCTAATCCAGTTTAACACCACTCTTGACTAAATCACATCATCCAGGGAGATGATCTCATTACAGTTTCAAACATACAGTATTGAATAGAGATTATTCTACCTTTATGAAATGGGATTTATATTAAAACATGGCCTTTCTTAGGGGGCATATTCCTTTCAAACCAGCATAGGCACTAAATTTGTGAAAATGTGTTACACAGCAATAGATAACTATTGCAACCCTTCCCTAACAGAGTACTTTCAAAATCCCTCTGAAAATCCCATGTGAGTCAAATCCTGACAACAGGACTTACCAGTTAGTGCAGCCTAGTTTAGGATCAAGCTGTAACCTTAAAATAATACACCCATCAATTTCTTTTCCAGCGGCCGGACTATGAAACATGCTTTTGGATTATCTGTGGTTTTCATTTATCCATATTCTTCCTTTCTCAAGAATAGCTGAGAATTAAGTGAAGCAATTATCTTTCATCTTTAATTTGTGCTAGGGTTATAGTCACGGATTTGAATGCTTCAAGTCATAGAATAAAGAAATCACAGAAAAGTCCAGATGCTACACTTTTCCGAGCTGCTTTATTTTATATTCATTTTCTCTCCAGTTAAGGCTTTTTCACTTAAGTGGCATTTTGGTCTAATGATTTAAGAAATTTACAAGGATTAATTAATCACTTTGTCATCTCTGGCAAGATTCAATAGTTATGTTTACACTGGTAAAATGCTGTGTAAACTGGACAACATACAGACAACATATGCACAGAACATAACTCAAAGTTTTTTTTTTCCCCTATCTGGTCTAAAATGCTTTTTTTCAATGCCAAAATAGATTTCAAGGGTCCAGCATAAACTTTCAGGGCTATCCTGTTGGCAGCAACAGAAAATCCACCAAGGATTTTATCACTGTAAAAATGGCTACTGACAGAAATAGCTACTGAATATAAGAGGGCCAGGAAAACACTGAGTGAAGTATTTGCGGCATCATGCAGATTTTCAGTCTCTATAGCCAGATAATATGGGTTAGTAACAATGAAGCCACAATTTAATGGAAATAATGAATACTCTGTCTACTATGTTATTTTTTTTCCTTTTTCCCACAAATTAGAAAATATGCCTGGCAGTTTTGCTGACAGTTCAGTAATGCACTTCATTTTATAACTACTCTCAATGACTTTCTCTGTTTATTATTTAATAAATCAACGCCAAAATAAAATTTAGGGCTAAAAAGATTCTAATTGAGTCATTTTGATATTAAGTATCTGGAAATTTGGGAAAATGTATAATTTTGAGGACTTTCTTGGTTTGAATATTTGGCCTTGAGCATCACAACAGCTTTTGGATGGGAAGACAGGCCTAAGAACCTAAGAAGTTCTCCGTGTGGACTCTCCTCAAGTTGGGACATTTGAGAACAATTTCTGCCAGAGCTGTTCATTTCTCCCAACTGAGCTTATTGTGAGTCTTATGATAAGAATGAAGGGTGTTGAGGCTCAAGGTTAATAATGCATTGCTATTATTTGGTAATCAAATACTTGATCATTTTGATAATTATATTAGAATTGGTTTTCCTTTGTCAAAAGATCTACTTACTCAAGCAAAAGTTAGAAGCCTTCATATGCATTGGCATATCTAATACTCACAATAACACTTACCTGAGATGGTAGGTATCCCAGCCCCTGCTTAATGCTCTTACTTCATGAAAAATGAAAGGGCCTAAGAAGGCAGGATTTTAACCAATGGATATTAAGTATGATGAATATTTTCATAATGCAAACACTGCCTTGATGAAATGGCTGCATTGTTTGCCCTACTAACAAAGTCCACTCTAAAAGTGTGTTCTCACAATTTGAGACACTCACAACCACGAGAAAAGGGGTGCTATCTAATACTTTCTTCTCCTTCCTACCTTAGAGTGCACTGAAGCTACTGCATATCCTTATCCAAGAAGCTATCACCTGAGGGGCACAGGTGTGGGATCAGAAAGCACATTCAGGGTTAACCTTTAATTTCACTGTTATTTTGAGAAATTGTTTAAAATTATGAAAATATGTCTGAAGCCTTGGAAAGAGTTTTCTGAAATAAAAAAGACACAATGTGAAATGGAAGATTTTATTATTGTGGCAGAATGCATATTCCCAAAAAATGGCCATGACGGTATCACCCATTCCACAAACTCTTCAGACAACATGCCTATGTCACTCCTCCCAGTCACATGTGGGGTCTGGGGTCCCTCCCTTGTATCTTAGGCAGGCTCCTGAATATGGCAGAAGTTATGATACTTGACTTTAAAGGCTGGTCATAAGTATGTACCACTCTTGCATAGTTTTCTGGGTGGTTTGTTCCTGGAATATAGCCTCCATGTCATGAGGAAGCTCATGCACCCCACGGAGAGGTCCTCGTAGAGAGGAGCTGATGTGCACACTCCACGTCCCAACAGAGGTCCAGCCAATAGCCAGCAACCACCAGATGTGAGTGACAAGCCTTCAGATGGACCAGTCCCAGCTGCCCCAATCTTCCATTCACCCCAGCTGAGGCTGCATGGGGCAGAGGCATGCTGTCTCCACTGAGCCCTGCCAGAATTACAGGTTTCTGAACAGATTTAGGGATTTTTGTTATTTTAAGCTACTAAAATTTAGAGGTGATCGGTTTCACAGCAGAAGATAACTGGCCTGATTATTTTATCTATTTTGCAGATGAGACAACTGAAGTTCATAGTGGATGAGAGATTTGACTAATGACACGGAGGTAGTAAATTGTAGCGCAAAGAGTCACACATACATGTCTGGACTCAAAGTTCTCTCCACTTTCTATATTACAAGATGGTTGTTTCTGAATAATTATTTGTTGAAGTTGAAAGCTGGCCTTCAGTGATCATTGTCTTCTCTCAGATTCACCTACAGAAGTTTAATTTTTATGTCTCTATTGGGAAACTACAAGTTCTTGGGTCACAGTCTTCCATGAGTTCTAGAATAAAGAAAATATTTTTAGAACACCATGGTGATAAAGTAATTTCTGTTTTGTAGCTTCAAAATAGTCACAAGTTCGTCTTGTCTAGATCCTCTTTTGCACTCATTCCCTAGGATGCGTGCCTGAATTATGGTGGCATTGAGTTAAAAAAATAAATGCTGAACACCTGATCAATTGACTATGCTGTGATGAGAAAGAAACAGTGGAAATGCAAACAAAAAAAGGAACTGCTTAGCATCTCATTTGCATTCTCCTTATACACATTGACTTCACTTCTATTTGATTCCTTTTCTAATACTATTCAAATTACAAAACGTAACCTTGCTGAACATTTACAGCTGTGCCTCATTCTTTGTCTAATCATCTCAGGTGTTATTATAAGAGAACAGGGGATGCTACTGAAATGTTTCCCACAGGATTTAAAGAAAGATTGAAGGGTAAATGCCATCTTAGAACTTACAAAGTTAAGAATTCCAATCCTCACACCTTCACCCTCCCCCTGCTAAACTGCTCACAGACCTTATGCTCAGAAATTTAAATTTTTGAAAACATCATTTATTGTAATTTTTCTTCCTTTTCTTCTTATGTAGTCAACCAATAATTATTACCACCCATTTCATACACAGAATTGTAGTAAAAACAAAAATACAGTCCAAATTCTGACAGGATTACAAATAAGATAGAGGGAAAAAGTGTGTGATGGAGGCTTGCCAATGACCAAATTAAGACGTAGATGCTAGATGGATTCTCGTTCAGTGGCTAGCCTCCATTGAGACGTTGAAAAGACTTCCTTATATTGCCTAGAGCTTTATTTTAAAATGTATGTTTAGAAAGATGGCTTGGAAATTCTGACCCACTTAAGGATACAAGTGGCAAGGTGTTTTGTCTAAGATTGGGTGATATAACCAGTGAAAACTAAATCTTTTATTTGCAATCTCTTCTCTAAAATTCAATAGGTTGAGATGACTTTGTAAAAACTGTATCATGAAGCATCAAGTGCCATTATTTGTCTTCTATGAATGCCGGTTTGGAACTGAGTGTACAAGGTGTGATTCAATGAGATAAAAGAAACGAAAAGACAGTTGCTACTGAATGTCTGCTACATTTAAGGTGTTGATATTTATTTTCTCATTTAGTTCTCTTAAACCCAGTAAGAAAGATTGTATTGCCCATTTATAGTCAAGGAAACTGAAGTTTCAAAAATTAAATAATGAATCCAAATCCACCAGCTATGATGTAGCAGAGGCAGAATTTGAAACTCATCAGCTCCAGGGTCTAAGCTCCTGCCACTAGGCTAATGTTTTTCTAAGTGGATGGAGTTCATCAACCGAAAATGCATATTTAAGGAATCTTTTGTATCTTGCTAATGCATGTGATCAATTGTGTGACCTTAAACACTCTGAGCATGTTTCTAAATCTCTAAAATGGGGAAAATATCTGTTGTGAATTTAGAGATTATAAAATGCCCTACAAGATGCTCAATAAATTGTAGCTATTATTATTTCAGAATATGAAGAATTTAACTTTTCAATCTGTTCCCAATAACTCATGGGAGGCAAAGAAAAGAACAAAGTTATTTATGTATTAGTCACCATGGCACTGAAGGAGTTTTGACAAAACAATAATGTATTTTGATGATTGCCTTGTCCTTTAGTTTTTTCTTCAACACACCTAACAAACATGAGTCAATTCATTTTTTTTCTTATTAGTTTCCATTACCCTCCTTGTCAAGTTGCCTTTAATAATTTATCAATTATGCCTGATCAGGCTGCTTGGCTGGCAGAGTTAAGCTATAAAAAAGAACAGGAACAGATGTCAAAAATGCATTTGTTTTCTCTTTTTTGCCAAATGCCTTGCAAAGAATGGCACTGCTCTGCTTGCCTGCCCCTTTTACTGGTGAGTAGTACAAAATGGTTCACACAACATCTGCTTCATAAAGACCTGCTAGCATTGCCCACGTATGTCCAGATGTCATTGTGTACAATCACAAATATCTGTAAGACTGAAAGTGAACAAACTCTCCTGGGATGTCCAATCCAGGATTGTTTCATTCTTTGGGTTCAGAAACTGAGAAAATGGCAAAGGAATGGTGGCACTGACTGGAATGCACAAAACAAGACCAAAAGTTTTTCTCATTAAGGCAACCCACCTCTAATAACTTACGGTAAGGGTTATATTACTTAGGTAAGGGTGTAGTTAAGTATCTCTGTCTCCAGATGGAAACTAGATGCCCTAGTTTAGACTGGGTCACCCTGAAAGGGCAATGGGTATGTCCCTTCCCTTGGGAGAATAGGAGACAAATTCTCTGATGGCATGATGAAAATAGAAATGGTGATTTGAATTTTGGTAGGAATCCACTCTTCTCTTCCTGAAGGGGAGTCTACCTCCTGTTATATGACTTACCCTGTCCTACAGGTCTAGATGGACACATGGAGGAACCCCATCAAATAGCATTTATATAAGAGTCACTGGAAATTATATGGTAGAGTTATGGGTCATAAACTTTTGTCTGTAAAGGCCCACTTATTAAACATTCTTATTTTTGTAAGATGTCTGGTCTGTATCACGACTACTCAAATCTGCTGTTGTACCATGAAAGTGGCTATAGAAAATGCTTAAATGAATGGATTTAACTGTGTTTATTTACAAAAATAGGTGGCAGCTTGGATTTGGCCCATAGGTCATAGTTTGCCATCCCCGATTGCAGATGACAAAAGTAAATACATATTCTTAACTATCCCTCTGTGGGCCAGTGAGGAACACTTTACTCTGTCCCTTTGGATACTTTCTTCAGTGACTAGAATTTTAACTTGTACTCCTTTTTGTTCTCCTTCTTAATTCAAAAGACATATATTTTAAAACGACCAAGATATCAACTGTACCTTTGAGGATGAAATAATAGGCTATTGGTATAGGACACAGTGGAAACAGGGAAAGGGAGTACGTGATTCAATCTAAAGGATAAGAAAGTCATCATGGAGGAGGTGACACAAGTTGAATCATGAAAGTTGAGCTGGTATTTGTTAGATTGCTCATTGAAGGGATGCTATTATAAGCAAAATAAGGGCTATGCATAGAGAAAAAGAGGCATGTAAAAGCATGACCCATTTAGGAAAAGTAGCTTGTTTTGCACAGCTTTAATAAAAGGTGAAATGAGATTGCCATTGTGAGGTAAGAGTGGAGTGGAGGAAAAAACTGGACTACAAAAGCCCCTGAATAGCATGCTACAGAGTTTTAGGCTTGGCCTATCCCTTGCTCCATTTGTCTGGAGAGGAAAGGGGCGAAATGATTGGCAGAGATCCCAGCTAGCACAGTGTAGAGGCTGAGGCCCCACTGCAGAGGCAGACTGCCTGGGCCCCACTTTCCTTACTCTGCCACTCTTCTGCATCATTGTTCAATTTCTCTGTGCCTCAGTTTCCTCACTTTTCAAAGGATATAGTGATCATAAAAAAATAATGCCTACCTCATAGACTTGTTATGAGGATTGAATGATTTAAAATTTGTACAGCCCTTAAGATAGGGCCTATAACAAAGGAAAATATTAAGTAACATTTGTTAAGAAGTACAAATATTATGGTGTTCCAGGAGTTAGGGTCAGAGCCCAAATATTACTGCTGGGGATGGAAAAGGGTGGGAGTTTTGCAATTTGATAAAGAGTTGTATCCTTAAAAAGTTCATTACCGGTTATATGGGGGAGTGGGGCTTTCCTTAGAAAGAACTGAAAATCCCAACTGAGAACAGCTTTATGATTTGGCCATCTGGGTGAATGGCAGTAAGTTTTCTAGGATAGGGAATCCTGATAGAAAAGCAAAGCTGGGGCAAGTACTAGATATGCCAATCATTGCTTCTCATCCATGTTCTTTTATTAGAAAGCAACATTTCTTTTCACAGCCTCAGGAAAGAGCAGTCTTATGCCTAGGGTGACCATCTAATTTATCATCTAAATTGGACACCTTAGAGGGTGGAATAGGGAGCTGTTCATAATTACTGCAGAGCAACAGGTGTCAACTGGTGCTGTCCAGAGAAAGTGGGGTGTGCAATCACCCTACACGGGTTCCTGCACCATGGCAAACACCTAACTCATTTTAACTGAAAAGTCCCTTTTCCTTAGAATTTTGTATTAAGAAATTGAGAAATTCTTTCCTTCAGCCAAAAAAATACTTAGTGAGTATGAACTAGGTGCCTGGAAATGTCCTGAGCAATTGATGTAGCAGTGATCAGAGAAGAAGAAGCTGGCCTTGTTGGAGTACATTTTAGTTAAAACACACACACACATAAAAACAACTGTGTATGTAATGTCAGGTACTGTAAAGAAATATAAAGCAGAGTAAGAGACTACAAAGTGGCATGGTGTTGTTTTTAGATAGGATGGTCAAGGATAGGGAACTATCTGGGGAGGTGACATCTGAGCAGAGTCTGAATGAAGTAATAGTTACAAAAGTGCTAAGATGAAAATTTGCTTGAGGTGTTTGAAGAAGAGAATGGCTTAAGTCCAATGAAAGAGGAGAAGAGCAGGAAAGAAGAGAGTAAGGGTAGAGATGATAACGAGTATGGCTATACAGAACTGGGGCTACATTTGACCTCATGGGTTGACAAGCACTGTTGGTTACCTACCCTATAGTTACTCCATCTATTCCTTCACACCATCATCTAATCAAAGGTTAGTATTGGCAAATCTATTCCCCCTTACCAGTGATTAGTTTTGGTGTAGGCATGGAACTGCCCAAAGGTGTAGTAAATGTCTGACTGTGGTCTTTCCCAGCAGCTTTCATCTCTTTTGAAGCGAGCTAAGATAAGTAAATCTCCCATCTTTTCTCTGGATGCCTGGAATTGTGGCAGTCATCTTGTGACTAAAGGAAGAGCTAGCCTAAGGATAAAAAGAGGCACAGCAAGGACGGCTGAGTGAGAAGATGGAAATAACTTGGACTTATTCATCATTGAGCTAATGAGCTAACCAACCTTCCCTTTGTTACTTCTTAAAACATAAAATAACAAATTTTCCATACAGTGTAAGCTGAATTGTGTTGGTATTTTTTATTACAGCCAAAAGCTACTTAAAAATACACATGGGAAACCAATACAATATGGTTTTGAAGTTATGATACAATTGAGAAGCCAAGAGTGAACCGGGAAAGAGTGTCTGAAACTAGGCAGCTGTGAACAGCAATGTAGAATGATAAGCAGCCAGAGGGACAGGCCTGTCTGGATTTTTCACTCCAGTCCCCATTGGTTCTGACTCTATTTTAGCATTAGTTCCTGGATGTCCACGTGCTTGCTTGTTGTATTCTTCTAGTAAATCCTTTTTTACCTGAATTCATCTGAGTAGGTGCACGCTCCTTCCACCTGAGGGTCTTAATTTCAGTTTCGAGCATGTTGAGTTTGAGGGGCCGGTGTGTTTATCAATAAGATGATGTCTAATTGGAAGTTAAATATGTACCTTTGAGTCAGAGATCTTCATAAGAGAATTATCTACATGTCCAGCCATAGAAATGGATGGAATCATCCAGTTAAGATGTGGTACACAAGGAAAAAGGGCTGAGAACAGACTAGAATAATGAAACTAAGGCAGCGCTTCAGTGGACAGGCCTCAGGTTGGTGGGACAGGGAAATTGGAGTGAGAATCACCTGTGGGAATTCTTTTTCAAAAATGCATGCTGCAGTCCACTCAGACATTCTGGCATGTTCCTGGGCCTGGGGAAGGTCAGTGCTGCGATTGGTGGGCAGAAGAAGGAGTCGGTAATGGATGCTGAGTTAAGGATACTGAGTGTACAGAGTTTCTATCTGGGACGGTGGAGGAGTTTGTGTAGTAGGTGGTGGAAATCGTAGCACAACAGTGTAAATGTAATTAATAGCACTGGATTATATCTTCGAATGTGGTTAAAAGGGAAAATGTTAAATTGTATATATATTAGAATGAAAATTAAAAAGAAAAATCCATGGAACTGTACAGCACAGCAGTGAACCCCAAGTTAAACCATGGACTATGGTTAATAGCACAATCATAAAAATGTGCTTTCATTAAAAAAAGGATACCGAGAAGGAAAAAAAATCAGAAAATAGAAGACACGTCATTGCTCTCCCTCTCACTCAGTCCTTTCACCTGAAGCAGAGATAGTTTACAGATTTTTATTCTGATTTCCCCTGGTAAACTCTGGGGTGGGGGTGGGGATCCCGCCAGAATGAACCTTGCAAAGTGACCCGGGTACAGATTCAGCCATTCGGCGCAGTGGGGTGGGGCGGGGGTGGGGGCCCCTCATGTTCTTTTCCGGGGGCCCCTGCTCATAGCACCCATGTGTGGGCTCACATCTCTCATCTTTAGAGTCGGTGCTGGGAGCATATTAGAAGGAGATGTAGTTTCAAACCCCTTAGAAAATAGGACTGAAAGTAATTGGTTCCTGGATCTCAGTAAAGCTTTACTGATCTGATCTATAAAAATACCTTTTCTCCTCCCCCCACCCCATTGTCTTATTTTCTCCTCACGTCGGGAAATTATTTTCATCTCATTTCCTGCTTTGCTCTGTGAAGGCCTGTACTGATTTCACAAATAGGAAAGAAAAGAAAATCTCTGTATTTGTTTTCTTGCTGCTGCTTAAATATTGATCTTTAGAAATTTAAGGGGAGGGGAGATTGCTGGAGGCCTCCAGGGAAGTCTGACTCCATTGGAAGTGCGGCTTGTCTTCCTGTTGCTTTGTATGAGTCATCAGGAATAAGTATTTTTGCTATTTCCGATGATTATTTTTGAAATAATACTAACACTTTTCTTGGGGCTTAATTTACTGCAGCAGAGGATGTCACTGCTGCTTAAAAGCTCCCTGGCAATCACTGCTGTTTCTAAGTGTTCAACAGAAGTTCTGTGGAAATCCAGTATTTTCAGTATGCTGAGCACACATTTATAACTATGAGTCACCCTCCATAACAAACTTACAAGTGCCCAAACAATATGGGACCCTTAGGTAAATTTTTTTTTTTCCTTATTTGTTTTTAAAAGTTCTGTGAGATTATAGGAAGTTTATATAAGGAGCTCCTCCACGACCACGTGAGCAAAAAGGAAGTTGATTTACATGGAGAGAGGCTCTGCTTCTAAGGAAAATTATTAATCACTAACTTCAGGTTGAAATTCAGTCTAGGAAGCTAAATAAGACTCTGGTGTGCCAGTTTGAAAGTATTAGGTACCCCCAGAAAAGCCATGATTTAATCCTGATCCAACCTTGTGGAAGCAGCTGTTTCTTTTCATCCTAATTAGACACTGTAGGTTGGAAACTTCTGATTAGATTATCTCCACAGAGATGCGGCATGCCCAATTGTGGGTGTGACGTTTGATTAGGTGGAAATGTGACTCCACCCAGTCCAGATGTGTCTTGATTAATTCACTGGAATTCATTAAAGAGAAAACATTTTGGAGAGAGTCAGAAATGACAGAAGCCTCAGAGCGGACAGAAGTTTCACAGCAGAGCCAACAGAGATGTGGATATGTGGAGAATGGAGACATGGATGTTTGGAGATGCTTCGAGCACAGCAGATGTTGCCTTGAGTTGTTAAGCAAGCCAGAACCTGAAGAGGGCCAAGGGAAGCCAAGAGATGAAAATGAGCCCTGGAGAAGTAAAGTGAGGACCCCCCACAGGGACAGAGGCTGAAAGCAATGGAGCCCAGGAGCAAGGGGCCAGCAGATGCCAGCCACGTGGCTTCTCAGCTGAGAGAGGGTGTTCCTGACCCATAGGCCTCTCTTGAGTGAAGGTAACCTCTTGTTGGGCCTTAATGTGGATATTTTCAAAGGCTTAGAATAGAACTGTAAACTTGCAACTTATTAAATTCTCCTTTATAAAATCCATTCCATTTCTGGTATATTACATTCCAGCAGCTTACAAACTAATTAAAACACACAACCGCCTCCATTTTTCTCCACATTATTCTCTTTTAGAGTGATATGCTGATATTTGTTTTTACTTGTTCTAGGTATAAAATTGATGATGTTGCAAAGTAATGTTGCTAAAAAATATGTGTGGGAGGTTATATTAAAGTAAATGCCTGCAAGTACCTACGCAATGAGGGGGAAAAGGTAATAATAGCATTCAAATGATTGTGGAAAAAAAACAAAAACAGTGGCAGTTAAAAGAATGGAAATATTCACCATTGAGAAGTTTACACTACGCAAGGGACTGTTGACTATTTGGAAGATAAGATTAGGTTACCTTTAAATTTCTAAATAATAAAAAGTCCAAAGTGTTCAAGGGACATTTCATCTCAGTAATGAAGGAGGGGAACCATTCCTCACAGATAATGAGGTGACAAGTCTGATGCTTCAATAATTTGGGGTATGAATGGTTCTAAAATTTCTAATGAATATTCTGCGGTTATTCTCAATATGTAATAAACTGTCCTCTCTCAGCTGTAAAGATTCATAATTGATCTGGAAGGTGGCAAGACTGGTCCAGGAGAAATGTGCAACCAATAGGCAGCTAATTCTCTAGATGAGACAGGATTTCCAATTCCATTCTGACTCCATTCCTGCTGATTTCTATACTCTGTAGGGGTTAGAAATTGAAAATCAACTACTCAACCTACCTTTAAAGTGAGAGAAAATTTATAATCAGTGAATAATATTGACTATTTTCTTTATTTAACATTCCTTAAACAATAAGTGTCTGGAAAGAAACACAAAAATATGGAGAGGAACCACCATAAATCACTGTCTTCTGTATTTTAAGATGTTGTACCTTATTCAGTTTTCTTTTGTATCTAAGGATAGTCTCCTTCCCTCTCCATGACTTAGTGCTACACTTGTTAGGTTTCACTGGATATGAATGGTTTTGGACATCCTGTTTCTTCTGTTGGTCATCCTTAGGGTTAAAAAACAAAACTGAAAAACACACAACAAAAAACCCTGTAGGCCAATAATTAAGCCCCCTTTTTAGGGAAGTTAGAATAGCTTTAAAATCAACTGCAAACTTTCTAAAACAAGGCTTTCTTAAAATTATTTTTCAATAGGAGTGAATAAGAATTCCGGAAAGATTCACCTCACGTATAAGAAGTTGAGACTTTAAATGTAAAGAAAAGGAAGTAATAGGACCTCTCTTCTTGTACTTTGATTTATACTTGCTTTCTCCCTGCCCCCCAATGTTATTATTTTGCTTTTACAAAACAACCTCACTTTATCTTTGAGTCTTAGGTGAAATGATCTTAAACTGGAAAACAGAACACCTCGTTTTTCATCTTGACTTAGTCATAAACACATTAGGTCTCCATGTGTTTCTATTTCTTAGTGGAAAACAAGGGTGTGAATCGCTGTATGCTTTTACAGGAGCATTGAGAGGGTAAAATGAGATAACTTGTTAAGTGCTAAGAAGCCTTCTACATAAACGTGAGCTATTATAGCTATTTAATATGAGCCTCTTCTCTCAAGGCTGTCATCCTAGATGATCTGCCAGCTCAGCCTTAAAAATATCAGGCACCGGAGAAAGGGAAACCTGTCAATAAAGTCAGCCTCAGCGGTCCCCGGGGCCTCTCTGGCACCGGCGCTGTGGGGATGCACGGTTTCACCAGCCAACCCTGGGTCGGGAAGTCTGCCGCCCACTTGCCGCAGCAGCCAGCGTCGCAGACGTCTTGAGTATCAAGCGAACACCTCCTGCTGAGCAGTGAAACGTCTGAGCCACCTGCCACGCTGGGGAAAACAGGTGTGGGGCTGGAGAGCATAATCAGCGGAGAAGGAGCCTGGTCACTTCTCCCATCCCGCCCTCCTTCCCCCTGGGAATATAAGCGGCCACTATTGAGCCATCAGAATGAAAATCTTTCATAGCCCTGCAGTGCTCCAGTTACATAGACTTAGAATGACCCGAGGAAGGACGATTTTGTTGTGTAAAAATGTGAAGCTAGTGTGTACTTGGTATTAATTCTGTCCCTCACGCACTCTCACTTTTGTTCTCTCTCATACATGTGCAACAAACATTCATTGTTTGTGAGGTTTCAGGCAGCATTCCAGTAAATATAAGGAATTAGAACTGAATCAGAAATAGTCACTTACTCTCAAGGAGTTTACTATCTGGTGAAAGGAGAGAAAGCAAGTACAATATAAGGCCATGGCAATACAAGGCAGGTGTGTCTATTTGCATATGTATGTACACACACATATGTGAGCATGAATAAAACCCTGGGGATATTTTTATTTAACAGTGTCTCAGGGTACCATGAGAGGTGAAAAGAAGCACCTAGGAATTGAGAATCACTAATGAATCTAGGCAAGGCAATTGCAATTCTCAGTTGTTAGGCAAAAGGATGTTTTTTTCATGTAGGAATCCATCAGACACTGTCTCGGGCACTGCTGTGGGATTCAGGGATCCCATGGTGAGCAAAATGGACAAAACTCCACAACCTCACAAAGCTCGCGTGCCAGACCGGTTTAGAGTAGGGAGGTGGAGTGTAGAGAATGGATCTGAGGAGGCCATTCGGGAATATTCAGTGCTACCTGGCAAATCCTTGTGAGAATTTTGGCTTTTCTCATGAGCAAGATGGAAGGAATTGGTGCTTCCTTTTTTTTTTTTTTCTGGCAAAGAAGCAAATCTAGAGATTAGAGTGACAGAAAGTATAGAGTAACAAGGTCTTGCATTTAAAAATGATATGACCCTGGAATAGTATTTGGGAGAATCTCAGATTTATATAGTACTATTTGGAAATTGTGTGCATATATATATATATATATATATATATATATAACCAAAGTATATATATCCCCAAAAGGCATATATGTATTTATATAGTTTTTCAGCAAGTGGCATTTATGATTTTCACTCCCTTTAATCTTCAAAGATAAAACTACTAGACATATGCATTAGTCCATATGAATATTTTAATAGATTAAAGATGATATGTAATAGTGTTCAGAGAAGTACTGTGGCACCTCTCTCTGGATTACAATGGCTCGTAAATATTTCTCTGAATTGCCCTTTGAGGACTCATAAAAGCTTTGAAACCACTTATGACAGCTGATCACCTGCAAGCTGGTGAGCAAAGGATACAGGGGGGAAGAGCGTGCTCCCTCCGGAGAGCCCAGAATTAACCAGAACATACTGCGCTTTCTCCCCGGGCGGCTCTCTGCCCGTCCTCCTCCGTGTGCTGGGAACTCTCCTTCCTCCACCTCTTCACCTGGGTGATTCTGCCCCAATCCTTCCGTTTTTCAGATGATCCTTTCCTCCCACTGGAAGCCTTTCTGGACAAGGTCCTTTGGGCAAGTTTGGATCTCCCTGTTAGAACTCCTGCAGTACCCTAGACTCACTGACCGAGTGGCTGTCTCTCCTGCCAGCTTGGAAGGGGAGAGACCCTGGCTTCTTGTTCCCATCACCCCAGTGTCCTGTCTGACGTGCAGTGGTGCTACTTATCAAGTCTCTGAGGAGCCAGCAAGCTTCCTGTTGCAGTCACTTTGCTGCTGCTCTGAGGTGGATGTGAGCTTGTAAGACTGAGACAGGAGCTGGCACAGTGCTGTCTGCTTAAGGGAAGTGGATAAGTTCAAGGAGGGCACTGGGGTAAAGAGAGGAGTCAGCAAACTTAATTGCTAGCATGATGTGGGAAATGGGGGACCAAGTATTGATTGTATTGTAACATGGGAGAAAAGAAAACTTGTAGAAGGATGATTTCAAGCAGTTTGATGAGCTGTTTGTAACCTAAATCCTTTCCTCTACCTTTCCTGTGAAATCAGTGTTAAATTCTAAATTGCTCATTAATTCTTTTGACAGGGTCTTGTTATTTATGGTGGGTAACAGAGGTGCTAAGTTCTACAACCAAACAGGCTCAGTTAAGGATGGAGGCTAATACAGGGATATAGGGACAAAATGGTGACATTTTTGTTGGGGGAAGGTGGAGAATAGAGGGGTGGAAAGGAGAAACCAAGAGAGTAAAATCTCTCCTTTTATTTTTCCTGGGGAAATATGGGGAGAGGGAGAGGCTAGACCTTTCCTTTCAGTGTCCCTTTCCTCTCACTGCTGAAAAAGAGATTTAGTCAGAAGAAAAGGAACTGGTTTTCATCTATATCTGATTTATTGTTTTACGGTGTGTTGCTGGGAGAGTTGTTATGCTGTCCCATCCCCGCATGAGTTCTGAGGTGTTGGCTGACAGTCATCCATGTTTCGTTGCATATTGGGGGATTAGGAGAGTGGTTGGTGAGGCATGCTTAGCCTAACTTGGGTCCTGCTTTCCCACATCAGGATTCTCACATCCCAGGGGCCTCATACAGGCCTGGGACCTGCCATGTTTGCAACTCTGAGGCTACTGACCATTCATGTAACTTGAGTGCATGGGTTTCTTCAGCTGTAATATGGGGATGACGATGCAAAGAAGATTCAAGTTGATAACATTTAGTACCTGAGGCAGAATCAGTGTTTAGCAAATGAACATTCCTTCCATCTCTGAGACACATTGATAAGGTGCTGCTGGCATTTCTCCTAGTGTCACAAGCGGCAATGGTAATACTAATTCTGATTCTGCTCTTCTTTCCTTCTAGGTCTCTGGTTCCATATCTGTAAAATTAAGTAATCTCATATCTGTAAAATGAGATATTCCTTCAAAATCAGTCAGACCCTATCACTCTTTGATAGTAAGGCTAACAGTTTTTGAGTGCTAGGTTATATTAGGCACTGATGTAACTGCTTTAATTGTATAAAATGGCAAAACTGGAGTTAAACCCAAGAAGCCTGTGGCTGAACTCAGCTCTTTATCACCTTGTAGTATATCATTCCTTTGCTGTGGGAAGAATGAAGCATACTTGTGCTTCATTTAAAGAAAAAGATAAATGGCCATTTGCTTATATTTGACCAGAGACTTTGTTTTCTATTTCTATAAAACAGGACATCTGCATAGAACCAGATCACATTTCTTCTATCAACTAAGATGGGAAAGTCTCTCTTCTTTGCTATTCCAAGTGTGGTCAGGACCCAGCAGCAGCACCTGGTAGCGTGCTAGAAATGCAAAACCCTGGTCCTGCTCCAGACATACCGACTCAGAACTTTCAAGACTTCAAGGTGACTCATATGAGATTTAAAGTTTGGGAAGCGTTGCTTTTGCTTCTCTGAACATCGATGTCCTTATCTGTGCAAGGAGAATCTTGGGCTTGATTTTCCCCAACTTAATTTCCAAGCTTGCACAGGGTTCCCTCTCAGAATGAGACTCACACGCTCCATGTCAGACAAAATCATTCATTTTCTTTCAGGTGTCCGTTTTGAAGAAGTTGAAAAAGTAAGCTGTTTTTCATGGAAGCACAGAAAACAACGGAAACCCTTCACACTTTACTGAATTGAGCCATTTAGGCAACCTCTTTAACTGGTTTGCTTATTTTCATGATTTTCTTCCCAGTTTCAGCAGATCGATTAATCCTTTCTTCCCACTTTTCACTGGAAGTATTTTTTTAAGCTAAAGAAGTACTTACCAATATCAGCTTTGCTTTATTTAGGATAATTGAGCAGGTACCTCCTTCCTTCAGCAGAGGGTACAAACTGTGTACCTTATCCTTATATAACTTTATATTCCTCACAGTATCCAAGAAAGGTCCTTGATGGCTATGTTGACTTCTAAATAGACAAGTAAAAACAATAGGGCAAAGAAAATTATGCTAACGAAGTGTGGGTGATTTCCTTAAACAAAATGAATGACCCTAAGACTTCTTCATGTTTTCCTAGCTTCTCTTGGCAAACTGGAAGGCTTTGATTGGTAACTGCGTAAAGTGAGTTTTTGCCTCACTGCTAGACAGGAACAGGTTTTATGCATTGTTTGGTAAACAGATATATAGAGATAGATCTATAGATCTATTGATTGATCAACACTTGTGTTTTCTGCAGACATCCTCAAAGCAGCTAAGAGAGCGAGCCCTGACTCTCCCCAGTGCTGTCAGCTTTGCAGGTCCTAAGACAGAAGGAGAAGTGCCTGTGCAAAATTACCTCACCTTAGCTGACCAAATAGACCTGGATTTCTGCAGAGGCTAGAGTAACGCTTTGGTTTTATTTTATTGTCTCTTTGTAGAAGAAATGTACTTTTGTTCTTCATGTATTTCAATGTGCATTTTTTTTGAGGGATCATTGTCACTATCTAATTTATTAAGTAGTAAATACTTAAAGAGAAGGGCCTAAATTTTAATCAAATACTCCAAACCAGGGGTTGTAACATTTTATGAAAATATTCCCTAGTTATTTTCAGAGTTTGATAGCTCCTTCATGCTCTGAAGCTGTCTATGGCATGTTAATAATTGCTGTTGTACCATCAGTTCTCCCCTTGCCCACCTAAGCACTTTTCATGATGTAAATATCTTCTAAACATTAGTTTCAGAAGATAGAAGTAGGCTATGCATTATGTTAATTTAAAAATGTATATGTCTACAAAAATTAGAAAAGTTAGATAGCAACCTATGTATTTTGCAAATAACATGTAGATATTAAAAGATCGATTCATAGTCACCCAGAGCCTGCCACTCCAGCTTGCCTGGAGATTGTTCCTGCCACTGGATCAGATTGTTTTTCTGGGACTGCTTATTATACTTGTTGTGAATATTAAAAACTCTTTCCCAAAGATATTCTTCTCCCACCGTGCAGTCAAGCGTGTTGCCTGCACCCTGGCAGACTGAGCACAACGTGAGCTCAGCTTTGGGCGGAGGGATCACGGGACCCTCTGCACCTCCTCCTCAGCAGCACTTGATTTGGAATCTGGAGATTTTATTCCTGGTGGAGGTAACAGCAACCTTTCCCCCATAATTAATTTATGCAAGTGGAGTTTATTAGAAAAAAAAAATGACAGCCTCAAGATGCTCATGCTGGTTTGTGTGTGACTCCAAAGCTCTATCTCCTTATTTAAAGGTGGAGTTGGCCATTAACGGTAATAATAATTCAAATACCTTTTAATACCAACAGCAACTCAGCCACCTTAAAATAACTCTAGCAGTGAGCAAACGAAGCAATTTAAAGGCAGCTCATGTTCTCTCTAAGTTTTTCATGGCTGCTACTGGGAATACTTGATAATTTATGAAGGCTTATACCATCAAATTAATTATATTTTCCGGATGCCACATGTCTTTATATATATATATATACCAGCTAGCTCTGAATTATAAGTAACAACATTGTAGCTATTCAGTTCTCCACTTCATGGAAAATAATTCTTGAGCCATCTTAGAAATGCCATTATTCCAAGCACTGTTAGTTAAAGATGTGTCAGCAATTTTTGCTCTTCTTTCTGTGTATTTTTGGCTAAAAATTAGAAAAACAGTACCCCAGCTGGGAAGCACATTTTTCAAAAAAGTGTGAAAAAAAAAAACGTTGTTAGCCTTCTATAACTAATTCTAGAGAAAAAAAGGAGCTAACTGCCGAGGTAGTTGAATCTTTAATATATGGGAACATTAATAGGTTTGGAACTGAAGTCGCACACTTCAGTCTACAGTCAGAACCTGAAGGAAATGAAAGTGAAGTAGGTAAGGCTGCTAATGATGAAAATTCAAATAATGGAAAATAGAGTCCATAGACCAGGGTCTGCTTCTTTTCACTCAACAGCTTGTAGACTTGATATAACACTTAACGAGTGGACAGAGGGCTGGTGGAAATGGTCTAGGCTAATAATTTTCATTATATTTAAATTCCGTTTGGAATAAGTCAAAAGCCCTGACTGCATGCCGGCCTAGTGAAATCTGACTCAACTTTTTCCTCTTATAAAATGAATAGAATAGGGCAGGCCATGGTGGCTCAGCAGGCAGAGTTGATTCCCGTTGCCGGCCCATGCAAAAAAAAAAAAAAAAACAAAGAATGGAATAGACTATCTCATTTCTCCAACACATATACATATGTATGGAACCCTGTCATCTAGTGTAATAGTTAGAGGGGGTACAGAATAGTAGGATAAGGGGTTTTGGAGTCAGACAAAGCTGAGTTTGAAATCTTGCTCTGCCCCTTGAGAGCTGTGTGGCTTTGAGCAAATCATTTAATCACACCAAGCTTTAATGACATGAACCAGAACAGACACACTCTGGCCTGTGGGCCAATCCATCCCACTGACTCTTTTCGTACATTAGGTTGTACTGGAAGGCAACCACATCCGCTCTTCCCGTATTGCCTATAGTTGCTTTCTAACACTATAAAGAGTTGAGTAGTTGCAAAAGACATTGTGCGGCCTTGCAACACCTAAAATATTTACTATTTGGCCCTTTACAGAAATCATTTCTGACCCCATGATCTAGCAAACTGAAATAATTATAGCACCTACCTTGTAAAGGTTAAACAGAATAATGTGTACATATTGTCTGGCCCATGGCAAATTTTCATTAACTGGTGTCACTTTCCCAGACCTTAGGCTCAGCGCTGGGGGCACCATGAGTAATGAGACACAGCCCTATCCTCAAGAAGCATAAACCAACCAGTGTGTGAAAGGGTGATAGGGTGGTACCAGACACTCAAGAGAGATGCACAGGAGTCACATGTAATACCTATCTTTTCCCTATATCATGGGATATATAATATGTAAAATAATGTTTAGTGTTTTTCTTCTCGAGCATACAAGACATCTTATAGATGAATTTTTAATAATTATTGTATAGCCTTCTCTCCAAGGTGAGTAATTGACTGATATTGGGATTGCAAAGTAGGACTGGTGATTCTCTTTTCTGGATATATAATCAAATGTAGAGAGATGGTGTTCTGTTTGTTTAATTTGACTTACTGTGCACCATGACAGGTTGGAAACTCCTTGAGCCCAGTATATCCACAAGGAACTCAGGCACTTTTGTATTTGTGTTTGAAAAATAATAAAAAAGGAACAGGCAGGACCGGAAGTTAAAAGGCATTAAACACGATATAGATGCAGGGTGATCAGCCCTGCTGCTTCAGACTTCATCCAAAATAACACAAAAAATATTACATGAAATAAATCCATGTGAGCAGGCTATGAGCTGGTCTCTGCAGAATAAGCACAATGTTCACACTGTTTGCCTGTTGAGACAACACATTTTTATGGAGAGAATATGTTGTGACTAATATCTTGGACTGATTAGACAGCTAATGTCACCATTAATTAGTATATTAATGAAAAGTAGGGTGAAGTGTTGAAATAATATAAGAAAAAAATCTTAATTTTAATCTTTATCCTCAGTTGTCCCCTAAAACAATTTTTTTTACAAGCAATGATTTTTTGGTAAATTTATAGTGTTCAAGAATCACCGCAATCCAATTTTAGAACTTTTTCCATCACTCTCAAAACTCTCCCCCTGCCCATTTGCAGTTAATCCACATGCCCACTTCCAGCCCTAGGCAACCACTGATCTGCTTTCTGTCTCTATAAATTTGCCTTTTCTAGATACTTCATATAAATGGAAGCACACAACAATTAGTTTTTTGTCTCTGGTTTCTTTTAGTTAAAATAATATTTTCAGAGTTCATTTATGTTGTAGCATATATTGATAGTCCATTCCTTTATATTGTTGGATAGTGTTCCATTTTGTACAGATCTCATTTATTTATTTGCCAGTTGTTGTTTATTTGTATTGTTTCCAGTTTGTGGCTATTATGAATAATGCTGCTAAAAACATTCATGTACAGGTATTTGTGTGGACTTATGTTTTCATTTCTGTTTCACACATCCCTAGAAATAGAATTGCTGTGTTATAAATAGGTTTACATTTAAAGTTTAAAGAAAGTACCAAACTGTTTTCTAAACTGGGTGTGCCCGCAAACAGTCTTTTCCAACTCGTGTTATTTATTTATCTTTGTTATTATAGCCACTCTAGAGCGTGACAAATGAAATGTCTTCTGCCCATTTTGTTAATTGGGATGTTCCTCTTCTTTATTAAGTTATAAAAGTTCTTTATATACAATTGCTTTTTATATATTGATCTTGTATTATGTGACCTTGCTATTCAGTTCTTAGTTTTATTTAATAATTCTTTGAGATTTTGTACATATATAATTATGTCATCGGTAGTACAGTTTTACTTCTTCCTTTTCTATCTTGATGAGTTTTCATTTTCTCTCTTTTGTTTTCCTTTTCTCTTTTTCTCATTATTACGCTGGTTAGGACACTCCATACAATGTTGAATAGAAGTGCAAGGTCAGATATCCTACTTCTCAGTTTTAGGTGGAAAGCATTCATGTTCAATCTCTCACCATTAAGCATTATGTGGGTGTTTTATAGATGCCCCTTATCATATTGCCCTTTTTCAGGAGTTCCCCCTATGCCCAGTTTGTTGAGAGTTTTTTTTTTTTTAACATAATAGGGTGTTGTGATTTTGTCAAATGCCTTTTTTCCATCTATTGAGATGATCATATGATTTTGTCTTTTAGTCTATGAATATGATGTACCACATTAATTTTTGAATGATAAGCCATCCTCCCCTATTTTTTGAAACATTCTTCTTCAAATATTTGATAGAATTCACCAGTGAAGCCATCAGAAACTGGACTTTGGCTGGGGTGGGGGGGAGAAGGATTTGAAAGCATTAATTCAATTTTTTAAAATTTGTTTTGTCTCTATTCAGATTTTCTATTTCTCCTTGACTCAGTGTAGGTAATTTGCATCTTTAGGAATTTCTCCATTTCATAAATATAATCTACTGTGCTGGGATAAAGTTGTTCATAATATTCCCTTATTATTGTTTTAATTTCTATATGATTAATGGTTACATCTTTTGATTCATTCCTGATTTTGTTAATTTGTGTCTTCCTCTTTTGTAGGGGGAAGGGAGTCAATTTTGTTAAAGGTTTGTCAATTTGGTTGATCTTCCCATAGAACTAATATTTAGTTTCAATGATTTTATCTATTATTTTTCTGTTTTCGATTTCATTAATTTCTGCTCTAATCTTTATTATTATTATTTCCTATTTCTGCTATTTTTATGTAATTAGTTTTTCTTTTTCCAGTCTTTTACATTCAATGCATTCGTCTCTTTAAATCAAAATGTGTCTCTTGTAGATTCAGATCTTCCTTTTTATTCAGTCTGACAATTTCTGCCTTTTGATTAAGTATTTTGACCATTCATACTTAGGCAATAATTAACATGGTTGGTTTTTCCATTTTGTTCTTAGGGTTTTATGTACATCTCTTATCTTTTTTTGTTTCTCTGTTCCTGTTTTACTGCCTTCTTTGGTGACAAGTAAATATTTTATATTTTAGAGATTAAAATATGTGTCTTTATTTTATCAGTTCAAATTAACACTAAATTAATTCTGGTGAAATATAGAAACTTTGCTCTAATGTAAATAATTCTGTACTCTCCTCTAGCCAAGGAATTCCTTGGCAAATCTTGACCCCAGTGGGATGAACTGTGGAAAATCTATTGGTAGAGCTGAGCAATCTCCTGAAGGAAGGAAGGAGCCAGGCATGACGAACTTGATGAACTAAAGGGAAGATATTTGGAGGACAGCATGGATTCATTATACTCTCTGTCTGTCATGTGAAATTATTTCTAGCTTCATCTCCCTGGACCATCTAAATTTTCTAAGGAATGCAGTAAATAAAACTAAAAGAGCACCTTCACTCAACACTAAACCTCACTGGGGCTCAATGAGCAACTTTATTTAGGAGCGTTTCTACCATTATATGACCTAGAGAGGAGCACGTAGCCTCCCATTCTCCATAGATAAGGATTCTGAAGAGATCCAGGTAAAAAATCTTCCAATGCTTAGTGGAAGAAGAAGAGGAAAGAGAGCCACCAGAGGAGACGGTCAGTGCCTGTGTTCCCAGCAGAAGGTGGGGTTCGTAGGTAGGAGCTCTCCTGTGCCCATCAGAGTAAAGACTGCCAGGCCACACCAAGTCATTGTAGAGGACCCCAGCTAATACATGAGTGGACTTGCCCCTCAGTTCATCTGACCTTCGTGTGACCATCTGGAGTGTGGTGGAGCAGTGCTGGAGCTAGAGAAGCTCTTGTTCTGTGTAGTCACTTGGGGATTGAGGACTCATGAAATTCCAGAGCAAGTGTTTTTGTGATCTCATTTGTTACCTACAAGAAAATGTGGCCTACATAGGGAGAAAATTCAAATGCTAAGCTCCTCCATAACTGAGTGGAATTGTGAACATTGCAAAGAAACCTGCAAAAATAGGCTCCATAGTCATCAGAAATAAGGTCCAGCTTGGTGAAGAATCATAAAACCTCATGATAGAGCAGGGTCTGCAAATGCGCTCCTTTACCTTTATAGTTTCTCCCCTTCTGGCTGGAAGAAGAATTATAGCAATTATTTTCATCATAAGCCACTGACATATGGTTAGTAGAATGCATCAAAGCTAACCTCAACCTCTGTTTCCTCCAGATATGGCCACATCCATATCAATGGAATTGGCATTAATGTATATGAGCCTTAAAATTTTCTGTTAACAATGCTAACTACTTTTCCTTTCACTGTGACATTTCTCAACACTAACACCATTTTTGAATCTTCACATTTTGCTCTGCCAATTTTCAGAAATTCTCTTTCCTCCTCCATTCTTTGCATTTCCTTTCTCACCTCACTCATTTTTCAAAACGAAGAGGAGCACATATTTCCATAACAAACAAGCAACTTCCCCAAATGCTTTCCCAAACAGCAAATATGACTTTCGTTTCAACTTCTGCTTTGTATAAACATGTCCTTTGAACTCTTGAATGCATGGAAACTCAAACTCATGTTAGTACTTTCCTCTGTGTTCAGTTTAATGTTTCAGTCTCTGAACATAAAGTCTGAAAAGATAGAGAAGGTATCATCAGAGATCTATGGGCTTTAGGCCAAAGCAGAGAGTTATCCTGCCACATGAAACAAGACTCAAAACTGAGAGCAGGGCCCAGCTGCAAAACATATGTTAGGAGAAGAAAAGCACTTTTCTGCTTTGTAGTAGCATTACTTTTGATACATTCCCCATTTGGCAGTCTTGACTAATAAAGCATATTTAAAGAAAGCAATCTTGTGAAACTCTTGGTTTTCATCCATGTTTGAAATTCATCAGATTCAGCAGTGCCCTTTTCAGAACATTAAGCTTAGCAGTCTTTAACAAAGATTTGTAAGGCACATATGCACTGATGTTAAATTAGATGAAACAGACTTAAGTGTTTCTGGAGGATGGAGAGGTTGAGGTGAACTTCTGTCCATTTGACTAACCATATGTCAGTGGAGCATGACTGAAATAAATGAAGCGCAAGAGTCTGATTTTAGTCAGACAACATGATTCAGTTTATCAAGGTAAAAGCGGATCCCAGTGACCAGCCGCCATGCCGCATGGTTGCATTTTCTGCTACATTTGTGCTATACCTCTGAACTAAAGAGCTGGGTCATCTTCAGATTATGTTAGACAAAGTATGCAAGTCGTTGAAGGCCTTCCAGGTAGCAACATCTGGGTGATTCTTCACAGTACAGAAAGGGCCTCAAGGAACCGAGCCTCAAGTAGTTACACATCTGTTTCAGTTTTGAAAATATGGTGTTCTCCTTGTCAGGATGTCCTTGAAGATTTCTTAGTTGCCAATTGCAAACTTCACCATTTTTTTTTAAGGTAATGATATAATGTTGCAAACGTGTTTGTCAGCAACATGCTAAGGGCTGCATGCTTCTTATAAGGAGCACATTTTGGTAACAGCTCAGGTAGGCCACTCACTGATTTAAAAGGCATACATCTTTCATAACCAAGTGACCAAGATCAATCACAGAATTTCCCAGTTTCTAGTGAAAGAACAATTAACATGTCTTTCCTCAATTCTGTTCTGGTTTGGTAGCTCCTGGGAGTCTGTTGACCTCAAACAAAAAAAGAAAAAAAAGCAAATTAATTAAGCAGTTGGCTTGGTGACAGTTGAAGGAAGAACCATGCCCCAAATGTTCTATTGATACATTCAGGAAACTTGGTGCCACACTGGGACTGAGTTAGATCTGGGACCAGAGGTTAAACACATGCCTTATTAATGGATCTCTGGATAAGTAGCTACTTAAAAATGAAATAATTCATCTGGTGAGTTAAACTGAGCCTCAAATCAGCTCCATAAATGCTAGCTTTATGCTTGCTGTCCAGATCCATTACCTCCAAATGATAGCTTGGAAGTGGCCAACCATTAGTGTTCAGGTTGCTTCTACTTGGGTAAGAGAGACAGAAACCAAAAGAACTGAGCAGCCAGGGGAAGGAAGGGAACAGTGTATATTCCTAATATAATAACTGCAAAACAAAGCCAAAAGGCTGTGGGTGCAGGATCTGTGATGCACATTCCATATCTCTACAGATCCATTTAGGGATACTGTGAGTTTGTAATGCTGTTGTAAGAATTTTAAAGGGACTTGAGGGGCCTTAGCTATACAATGCTTTTGGCCATGGTGTTTCTATATGTTTTTCAGAGTTACAATGGAAATCATGAGTTTATTTCTTTCCTAGTTAATGCCTAATAACTGGGTATGGTGGTAAACAGAAACTTCGAGTGGTCAGTACATGGTGGCTAAAAATGCCATGGGAGAGAGCCTCAAAAAACTCTGAACAAATGAACCAATGATTTGTTGATATGTGGAAGGACACTGGGGTGCCAAGAATGTAGCATCAAATACCGTTTCAGCTCAGGTAGGAGGATGGAGATGACAAATATCAGCAGAACCCCCAGTCACAAGATTCAGGAGCAGGATACCTTCTGCAGAGGACTTGGAGGCAGAGCTCTGGAGTCAATCAGCTCTCCCTCTCAACTCCCTAACCCTTGGGTTCCTCATCAGCCTTCCTCTGACTTCCTTCTCACTGTCCTCCTCATAGAAGCACTTCTACTATTCTTAGTATGCAGGTTAGAAATGGCAGGCCCAGAGAGATTAGGTCTCTTGCCCAGCAAATTCATGTCTTATTGTGCAATTTTCCCCTTGAAGTGGAAATATTTCACAGTGTATATTTGAGCTTATCCGCTGATGTTTGCTTGGTTCCTAGTGTACCCTTTTTATTTTCGGATGCAAGATTTTGGGGGTCTGAGTGAGTGAGGACTGGCAGGAAACAGATGCAGATGTCCTGACCCCAGCACCTATGCTCTCGGCAGCATTCTCCGCTGCTTTGCAAGGATGCCGGTGGTTAATCGCACATTCAGAAGTGTCCAGAATTCCAATGACATGATGTTGATTTTCCAGAATGCACAGAATGGCATCTGTGATTAATAAGCTTAACAATACAGATTTTACTAAAATCTCAACACAGCTCCCTAATTATACAAACGACGTGATTTTCAGAAGAAAAGTTTCTTGGCTTAATGGTAGCTTAATTGTTTTAGTCTCTATTTTTTCCTTTAATGACATTTTTCTGATCATTGAAGTAATTAATGCCTACTTTACAAGTTTCAGTAAGGCAAGAAATGTTTTGGAGAAAAAAAAATCACAAAATACTGCTGACTAGAGACAACTGTTTTAGCATTTTGTTGGATTGTTTTATTGTATGTGTATTGTGAGTGTAGGTGTGTGGATTTGCAGATGAGGATGGTGTAAAGATGCTTGCCTCAGATCACACAAAAGTAAGTGGCAAAGTCAGGATTCAAAGCTAGTTCTGCCTGATGCCACTATTCAAGACTTGTCAGTATATACATATGTATATATCTAAAAACATATATTCATATGTTATAACACAAATGAGATTTTACTTAAATGTTATTGTTTTACATTATGCATCTAGTCTCGGCCCACTCTCACATTTGCATTACATTTTATAGCCATGTTAAAAATTTGCGCTTTGATCTCACCGCTCACCTCCAGTTCTTTTATAAGTGTAGCTCCTCACTGTCAGGTTTCTTATTGGGATTCATGTCTTCATTTGTTGGAGCACATATTCAAATTGTGGTTTTCAGGAAGTACTTGAGTGTTATATTTTCTGGCCTTGTTGGGTGTCTGAAATGTTGGGTGCCTGCACATAGAAATTGTAACCTGTTTGGGAGTAGAATGCCTCACGATTTCCCTTCAATATTCCCTACTCCTTATTCTGTTACTTATGTGAAGGAAAAATCTGAATCCAGTTTGAATTTTGGGTCCTCTGTAAAGATCCTTTTTTCCCTTCTTAATACATAAAAAAGTTTTTCCCCTTTTGAAATATTTTACAGTATATATTTAAGCATTATCCACTGATTTTGCTTGATTCTTAGTGTACCCTTTTTATTTTCAGATGCAAGATTTGTTTGTTTGTTTTGTTTTTTAGTTCAGGACCTATTTCTTCTCATTTCTTTGAATGCTGCTTAGCTTTGTCTGTGCAGTCTAAATTGAAAATACTTTTATATACAGACATATTCCACTGGATTTGATCTCATTTTCCTTCATCTTTCACTCAAAATATTGATCTCTTTACCTTGTTCCTCTGAGCTCTGGATTAAAACATAAATCTGTCCTCTACTACTAAATTCATTTTCTGTTTTTTTCCAATATGTTGTGGAAATACTCCACAATTTTTAATTGCAAAATCATGCCTCTCATATTGTACAAATTCCCTTATCTAAGATCATTTCTCTTTATGACTTGGCATTTCATTTTATTTGATAGTGTCCTTTCGTGTGTATGTGAGAACACAAATTAGAATTTTTT